>NC_134398.1:167634450-167961578 GCF_050003625.1 Haematobia irritans
ATCTTTTAACAGGATGCAATTCTCATCAATCTATCTGAACAAAATTTCTAATCTATAGACTTAAAATTTAAGTCGGCTAATACCCTGGGAATCTGAACCACTTTAGAGGAAACTTCGCAAAAGTGTATTTATGATTCATCGGTCGATAGATATGTATTAGAAATAAAGGAAAATTTGAGTCACTTCTACAAGTTTTCGACTTAGCAGTAGCGATTTTATAAAGAAAATGTGGGTATTTTGGTCTTTTTGCCCAAATCGGAAAAGCATATATATGAAAGCTATTTGGAAATCTCAACCGATTTCAACCAAATTTGACATGCATACTTAGTATTTTAATTATACTCACTGTGCAAAATTTCACGTAAATCGGACTACAACTTTGAACTCTGTGGTCATATGACGGAAAATCGGGCGAAAGATATGTATGGGAGCTATATCTAAATCTGAACCGATTTCAATAAAATTTAGCACACCTGAATACACTACTTATTGTACTCCTAGTGCAAAATTTCAACCAAATTGGGCTAAAACTCTGGCTTCTGGGGCCATATAAGTCTATATCGGGCGAAATATGTATATGAGAGCTATATCTCAATCTGAACCGACTTCAATCAAATTTGGCACACCTGACTATAGTACTTATTGTTCTAATGGTGCAAAATTTCAAGTAAATAAGGGTAAAACACTGGCTTCTGGGGCCATATAAGTCCATATCGGGAGAAAGATATATATGTGAGCTATATCTAAATCTGAATCGATTTCAATCAAATTTTGCACACTTTACTATACTACTAATTGTACTCCTAGTGCAAAATTTCAAGCAAATCAGGGTAAAACTCTGGCTTCTGGGTCCATATAAGTGCATATCGGGCGAAAGATATATATGGGAGCTATATCTAAATCTGAACCGATTTCAATAAAATTTTGCACACTTGACTATACGACCAAGTGTTATATTTGTGTACAATTTCAAGAAAATGAGGGTAAAACTCTGGCTTCTGGGTCCATATAAGAGCATATCGGGCGAAAGATATATGTGGGAGCTATATATAAATCTGAACCGATTTCTTCCAAAATCAATAGGGTTCTATTCTGAACCGATTTCTTCCAAAATCAATAGGGTTCTATTCTGACCCAAAACAGGAACTTGTGCCAAATTTGAAGGCGATTGGACTTAAAATGCGACCTAGACTTTGATCACAAAAATATGTTCACAGACATACGGACGGACGGACATGGCTAGATCGACTCAGGGACCCACCCTGAGCATTATTGCCAAAGACACCATGTGTCTACCTCGTCTCCTTCTGGGTGTTCCAAACATATGCACTAACTTATAACACCCTGTTCCACAGTGTGTCGCAGGGTATAACTATGGATTCTGTAATCATATAATTGCATATCAGGCGAGAGATATATACGGGAGCTATATCTAAATCTGACCTAATTTCTTTCAAAATCAAGATCTATTCTGACCCAAAATACATACTTGTACCAAAATTTGAATTCTATTTGAGTAAAATTGCAACCTAGACTTTGATAACAAAAATGTGTTCACAGACAAGTGGACATGGCTAGATCGACCCAGGGGCCCGCCCTGCGCATTATTACCAAAGACAACATATGTTTATTTCGCCTCCTTTTGCGTGTTGTAAACACATTCGCTAACTTATAATACCCTGTGTGGCGCAGGATATGAATACTCTTGTCCAACTCAAGTGTTCACACCATATCCGGCGCACCTAATTGTGGACCTAAAATACATCTATATTACGAATTTCAGGTAAACCGAATAAAAATATCGATGTATGGATGCTCAAGAGACCAATTCAGAAGGTTGGTATCAGGCTGCCACTTTAACCTAACCTAACCTAAACCGACGGACATACATCGTTAGATCTTTGGAGAATTTTTCCTTGTTCAAAAGAAATATATATTTTTGTGGTCAGAAATTGATATTTCGAAATGACCCTATTCAAGATACTATGGTAATGGTCACAAAAATCAATTCTCTAATCAGATTTCTTTCAAACTGCTAAAGGGTGATACGGTCAAAATTTGGTCAATATAAACTTGACGTATTTCTTTCAATTTTGCATTTAAAAAACATGAACACCCCTCATTTTTAAGGTGTGTGTGTGTGTAGAATGTTGCTCCTATTTTGATTTTGGAATTCACTCTTCAGTTGTCAAAATGCCGTCCAAGTAAGAAGAGAAGCGTATCAAAATTTTGCTCGCGCATCGCGAAAATCCGAGCTACTCGCACGCAAAGCTGGCAAAATCGCTAAAAGTTGCCAAATCAACCGTTACAAATGTAATTAAAGTGTTTGGCGAACGTTTGTCGACAGCCAGGAAGTCTGGATCGGGGGGAAATCGAAAACCGGAAGCCGCTGAGACGACAAAGAGAGTTGCCGGTAGTTTTTCCGAGATGCCGCAAATAAACTGGGTGTATCGTCTACAACCGTGCATCGAGCCAAAAAACGAGCCGGACTATCGACTTACAAGAAGGTAGTGACTCCAAATCGCTATGATAAACAAAATACGACGGCCAAAGCGCGATTCCGGAGGCTGTACACGACAATGCTGACGAAGTTTGACTGCGTGGTAATGGACGACGAAACCTACGTCAAAGCCGACTACAAGCAGCTTCCGGGACAGGAGTTTTATACGGCAAAAGGAAGGGGAAAGGTAGCAGATATTTTCAAGCACATAAAACTGCCCAAGTTCGCAAAGAAATATCTGGTTTGGCAAACCATCTGTACCTGTGGCTTGAAAAGCAGCATTTTCATAGCTTCCGGGACTGTCAACCAAGAAATTTACGTGAAAGAGTGTTTGAATAAACGTCTGCTGCCTTTCCTGAAGAAACACGGTTGTTCCGTACTGTTTTGGCCGGATTTGGCATCTTGCCATTACGGTAAAAAGGCCATGGAGTAGTACGCCGCCAACAACGTGCAGGACAAGAACCCAGAGCTCCGCCCAATTGAGAAATACTGGGCTATTGTCAAGCGGAACCTAAAGAAGACCAAAAAAACTGCTAAGGACGAGCAGCAGTTCAAGGCAAACTGGCTTTCTGCGGCGAAGAAGGTGGACAAGGTGGCTGTACAAAATCTGATGGCAGGTGTCAAGCGTGAGGCCCGCCAATTCGGACTTGGAAAAGCGAAAGCCTAACTGAATATTTTTCCTGAATTTTATACTAATTGAACTTGAAAAAGAAATTTAATTTGATTTTTTAAATAAACGATTTCACCGATTTACACGCGTTTTCCCTTGACCAAATTTTGACCGTATCACCCTTTATTAAGTTATAAATTGCGGGAGCCTCGGCTCCAAGAAGTGTATTTCTTGTGTGCTTTAATTAGAAACATAGTAAGTTTTCACACCACACGATAGACGGTAAACTGTAGATGTAAATGTTTTCATAGAATTCAACCTCCTGAAGTATTTTAAAGAACACAGTAAGAGTGGGATATCAGAATCAGCAACTATTCTTAGAAAGTACAGAAAAAATAATAAATTTTCTGACCCTGCCAAAGACATTCGAAATTGTATTTTTTACATCGTTTTTTTCATATTGAACAGAATTTCGTTTAGTAAGTGGCAGTCGCAACACTCACCATATTCACCACCCACCATTCAACCAATAGAACCAATTTCATTATTCCAAGGAACAAACGCATCGATGCTGCGGCCAAACAATTCCGTTTGGCAAATTTTATATTGCCAACAATTTAATTTTTTCATGACATTTAACTTCCGGCATTGCCATAAATTAAACAAGAATCCATGGATGTATGTAACAACTACGGATGAATGGACAGACGAATTAAAGGCCGGCTAGTCCAAAGGACATGCAAATGGAACAAACGACATCAGCATAGTTATGTTGGAGGACTTTCGGGGTACACAAGCAGGCAATAGAAATGTGCTTGTGACAGCCCTCTTGGTTTGTTTTTGGCGCCTCCACAGAAAACTGAAACACTGCCGTTCCGTTTCGGCCAGGCAAATGGCAACTTCCGCAATTAATATTGTTAAAACAATATTTTTGCTTCTCGAAAATTGCAATCGATGGTCGTGGGTCGCCTTCGTAGACCTAAAGCCTCATCAAACCAACGAATTTTGCTTTACCATTCGCGTTGTTTGCCTTGGTGTTGGAGGGGTACAATGGTAAGTGTAAATGGCAAAGAAATGCTATAAAACACTGAAATTGCAATGGGTATGAAAATGAGTTTTACTTATTGCCCTCGACGAGACCAAACCAAAGTAATTTTCGTTATGTTTAAGGTTTAACTATAGACTACAGTGGATTTGGGGGTACAAAAATGAAAATAAGCGAAACCTCGTCCAAGTATGAGATCCTTTATTTATGTGTAAAACCCTTGTTATTCCATTTTCAACGCGTAGAAATATTGGTCTGAGATACTATAAATTATATCCATTATTGTGGTGGAATTCGAATTCGATTTAGCCATATTGGTGTGTTTGTCTATCTGTTGAAATTAATTATAACTTTTGAACGAATTGAGACATCTTCTTGAAACAAGCTACACTGATTTCTTATAGCTGTATGCCAGGTATAGCAATATGCTGTTTTACGCAGTTTTTGAAATGAATTTCAATTTTCTAAATTTTACTGTGTAATTTCCAAGAAATATGTCAATCCATTTTTCGGCAGACGCGCAATTTGCCACAACATATTTGCTAGGATTATTCAAAAAAATCTATATATATGAAGATAAAAGTAAAAAAATAACAAGTATACACCGCCGTAAGTTCGGCCAGGCCGAATCTTATGGACCCTTCACCATGAATTGTGTAGAAACTTCTACTAAAGACTGTCATCCACAATCGAATTACTTGGATTGCGGTAACACTTGCCGATGGCAAGGTATCTTAAAACTTCTTAACACCGTATTCTTAACACCGTATACCCATACAGGGTATATATTAAACACAAAAGGCCGATAAAATACGTATATTTGACAAAATTTTCTATAGAAATAAAAATTTGAAAAATGTTTCTATAGAAATAAAATTTTGACAAAATTTTCTATAGAAATAAAATTTTGAAAAAATTTTCTATAGAAATAAAATTTTGACAAAATTATCTATAGAAATAAAATTTTGACAAAATTTTATTTCTACAGAAATTTTTGTCAAAATTTTATTTCTATAGAAAATTTTGTCAAATATATGTATTTAATCAGCCTTTTTTGTTTATGAACCGCTATCGACAAATTTTTGTTCGATTGGGGATCTGGGAATCGATTTCTATGGGGGCTATATATAATTATGGACCGATATGGACCAATTTTTGCACGGTTGTTAGAGACCATACACTAACACCATGTACCAAATATCAACTGGATCGGGAGAGTTTTGCTCCTTCAAAAGGCTCCGGAGGTAAAATCTGAGGATCGGTTTCAATGGGGGTTATATATAATTATGGACCGATATGGACCAATTTTTACATGGTTGTTAGAGACCATATACTAACACCATGTACCAAATTTCAACCGAATCGGGTGAATTTGGCTCCTCCAAGATGCTCCGGAGGTAAAATCCGCGGATCGGTTTATATGGGAGCTATATATAATTATGGACCGATATAAACCAATTTTTGCATAGTTATTAGAGACCATTTACTTACACCACGTACCAAGTTTCAACTGGATCGGATGAATTCTGCTTCTCCAAGAGGCTCCGCAAGCCACATCTGGTGCTATACGTAAAAGTGGTCCGATATGTCCCATTTGCAACACCATCCGAACTACACCAATAACAACTACTTAGCCAAGTTTCAAGTCGATAGCTTGTTTCGTTCAGAAGTTAGCGTGATTTCAACAGACGGATGGACGGACATGCTCAGATCGACTCAGAATTTCACCACGACCCAGAATATATATACTCTATGGGGTCTTAGAACAATATTTCGATGTGTTACAAACGGAATGACAAAGTTATGGTGAAGGGTATACAAATAATTTAGATTTTTAATTTGTCCTTATTATTGGAAATGATATCCGAAATAATGAAATAAAATCACATATAAAGAACTATTGTGAAATCACTGCAGCAGATGTTAAGAAGATGTCGCAATAAAGGGTGATACGGTCAAAATTTGGTCAAGGGAAAACGCGTGTAAATCGGTGAAATCGTTTTTTTAAAAAATCAAATTAAATTTCTTTTTCAAGTTCAATTAGTATAAAATTCAGGAAAAATATTCAGTTAGGCTTTCGCTTTTCCAAATCCGAATTGCCGGGCCTCACGCTTGACACCTGCCATCAGATTTTGTACAGCCACCTTGTCCACCTTCTTCGCCGCAGAAAGCCAGTTTGCCTTGAACTGCTGCTCGTCCTTAGCAGTTTTTTTGGTCTTCTTTAGGTTCCGCTTGACAATAGCCCAGTATTTCTCGTGTTGGGAGTGTTCTTGTCCTTGGGAACAACCTGCACGTTGATGGAGGCGTACCACTCCATGGCCTTTTTACCGTAATGGCAAGATGCCAAATCCGGCCAAAACAGTACGGAACAACCGTGTTTCTTCAGGAAAGGCAGCAGACGTTTATGCAAACACTCTTTCACGTAAATTTCTTGGTTGACAGTCCCGGAAGCTATGAAAATCCTGCTTTTCAAGCCACAGGTACAGATGGCTTGCCAAACCAGATATTTCTTTGCGAACTTTGACAGTTTTATGTGCTTGAAAATATCTGCTACCTTTCCCCTTCCTTTTGCCGTATAAAACTCCTGTCCCGGAAGCTGCTTGTAGTCGGCTTTGACGTAGGTTTCGTCGTCCATTACCACGCAGTCAAACTTCGTCAGCATCGTCGTGTACAGCCTCCGGGATCGCGCTTTGGCCATCGTATTTTGTTTATCATCGCGATTTGGAGTCACTACCTTCTTGTAAGTTGATAGTCCGGCTCGTTTTTTGGCTCGATGCACGGTTGTAGACGATACACCCAGCTTATTTGCGGCATCTCGGAGAGAGAGATTAGGGTTTCGCTTGAAACTACCGGCAACTCTCTTTGTCGTCTCAGCGGCTTCCGGTTTTCGATTTCCCCCCGATCCAGACTTCCTGGCTGTCGACAAACGTTCACCAAACACTTTAATTACATTTGTAACGGTTGATTTGGCAATTTTTAGCGATTTTGCCAGCTTTGCGTGCGAGTAGCTCGGATTTTCGCGATGCGCGAGCAAAATTTTGATACGCTGCTCTTCTGGTTTGGACGGCATTTTGACAACTGAAGAGTGAATTCCAAAATCAAAATAGGAGCAACATTCTACACGCACACCTTCAAAATGAGGGGTGTTCAGGTTTTTTAAATATAAAATTGAAACAAATACGTCAAGTTTATATTGACCAAATTTTGACCGTATTACCCTTTATTGACCAAATTTTGACCGTATCACCCTTTAATGTTGTTTTCTCGCCTACGTGACCAAATGACCAAACTAAAGGTTAATTAAAATATCAAACAAATTGATCCATCTGTTTGCATCACTTGCCCACATTTTTGAAAAAAAAAAAACACAATTTTTCTTTACATATATCTAGGTTATTTTCATGCAATATTATTTTCTTAGAAGAATGAATCAGAATATTCATTCCGAATGAACCACTTTGCACTACAGCAAAAGATCCTGCTATGCCAGCCCAACAAACTATGTGGTATGGCATTCTCATGGCAAGTATTCCCTTTTCAAATGTGGCCGCTTAATGTGGCCATTAGTTCACTATCGATTCTATGGCGTCAATGGTGCAAAAGAAAATTTCTAGACTCCATCTTGGTAATAGGCAAATGAAGCGGTCCGGTTCCGTCTCCTACCACCAATCCACGAATTTTTAATAGCGCCGATAGATTACGGGGGTTGGGCGTGTCATGGTATATTTGATTCAATGCTCTTTGGATGGATGCTTTGAATCGACAGTTTCTGCTGTGAATTGGTTTTGTTAATGTATTGGTGGTGTTGGGTCTGAGATACTTTCATAAAAACTGATTGCGGTTACCATTGATTGTTATTCATGTTCATTGAAACATGTATTTGGCACCATGACCAAGTTGCTTCTTTCGCTTAACTTGCACAAACAGCAATTGCAGAAATTGTGGTACAGAGGCGAATGTTCAGGATTTCAAAAGTAGCGCATTTGAAAGTAGGGATTATAATAAGAATCGAAAAGTCACGAGTTTGCACTCCCTGTCTTTTAAAAATTTGGCACAGTCCATTATTCGAGTTTTTAAAAGTTTGGAATTTTCGAGGTTTCAACCTTTTGAAAATTGTGGAAAGTTGACTTTTTATGCCCTGTGACACACTGTGGAACAGGATATTATAAGTTAGTGCATATGTTTGCAAAACCCAGAAGGAGACGAGATAGACACATGGTGTCTTTGGCAAAAATGCTCAGGGTAGGCTCCTGAGTCGATATAGCCATGTCCGTCTGTCCAAATTTGGCACTAGTATGTGTTTTGGCTCAGGATAGAACCCTATTGATTTTGGAAGAAATCGGTACAGATTTAGATATAGCTCCCATATATATATTTCGCCCGATATGGACTTATATGGCCCCAGAAGCCAGAGTTTTACCCTAATTTGCTTAAAATTTTGCACAAGAAGAACAATTAGTACTATAGTCAAGTGTGCCAAATTTTATTTAAATCCGTTCAGATTTAGATATAGCTCCTATATATATCTTTCGCCCGATATGGACTAATACGGTCCTAGAAGCCAGAGTTTTACCCCAATTTGGTTGAAATTTTGCACTAAGAGTACAATTAGTAGTGTAGTCAAGTGTGCCAAATTTTATTGAAATCGGTTCAGATTTAGATATAGCTCCCATATATATCGTTCGCCCGATTTACACTCATATGACCACATAGGCCAATTTTTTTACCCCGATTTAATTGAAATTTTGCACAAGGAGTAGAACTAGCATTGTAGCTATGCGTGCCAAATTTGGTTGAAATCGGTTCATATAGCTCCCATATATAGCTGTCGCCCGATTTACAGTCATATGACCACAGAGGCCAATTTTTTGGTCCGATTTAGTTGAAATTTTGCACAGGCAGCAGAATTAGCATTGTAGCTATGCGTGCCAAATTTGGTTAAAATCGGTTCAGATTTAGATATAGCTCCCATATATATGTTTTTCTGATTTCGGCAAAAATGGTCAAAATACCAACATTTTCCTTGTAAAATCGCCACTGCTTAGTCGAAAAGTTGTAAAAATGACTCTAATTTTACTAAACTTCTAATACATATATATCGAGCTATAAATTATAAATAAACTATTGCGAAGTTTCCTTAAAATTGCTTCAGATTGAAATGTTTATCATATTTTTCATTCATATCATTTAGTGCATTAGCCGACTTAAATTTTGAGTCTATAGATTTTGTAGAAGTCTATCAAATTCTGTTCAGATCGAGTGATATTTAAATGTATGTATTTGGGACAAACCTTTATATATAGCACCCAACACATTTGACGGATGTGATATGGTATCGAAAATTTAGATCTACAAAGTGGTGCAGGGTATAATATAGTCGGCCCCGCCCGACTTTAGACTTTCCCTACATGTTTAAAATACCAAAAAGTCAACTTTCTAATTTTTTTACTTTTTCAAAATTTTAAAATTAATGTTTTTAAAAATTTTGAGGTGCGGTTATATCGGAAATTTCGCACTCATGCATTTTCAAAAGAGTATATTATCTAAACATACTCCCAGAGTTACCATAGAAATATTGACATCATGTTCCCCCTTTAAAATAAATTTATTCGTATCTCAGTCAATTCGCCTTTTACATTCTCTAAAACTGAAAATTGGTAAATCGATCCATGAACTCTATCATATTTATCATATTAATCTTTATAATATTTATACTTATATTTATCATATTTATATTTATGGATACATTGTCAGAATTCATTCGAGAAAACCTACAGAATTTAGAGCCGAGCCCCTCCCGAAATGATTTCAAAATAGTATAAAAATGTCTGGCCATAAAGAGTAAAGGCTAAATAAGTCATTGGGGTGCTGGGTCTATTTCTACTCCACATGCTCCATTTGTAATAGTCAGGTACCTACTTCAATAAGGAAGATTTAAAAAATTCTGCCAGATTTCCAGAAATTCCCCATTAAACTCTCAAGTTCCCAAATCAAAAAATCGTCTCAATCCATGGAAGAAATCCCCAATACTGGTAACACTGGATTCGGGGGCAAAAAACCAAAAATTAAACTCTTTGAGGACAGATGTTTTCTCAACAATAACTTTTGGCTTTTCCGATCTAAAATTGGGCAATCTTTCGAGGAACAAATACTAATACTAATACTAATACTAATAGTAATACTAATACTAATACTAATACTAATACTAATACTAATACTAATACTAATACTAATACTAATACTAATACTAATACTAATACTAATACTAATACTAATACTAATACTAATACTAATACTAATACTAATACTAATACTAATACTAATACTAATACTAATACTAATACTAATACTAATACTAATACTAATACTAATACTAATACTAATACTAATACTAATACTAATACTAATACTAATACTAATACTAATACTAATACTAATACTAATACTAATACTAATACTAATACTAATACTAATACTAATACTAATACTAATACTAATACTAATACTAATACTAATACTAATACTAATACTAATACTAATACTAATACTAATACTAATACTAATACTAATACTAATACTAATACTAATACTAATACTAATACTAATACTAATACTAATACTAATACTAATACTAATACTAATACTAATACTAATACTAATACTAATACTAATACTAATACTAATACTAATACTAATACTAATACTAATACTAATACTAATACTAATACTAATACTAATACTAATACTAATACTAATACTAATACTAATACTAATACTAATACTAATACTAATACTAATACTAATACTAATACTAATACTAATACTAATACTAATACTAATACTAATACTAATACTAATACTAATACTAATACTAATACTAATACTAATACTAATACTAATACTAATACTAATACTAATACTAATACTAATACTAATACTAATACTAATACTAATACTAATACTAATACTAATACTAATACTAATACTAATACTAATACTAATACTAATACTAATACTAATACTAATACTAATACTAATACTAATACTAATACTAATACTAATACTAATACTAATACTAATACTAATACTAATACTAATACTAATACTAATACTAATACTAATACTAATACTAATACTAATACTAATACTAATACTAATACTAATACTAATACTAATACTAATACTAATACTAATACTAATACTAATACTAATACTAATACTAATACTAATACTAATACTAATACTAATACTAATACTAATACTAATACTAATACTAATACTAATACTAATACTAATACTAATACTAATACTAATACTAATACTAATACTAATACTAATACTAATACTAATACTAATACTAATACTAATACTAATACTAATACTAATACTAATACTAATACTAATACTAATACTAATACTAATACTAATACTAATACTAATACTAATACTAATACTAATACTAATACTAATACTAATACTAATACTAATACTAATAATTATAATTATAATAGGAGCCCTAAAATATATCGGCCTCACGACTTCCCTCAACCCCATTATATTCCTCATCTCTTGAGGGATTTCATTTTCCATCGTTATATGTGCCAGCGTTAGATGCATCGTTACATTAGCGAACGTTGGCGAATGTGTAGTAGAGGTGTGCACGTGACACGAAATTGTCGTGACTCACGAAAATTTTCGTGACTCACGCGTGAGTCGTGAGTCACGCTGGCGGCAACGGCGTGAATGTGCGTGAGCGTGATAAACCAACCAAATGTCGTGCGTGAGCGTGAGTCACGAAAATAATATCTTCGTGAGTGTGCGTGAGTACGAATTTCGGAAAAACACGCTCACGAAAATAATCCCGCTGACGAACATAAAATGCTTACGATTTGAATTCATTTATAATTTTAGTGACATCCTAGGTGGTAAGATTTTTATAACGCAAACGATTTTAACCATACTCATGTTTTCAGTCAGATTCTGAAGGTAAATCACTCATAAAATTATTCGTGATTCACGAAGTTTTTCGTAAGTCACGAAATTTTTCGTGAGTCACGACATTTTAAAGATTTTCGTGCGTGAGTACAAATTTTCTTTTCGTGAGCGTGCGTGAGCGTGAGTCCTACCAAAAAATATCGTGCGTGAGTGTGCGTGAATAAGATTTCTCCGTCGTGAGTGTGCGTGAGCGTGAGCAAAATATTACTCACGTGCACACCTCTAATGTGTAGCTGTGATTGAGTGCAGCATGGATGGCCTTATCCGTGTCTATGTTAAGTATGTGCATATTGGAATGTCCGGGGCGTTCATGTGGTTACTTGTATGTGTATGTGTGGCAATGGTCCCACAAATCGAATGTCAATTTTCGACTCATTTTACGGAACACTTAAACTTGTCGTTGCTGTATGTTTTCTACACTTACACCCAAAACATGCAGATGTACGCCTTACCATCTAACCACTCATCTCCAATGCAGCTATAATGTGTCTTCTCTTATGATTGCTAGCTAAGAAATATAGAGAGAATTTCTATGCCATTTAGTAAATATGTTTTAATTTGCTTTGGTGGTTATTTCTGGACAGAAGCAATATGAGAGAGGTATTTGGTAAATGCTTATGGAAAATTTTCAAAAGTGAAGGATATAGGAATAAAATTTAAAAATTCTGAGTACGAATAAATCAAAAAGGTTTTAATTAATAAAGCATAGTAGATAGTCGATAGGAGTGAACCGATGACCTTTTAATGTAACTTATGTCATAGTAAATAGTCGATAATGCAACATATAACTAAAATATTTTCAAAAATGATATATTTAAATGATAAAATGAATACTGTGATGCAAGCTATAATAAGTTTGTGCATTTGTATGTGAGTCGAGTCCGTCTATCTGTTCATGTAGTTTCATCTTGATTTGTTTCAAATGTCCAGACATTTTTTGGAAGAGTAAAAGATTTTATCCGAATCGGTTCAGATTTAAATATATGTATATCGGAATATAAAACCTTTGAAGAATTTCAAACAAAATCGGTCCATGAAGTGGTGAGGGGTATATTGTAATTACCCCGCCCGACTTTAGACTTTCCTTACGCTTTTTTGGTGATGGATTTGAGATGGTACCAAAAATTTGGGTTTACACGGTGGTGGAGGGTTGGTCCCGCCCGACATTCGACTTCACTTTATTGTTATTATCTCAATCCGATGCATGTCTAAGTGGTTCTCAACAAAAGCTGTCTCTATATCCAAACGACCCGATTCCAAATTTGGCTGGATTCAACTCGACTATTTGAATATGTCAATAGAAATGTATTTCCTTTTCCCCTTTGCTCCCTCAGGATCATTGATAAATCGGTACAATTCAATAGATTTCAATGTAGTTGATATGTTAGGGGGGATGCTAATGTGTATATGTAGGCGTATCAATACCAACTTCAAACTGCAAACGTTATTTCACCACATAAAAGGCGTGTTTCATTCGGCGTTTAATCTAGCAGTTTATCTTTCATATTCTCCACATGTAATGTCCAGCAAAGAATCAGTTGAACTTTCAAAAGCTAACATTTTTTGTCTTTTCAATTGGAGGTCTGACCGCAATTCCCTCATTCCGGCATTGGGAAATGCAGCCACTCCGACTGAGGGAGACATTGTGCAAATGGAATATGCTTCCAAAACAGAATAGACCGGAAAATAAATCGACTTGTGTAAATCTTCGATAACTATGTATGTGTTTGTATTTCGGTTGGTCTATAAATGGTTTTTTTTCTAATGTTGTGTTGCATTGGGGAACATTGTGCTATATTCTGTTTGGGATGCACATATATTTAGTCGGAAGTTACATTTGATTTCGTTTGTCTATGTGGTTATGATGGTTTATGAGTTGTAAGTATTGGTTCGCTGATTCTCATGTTGCTCTGTTCGTATTTGCGATTTTGATTGCACAATTACTTTTGTATTTGCCATACCCCATTACATATGGCCACAATGTAAACATATACCATATAGCAACCAACAGCTTCCGGCTAATACATTGAATTTATGAAACTCTAGGCTGTGTTGTTTGCCCCTTAAAATCAAATCAAATACAAATAAAGGGCTAAAATTTAACGATTTTAGTAATGGCAAAAATCGGCTTGCTTCCATTGCCAAATACTAACCTTTTATATAGGTGGACCGTAGAAGGGGAAATATAATATTGAACAAAAAATGGAAAGTAATGATTTATTTACATAAATCATCGTTATAGCAGATCACGATTCTTTAAATAAATTGATAAACGATCTGTATTGAAACCACGTAGAGAAACTTTGAAACAATGAGAAATATCACCAGTATTATTGAGAGAGGATAACCAACCAGTGAAATATTTTGGGCATTTAATAGAAATTGGGACAGAACGCATGCCACTTTGTATTTCTAGGCGTGTAAACAAATTTGGTCTTTATTGGTTGTAGAAGAAAGTGGTGGTAATTTATTTGACACTTCATCAGTTTGAACCGATGCACCGTGGTCGGTGCTATATGGAGTTAGCGGCCAAAAATACTTCCAGTATAGGTATCATCGTGAAACTTCGGTCACGGCTTTATAACTATGTCAGGACTATTTAATGATAAAATGGGATTGATTGATGACGTTTTGGTATAGCCCCCCATATAGACCGATCTCCCGATTTTACTTCTTGGGCTTCTATAAACTGTATTTTCTATCTGATTTGGTTGAAAATTCAAATCTAAAGGTATAACATATTAGGACCAAAAGTAGGTGTGTATCGGCCCATATTTTGGTATAGCCCCCATATAGACCGATCTCCCAATTTTATTTCTTGGGTTTCTAGGCACCATAGTTTCTATCCGATTTCCCTGAAATTGGAAATCTAGAGCTATTTTAGGACCGCAAATAGGAGTGCCAAAAATGGTGTCGGTCGTGATCGCAGCATCCCGATACTGCACGAAATTCAGTGTGCATCAACCTCAATTGGTGAATGTTAAAATGGTTTTTAATGCATATGATGGTATAATAATACCCTTCTGCGTAGAATGTAGGATATACCAATTTTGTCATTTCTTTTGTAACGCCTGGAAATATTGGTCTCAGACTCCATAAAGTATACATATATATTCTTGGTTGTGGTGAATGATGTCCGTACGTCCGTCCGTCTTTTTATACCCTCCACCATAGGAGGCAGATTTTTTTAACTTTGTCATTCCGTTTGTAACACATCGAAATATTGCTCTAAGACCCCATAAAGTATATATATTCTGGGTCGTGGTGAAATTCTGAGTCGAATTTCAAATTTCATCCGCTCCGGCTGAAATTTGGTACATGGTGTAAGTATATGGTCTCTAACATCTGTGCAAAAATTGGTCCACATCGGTCAATAATTATATATAGCCCCCATATAAACCGATCCCCCGATTTGGCTTGCGGAGCCTCTAAGAGAAGAAAATTTCATCCGATCCGGCTGAAATTTGGTACATGGTGTTAGTATATGGTCTCTAACATCTGTGCAAAAATTGGTCCACATCGGTCAATAATTATATATAGCCCCCATATAAACCGATCCCCCGATTTAGCTTGCGGAGCCTTTAAGAGAAGCAAATGTTATCCGATCACCCTGAAATTTGGTACATGGTTTTAGTTTATGGTCTCTAATAACTATGCAAAATTGGTTTACATCGGTCAATAATTATATATAGCCCCCATATAAACCCTGGGGATCGGTTTATATGGGGGCTATATATAATTTGACCTCTGGGGCCTCTTGGAAGACCAAAATTCATCTGATTCATTTGAAATTTGGTACGTGGTATTAATATATGGCATCAAACACCCATGCAAATGTTAGTCGAAATCGGTCCATAATTATATATAGCCCCATATAAACTCCTAGATTTGACCTCCGGAGCCCCTTGGAAGAGCAAAAGTCATCCGATTCGGTTGAAATTTGGTACGTGATGTTAGTATATGGTATCCAACAACCATGCAGGAATTGGTTCATATCAGTCCATAATTATATATAGCCCCCATATAAACCGTTTCCGAAATTTGGTTCTGGAGCCTCTTGGAGGAGCAAATTTCATCCGAGTGGAAATTTGGTACATTGTGCTAATATATGGCCGTTAACAACCTTGCCTAACTAGGTCCATATCGGTCTATAGTTATATATAGCCCTCAGATAAATCGATCCCAATCACACAAAATTTGGCCCATATCAAGTTCATAATTGTAGCCCCCGTATAAGCGACCACCATATTTCAATTCTGGCTCTCGGCGTACCGCGCAAAGTCCATATCGATTCGTAATTATTTATAGACTTACCTATACATAACTTTTTTTGTCTAATATATGTTATACCACGTAAAGGGTGATACGATCAAAATTTCGTCAATATAAACTTGACGTATTCCTTTCAATTTTGCATTTAAAAAACACCCCTCATTTTGATGGTGTGTGTGTGTGTGTATAATGTTGCTCCTATTTTGATTTTGGAATTCACTCTTCAGTTGTCAAAATGCCGTCCAAGCAAGAAGAGCAGCGTATCAAAATTTTGCTCGCGCATCGCGAAAATCCGAGCTACTCGCACGCAAAGCTGGCAAATTTGCCAAATCAACCGTTACAAATGTAATTAAAGTGTTTGGGGAACGTTTGTCGACAGCCAGGAAGTCTGGATCCGGGGGAAATCGAAAACCGGAAGCCGCTGAGACGACAAAGAGAGTTGCCGGTAGTTTCAAGCGAAACCCTAACCTCTCTCTCCGAGATGCCGCAAATAAGCTGGGTGTATCGTCTACAATCGTGCATCGAGCCAAAAAACGAGCCGGACTATCGACTTACAAGAAGGTAGGGACTTCAAATCGCGATGATAAACAAAATACGACGACCAAAGCGCGATCCCGGAGGATGTACACGACGATGCTGACGAAGTTTGACTGCGTGTTAATGGACGACGAAACCTACGTCAAAGCCGACTACAAGCAGCTTCCGGGACAGGAGTTTTATACGGCAAAAGGAAGGGGAAAGGTAGCAGATATTTTCAAGCACATAAAACTGTCAAAGTTCGCAAAGATATATCTGGTTTGGCAAGCCATCTGTACCTGTGGCATGAAAAGCAGCATTTTCATAGCTTCCGGGACTGTCAACCAAGAAATTTACGTGAAAGAGTGTTTGAATAAACGTCTGCTGCCTTTCCTGAAGAAACACGGTTGTTCCGTACTGTTTTGGCCGGATTTGGCATCTTGCATTACGGTAAAAAGGCCATGGAGTGGTACGCCGCCAACAACGTGCAGGTGGTTCCCAAGGACAATAACCCTCCCAACACGCCAGAGCTCCGCCCAATTGAGAAATACTGGACTATTGTCAAGCGAAACCTAAAGAAGACCAAAAAAACTGCTAAGGACGAGCAGCAGTTCAAGGCAAACTGGCTTTCTGCGGCGAAGAAGGTGGCTGTACAAAATCTGATGGCAGGTGTCAAGCGTGAGGCCCGGCAATTCGGATTTGGAAAAGCGAAAGCCTAACTGAATATTTTTCCTGAATTTTATACTAATTGAACATGAAAAAGAAATTTAATTTGATTTTTTAAATAAACGATTTCACCGATTTACACGCGTTTTCCCTTGACCAAATTTTGACCGTATCACCCTTTATATGTTATACCACTAACTCACATGTTAGAAAACGATGTTAAGAAGTGTTAAGATACCTTGCCATCGGTAAGTATTACCACAAGAACCATGCCAAAAGTGGTCCATATCAGTCCATAATCATATGGACTAACTCACAATTTAGAAAACGGTGTTAAGAAGTTTTTAGATACCACAACCCAAGTAATTCGATTGTGGATGACAGTCTTTCGCAGAAGTTTCTACGCAATCCATGGTGGAGGGTACATAAGATTCGGCCTGGCCGAACTTACGGCCGTATATACTTGTTAAATCATAATAACCTCCGAACGAAATGAGCTATCGACTTGAACTTTGGTACAAGTAGCTCTTATTGATACAAGTCGGCCTCGCTATAAGCCAACCCCTAGGTTTGACACCACAGCCACTTGGAGGAGCAAAAAATTGCCATCATTACCAGAAATGATCCGAAAAGTGAATGCCAAAATTGATCAAAATCCACGCCGCAGTAATAAAAAAACTGTTCCTGAGTTTAGTATTTCGCGAGAAAAAATGCAACATATATTGAAAAATGAGCTTGGACTATGTTAAAGCCATCGATGTCCCAGAATCGACAAGAGCACACCAATAATCAAAAATGTGAGACTGAAAAGAGACAAATAGTGTCGCAGATGATAATAGTGAAGGTTGGCGTAAATACATAGCGGTATACGCTCGTATTAATCGACCGTGGGATTTAAACTAAATGACAAATTTTATCGGGAAAATGCATTAAACACAGTATTGAAGTCCTGGACAGAAAAGCATTTCGGTCGCAGGCCATGGACATTGCAACTAAGAATTCCAACTAACAATAAGAGGTTTAAAAGAAAATTTTAAAACAGTTTTCAAAATTTTGTCAATTTTATTTTTATAAGAATTTGTTCACAACATTTTATTTCTATAGAAAATTTTGTCAACAGAAAAGCATTTCGGTCGCAGGCCATGGTCATTCCAACTAAGAATTCCAACTAACAATAAGAGGTTTAAAAGAAATTTTTAAAACTGTTTTAAAAATTTTGTCAATTTTATTTTTATAAGAATTTTTTCAACACTTTATTTCTATAGAAAATTTTGTCAATTTTTTTTCTATAAAAAATTTTGTCAACATTTTATTTTCAAACAATTTTTGAATTACCCTTAGTTAGAGATGAATATTTTAAAAAATCTACGAAAACATCCAGAACTCTACCAATCTAACAAACATTAATAAATCTACTCTATTTCGTAGAAACAATCTTGTTGAAATGTTTATTGTAGAATTATTTATAAAAAACGCGATTTGGAACACTGTACAGCATGTGATGGCTTTGTTGGCAATTTGGGGACCAATTCGAAGAAATCAAAACTTATTTTAAAATTTGATGTTATTTCTGACATTTTAAAACATAAAAAATAATAATAAAAATATAGTGCTTTACTTACTTTATATATTAACCACTCGGTATACCATATATTAACTTTTACACTCAAATGTGGGTTTTCTTACTTTCCCGCTATTAGAACCCAATGACTGTATCGATCTTAAACAGTCAATCGTATTTTTCCAGCATATTTATGTGAAATTGTATCACAATATATTTTTTTTTTTGAGGTCAACCATTTCTTGTTTTTTTGTTCTTTTTATGTTTGCCATAAAATCGTATATATTGTAGTGTAGAATGGTGAACAGAATGAACTCTGATTTCTTGTGTGGAATAGGAAAACTTTTGAAAAACTTGCAATATTTATTTTGGCATACATGTCACACCAAGCAACCATCTAGATCTGCAAACTTCTCTAAATCTATACTTGTACATCTGTCCCCAGGTTTATGTGATTGACCAACATAAGGGAGTTGCAATGGTTTGGTCATACAAAGAACCAAATGAATTGAATTTGCGGTTTAGCTTTTGCACTCAAGTGTGTAGGTGTTTGTGTGCGTGTTCGTATGTGGTTTGAAAAGTACGAGAGTTCCAAAATTGCACTTTTGGATCCAAGTTGTTTCTGAAGTATGTTGTGGTCATGTTAAATTAAGTGCAAACTTCAAATAATATCCAATAAATATTTGTGGTTACGGAAGTTTGCACTAAATTTTCGCAATAGCAAAACTGTGGCAACTGACATTGTCAATAAAAAATTTTGTAGCAATACCGCATACTAATTTACTTTCTCTAAGTGTTTGACAATATTTTATGAAATTAGGAAAATCGTTGTCATCACACATTTACGCGAAGGGAGTGACTGAAAATGGAGATAAAGAAAGTGTAAGTAAGATAAGAATTACGCCAACTCTACTTAAGACAATAAGCTTTGTATCCTAAAATAATTTATTGTTTATAAAGGGTGATACGGTCAAAATTTGGTCAAGGGAAAACGCGTGTAAATCGGTGAAATCGTTTATTTAAAAAATCAAATTAAATTTCTTTTTCAATTTCAATTAGTATAAAATTCACGCTTGACACCTGCCATCAGATTTTGTACAGCCACCTTGTCCACTTTCTTCGCAGCAGAAAGCCAGTTTGCTTTGAACTGCTGCTCGTCCTTAGCAGTTTTTTTGGTCTTCTTTAGGTTCCGCTTGACAATAGCCCAGTATTTCTCAATTGGGCGGGGCTCTGGCGTGTAGGGAGGGTTCTTGTCCTTGGGAACCACCTGCACGTTGTTGGCGGCGTACCACTCCATGGCCTTTTTACCGTAATGGCAAGATGCCAAATCCGGCCAAAACAGTACGGAACAACCGTGTTTCTTCAGGAAAGGCAGCAGACGTTTATTCAAACCCTCTTTCACGTAAATTTCTTGGTTGACAGTCCCGGAAGCTATGAAAATGCTGCTTTTCATGCCACAGGTACATATGGCTTGCCAAACCAGATATTTCTTTGTGAACTTTGACAGTTTTATGTGCTTGAAAATATATGCTACCTTTCCCCTTCCTTTTGCCGTATAAAACTCCTGTCCCGGAAGCGGCTTGTAGTCGGCTTTGACGTAGGTTTCGTCGTCCATTACCACGCAGTCAAACTTCGTCAGCATCGTGGTGTACAGCCTCCGGGATCGCGCTGTGGCCGTCGTATTTTGTTTATCATCGCGATTTGGAGTCACTACCTTCTTGTAAATCGATAGTCCGGCTCGTTTTTTGGCTCGATGCACGGTTGTAGATGATACACCCAGCTTATTTGCAGCATTTCGGAGAGAGAGGTTAGGGTTTCGCTTGAAACTACCGGCAACTCTTTTTGTTACATTTGTAACGGTTGATTTGGCAACTTTTAGCGATTTTGCCAGCTTTGCGTGCGAGTAGCTCGGATTTTCGCGATGCGCGAGCAAAATTTTGATACGCTGCTCTTCTTGCTTGGACGGCATTTTGACAACTGAAGAGTGAATTCCAAAATCAAAATAGGAGCAACATTCTACACACACACACCTTCAAAATGAGGGGTGTTCAGGTTTTTTAAATGCAAAATTGAAAGAAATACGTCAAGTTCATATAGACCAAATTTTAACCGTATCACCCTTTACCAAACTTTCCATTGAATTTTTTATTTCGTATTCACATATTTGTAAAGGATTTTATGTAAATGGGAGAAAAGAAGGCAAGAAGTGACAGCCTAAAAAATAGATAGGGCAAACACTCGAATAAAAAACAAGTATGGAAAATTTAAAATCAGGCGGAGCCGACTATATTATACCCTGCACCACTCTGTAGATCCATAGTTTCGATACCATATCAAATCCGTCAAATGTGTTGGGTGATATATAAGGTTTTTGTTCCTATATACATATATTTAAATCTGATTCGGTCTGGACAAAATTTGTAAAACTTCTATAGACTTAAAATTTAATTCGGCTAATTCCCTGGGGTGCAACAAAATGTTAGGAAAAAAATAAATGAACCTGTAACTTAATCGGGTTGTCACTTTAAGCTTTAAACTGTTGACATATGAAAAAACTAAAATATTGTCTTGAGGCTAAATATTACGTGTCCTGGAACTTATGTTGTATAATCTTTCATATAAAGTGAACATGTGTTCAGTGTATGTTACATAAAGTGGCAGATTAAATACAAATACAGCCATATAAGCCACTTTATGTTAGTTACCAAACCGATCAAGAGCAAAAATGGCTTATAGAGGTATTTGAATCGAAATTGGTATTTGAACCGATAATTTACAAAAAATGTCAACGGGATCGAATGAAATTTGGAAGTCTATGAGTTAAATATGCCAAGACTATGAATCAATAAAATTTGCTGGGAGCTACATCGAAGCCTGAGGCGATTTAAATGTTAAAATTTTTGACCTGAGAATTGATTTAAATTTTTCTATTTTTTTTTTTTTGACACATATTTTTATACCCTCCACCATAGGATTGGGGCACATTAATTTTGTCATTCCGTTTGTAACACATCGAAATATTGTTCTAAGACCCCATAAACTATATACATTCTGGGCGAAATTCTGAGTCGATCTAAGCATGTCAGTCCGTCTGTCTCTTGAAATCACACTAACTTCCGAACGAAACAAGTAATCGACTTTAATCTTGGCATAAGTACACTGAAAAAACAGTGAACCCACCAGGAAGAAACATTTTGGTTAATTTGAGAAAATTTCGATTATTTTTAGAAAATTTTAACTAAACAGTATTACAAACGCTGACGTCACGCCGATATCACAAAAATAACTAAATATTTTTCGACAAATTCAAGAAAATTTATTAGACATTATTAATTTTTTCCACTTATTAAAGAAAATTTTATAGTTTGAAGGAAAAAAAAAATGGAGTTCAAAATTGCAAGAATGCCTTTAGTGCCATACGAAGTTCAAGATGGGCGCATTATTGGTAAAATTTACAAATTTTAAGAATTTTTGAACTATTTTATGAGATACACGAATTTAGTTAATCTTTATGCTTCATTTGTGTATAATATTGTCCTTTGTGTTAGTTAATTTATCTAACGTACGCAAGGAAATATTAAAGTTATGGAAACTTTCTTAAAACGTAATAATGCAATGAAATAAAAGAGAGTTAAATCGGCTTTAGTGAAATATAGGGTTCACTTTTTTTGAGTGTAGTTGTTATTGATGTAGATCGGATGGTATTGCAAACGGGCCATATCAGACCACTTTTACGTATAGCCTCCATATAAACCGACGCTCAGATTTGGTTTGCGGAGCCTTTTCAACGAGCTGAATTCATCCGATCCAGTTGAAATATGGTACGTGGTGTTAGTAAATGGTCTCTAACAACCATGCAAAAATTGGTCTATATAAACCAATCCGCAGATTTGACCTCCGGAGCTTCTTGGAGGAGCAAAATTCATCCGATCCGGTTGAAATTTGGTACGAAGTGTAAGTATATAGTATCAAACAACCATGCAAAAATTGGTCCATATCGGTCCATAATTCTATATAGCCCCCATATAAACCGATTCCCAGATTTAACTCCGGAGCCTCTTGGAAGGGCAAACTTCATCCGATCCGGTTGAAATTTGGTACGTCGTGTTGGTATTTGTTCTCTAATAAAGATTGGTCCATATTGGTTCATAATTATATATAGTCCCCATATAAACCGATCCCCAGATTTGACCTCTGACATCTTGGAGGACAAAATTCACCCGATCCGGTTGAAATTTGGTACGTGGTGTTAGTATATGATCTCTAACAGCCATGAAAAAATTGGTCCATATTGGTCCATAACTATATATAGCTCCCATATAAACCGATCCCCAGATTTGACCTCCGACAACTTGGAGGAGCAAAATTCACCCGATCCGGTTGAAATTTGGTACGTGGTGTTAGTATATGGTTTCTAACAACCATGCAAAAATTTCTCCATATAGGTCCATATTTATATACAACCCCCATTGAAACCGATCCCCAGATTTGACCTCCAGAGCCTCTTGGAAGAGCAAAATTCATTTTATCCGGTTGAAATTTGGTACGTGGTGTTAGTATATGGTACCTAACAGCCATGCAAAAATTGGTCCATATCGGTCCATAATTATATATAGCCCCCATAGAAATCGAAAATTTTGTCAAAATTTTATATCTATAGAAAATTTCAAAATTGTATTTCTATGGAAATTTGTCAAAATTTTATTTTATAGAAAATTTTGTCAAAATTTTATTTCTATAGAAAATGTTTTCAAAACTTTATTTCTGTAGAAATTTTTTTCAAAATTTTATTTCTATAGAAAATTTTGTCAAAATTTCATTTCTATAGAAAATTTTGTCAAACTGAATTATATATGTACGTGTTTAATCGACCTTTTTTGTTTAATATATACCCCGTATGGACTAACGTACAATTTAGAAGACGATGGAAAGAAGTTTTACTATATCTTGCCATCGGCAAGTGTTACCGCAACCCAAGTAATTCGTTTGTGGATGACAGTCTTTAGTAGAAGTTTCTACACAATCCATGCACTGAAAAAAATAATGATAATCTTTAAAATAATGACATTTTAATTAAATGAAAGTTTATAATCATTGCTTCAAAATTTTGTTTCATTAAATTTAGAACACAAATCTTGCCGTCTCTCTGCTGAAGTTGTAGATCTTTGAAGTAAGGATAATTTTCCTTAAAATAAAGAAAATAATTTTTAATTTAAAGAAATCGTCTTTAACTCAACTGACGTATTGCATTTTTAAATTTAATATAAAATCGCTCCAAATATAGGCTAAGACTTATTTTAAGGATTTGCATCTTTGGTTTAAAGTGTTTTTTTTTTTTTACATTGAGAAAATTGTTTTTACCTGTCATAATTTGGATTTTAAATTGGAATTTGTTTGTACATAAATACCTTTAACAATATATCGCAAAAAGACGATAAAATTAGATGAATGAGATCTGAATCTAATTTATCCTAGATTTAAAGCCAGGGAGGTTCGTCAAAGATGTCTTTATTTTAAAGAAGGCGCGTCTTTGGCTCGGAATCAATACCAAAATATTTAAGGGACGGTCAAAATCTTTGGATCCAAGTAAACTTTTTTTGAGTGTGGTGGAGGTTACGGCCGTATATACTTCTTATACGTTCGCTTCCTACCCGACATTAAATACGAAGTGACTTGGACATAGAGGAACCCACATCAATTTTCTTTCGTTTGGAATACGTCTGAAAATTCTCGATATATGTACATGAATAGGGTATAACATAAATTTAGTGTGGATACCCGTTTGAGTATAACGTCCAGAAGCAATCGCTTGAACAATACAAACTTTCATTCTAAACACGATACAAAACCTATAAGAGATTTTTGATCGGCGAGTTAAAATGAAAATTCTTTATAATGTGGTTAAATTAGAGAAAAAGAGCTCCGAATGGAAAAAATATCCCTTATGAATTACATGCCCTACTTCCAGACATGGACTATGATAACTCCAAATATGTTTCAGGAGCATATTGTTACTTTTTCACAGGAATGTTGGTATAGTTCTGCTCCAAAAGCATAGTTTTTTCGCCAAATTTAAGCCTGTTTGTCAAATCCGATACACAATTTCCGAAAAAATACCATGGTCTCGACATACATGTTTCATGTATAATAATGGGCATAACAATTTGCTCTTGAAACATGTTCGGGGTGATCATATTCCTTCTCTGGGTGTACTAAAAAGCCTATTATTTTAAATTTACTTTTATTAGTATGATATTATTTAGAGTACTATATACACTGAAAAAAAATATTGTCGTGAGGCCAAAGATTTCATGTCTTTAAAATACGAATGCAAATTTTGCTTAGTGTAGAAGACGCATTTCTCTAATATAAAGTTTTTTTCCTTGTCCAAAAGTTGATAAACTTTTCAATGAAGTCGTATTGTCCTTATAATTAAGTGATTTGTCTTAAAAATTGGTATCATAACATGAAAGAAAATTCAGAAAAAATCTTTAAATTTAATGAAATTGTCTTTAAATTTGTTGTTATTTTGCATCTTGACTACAAAGCAAAAAATCGTTCAAATATCGGACATGTTTTTCAACACTTTATTTTAACGACGTTTTTTACTTGAAAAATAGCATAATTTCTACTGGAAGTCGAGTCTTAATTTGGAAAATAAAGTTGTCGTTAACTCGTTTTTAAAGGTCTTTGATAGTATATGAAGAAAAAAACCTGAAAAAGCGAAAAATTAAAATTTTCTTCCTAGAAGCAAGTACACAAAACCCAAATTTAAAAGAGAATTGTGTCTTAAAAGTATCCTTACTTGCATTCTCCGCTTCTTTGGCTCGGAATCAATACCAAAATTTTTAAAGTAAAGACAAAATCTTTGGAACCGGGCATGCTTTTTTTTCAGTGTATACGGCGCTGTCCTACATAGCCATTACTCACCTGATTTATTATCTTCTCCCATTACATTACAAAAATTATGCTTACTTTATCTGATATTCTTATACTGAAGACACATTAAATATTTAATAAATTCATTACCCTACTTGGTTGAAGTTTATAAATTCAATTACGTGTTTCGGTTCCACGCATAATTAATTTCAAGAGATATTAACTTCTTTCTCTTTCCCATATTTTTGGTTACTCTGTGCAATTATGTTGTCTGCATGAAAAGTGAAATATTAATTAAATGAATTCTTGTGAATATTAATCCTTTCACTTTTAATTTAATATATAAGTGAATTTTCTCCCACGTGCATATCATCATTGGACTAATAAGGTAAGTAACCACGACATGACATACAGAAATGTCATCAACGTTATCACCATATTCCGTGCAAGTTGATTGGATAGCCCAACTGAATGACAATCAACCATACACAATGTAGACTAACAGAACTGTCCATAGCAAGGACCATAGTAGTGATAGAAAAGACGAAAATCGACTAATCGACTATGTAAGGTTAGGTTAATATTAATGAAAATACTGCAAATACGAATTTTAATAAGCAATGGGTCCCAGAGTCGATCTAGCCATGCCCGTCCGTCAGTCCGTCCATTTGTCGGTTCAGATTTAGATATAGCAGCCCGATTTGCACTAATAGAGAGGCCAAAGTTGTACTCTGATTTACGTGAAATTTTGCACAGCGAGTAGAATTAACATTCGAACTATGCCTGCTAAATTTGGTTTAGATCGGTTCAGAATTAGATATAGCTATCTTATATATCATTCGCCCGATTTAGACTCATATAACCACAGAAACCAAAGTTGTATCCCGATTTACTTGAAACTTTACACAGGGAGCAAAATTAAGGTTCGGAATATGCACGCCAATGTTGGTTGAAATCGGTTCAGATTTAGATATAGTTCCCATATATATCTTTCGCCCGATTTTCCGTCATATGACCAAAGAGGTCAAAGTTGTAGTCCGATTTACGTGAAATTTTGTACAGGGAGAAGAATTGACATAGTAACTATACATGTTAAATTTGGTTGAAATCGGTTCAGATTTCGATATAGGTTCCATATATATGTTTTTCCGATTTGGGCAAAAATGGCCAAAATTTGCTATGCTATTGGAAATGCGGATTTATAAAGTGGTGCAGAGTATAATAATTACTTGTTTTATTTTAAAAATAAAATAATAAAAATACTTCTTTTAATTCATTTTATAAATAATTCGCATTCACGACTAAATTAACGTTAGCGATAAAATTCACAATGACGTTAAAATTCAGGCTCATGTTGCTTAATCATGATAACCAAAAATTGTTGTGTCGTGATAGCTTTTGTTAAACGAGAATTTTCTTGATTTTACATTATAAGGAGACATTATAAGGAGACAGACGAATTTGACCGTGATTATTACTAGTCTTGGGCAAAATCGTTCACCATAGTGATACGGACTCGTCGTTCCTTTTGTACAAAGGAACTAGTTCCTTCAAATCGTTCCATCGTTCCAGCTTTTTATATTTGTCATCACTGTCATCTACTAAAGGCAGAGATAACATTGTTTACTTTGTGCAACGAAGTTCTTGGTCAAATGAAAGATACAAAAAAATTTTAAAAATTGAGTAAAATTACTTAAAATAATTTATAGAAATATAGGAAGAAAAAATAATGAATGGAAAATTTAAAGAAGTAACTAAACTCATTGCAAGAAATTAAGATTTTTGTGTGCATTGTGAAGAGCCTGAAATGGAACTAATGATTCTATTGAATATCAGCATACCAATCATTGATTTAATATAGTGACAATCGTTCCTTTTAGTGAACCGTTCATTGGAACTAGTTCGTTCCGGAACGACACAAGACTAATTATTACTCTTAATTATGCAAGACGGGCTTTCTTACCATTACACCACCGTGTCTCCCTACCATTTCACTAAAAATATTAATCGACATTGGATTAAATGTGGAGTATTAGGCAAATAATTCTATGGCCACCCAATCTAAGCACAGCCCAAATGTAATAATATTGAAAAATACATTTTTTATACCCTGCTCCA
The DNA here is from genome assembly GCF_050003625.1 of Haematobia irritans. NCBI lineage: Eukaryota > Metazoa > Arthropoda > Insecta > Diptera > Muscidae > Haematobia > Haematobia irritans. The sequence continues at coordinate 167,662,613 of NC_134398.1, forward strand.
CACTGTGGAACAGGGTATTATAAGTTAGTGCATATGTTTGCAACACCCAGAAGGAGACGAGATAGACACATGGTGTCTTTGGCAAAAATGGTCAGGGTGGGCTCCTGAGTCGATATAGCCATGTCCGTCTGTCCGTCTGTCCGTGAACACATTTTGTAATCAAAGTCTAGGTCGCAGTTTTAGTCCAATCGACTTCAAATTTGGCACAAGTATGTGTTTTGGCTCAGAATAGATCCCTATTGATTTTGGAAGAAATCGGTTCAGATTTAGATATAGCTCCCATATATATATTTCGCCCGATATGGACCTATATGGCCCCAGAAGCCAGAGTTTTACCCTAATTGGCTTAAAATTTTGCACAAGAAGAACAATTAGTACTATAGTCAAGTGTGCAAATTTTATTGAAATCGGTTCAGATTTAGATATAGCTGTCATATATATCGTTCGCCCGATATGCACTAATACGGTCCCAGAAGCCAGAGTTTTACCCCAATTAGGTTGAAATTTTGCACAGGGAGTAGAATTAGCAGTGTAGTCAAGTGTGCAAAATTTTATTGAAATCGGTTCAGATTTAGATATAGCTCCCATATATATCGTTCGCCCGATTTACACTCATATGACCACAGAGGCCAATCTTTAGCTCCGATTTAGTTGAAAATTTGCACTGGGAGTAGAATTAGCATTGTAGCTATGCGTGCCAAATTTGGTTGAAATCGGTTCAGATTTAGATATAGCTCCCATATATAGCTTTCGCCCGATTTACACTCATATGACCACAGAGGCCAATTTTTTGCTCCGATTTGGTTAAAATTTTGCACAGAGAGTAGAATTAGCATTGTAGCTATGCGTGCCAAATTTGGTTGAAATCGGTTCAGATTTAGATATAGCTCCCATATATATGTTTTTCTGATTTCGACAAAAATGGTCAAAATACCAACATTTTCCTTGTAAAATCGCCACTGTTTAGTCGAAAAGTTGTAAAAATGACTCTAATTTTCCTAACCTTCTAATGCATATATATCGAGCGATAAATCATAAATAAACTTTTGCGATGTTTCCTTAAAATTGCTTCAGATTTAAATGTTTCCCATATTTTTATACCCTGCTCCACACTGTTAGTTATAAGTTATAAGTTAGTGCATATGTTTGCAACACCCAGAAAGAGACGAGATAGACACATGGTGTCTTTGGCAAAAATGGTCAGGGTGGGCTCCTGAGTCGATGTAGCCATTCCCGTCTGTCCGTCTGTCCGTGAACACATTTTGTAATCAAAGTCTAGGTCGCAGTTTTAGTCCAACCGACTTCAAATTTGGCACAAGTATGTGTTTTGGCTCAGAATAGATCCCTATTGATTTTGGAAGAAATCGGTTCAGATTTAGATATAGCTCCCATATATATATTTCGCCCGATATGGACCTATATGGCCCCAGAAGCCAGAGTTTTACCCTAATTGGCTTAAAATTTTGCACAAGAAGAACAATTAGTACTATAGTCAAGTGTGCAAAATTTCATTAAAATCGGTTCAGATTTAGATATAGCTGTCATATATATCTTTCGCCCGATATGCACTAATACGGTCCCAGAAGCCAGAGTTTTACCCCAATTAGGTTGAAATTTTGCACAGGGAGTAGAATTAGCAGTGTAGTCAAGTGTGCAAAATTTTATTGAAATCGGTTCAGATTTAGATATATCTCCCATATATAGCTTTCGCCCGATTTACACTCATATGACCACAGAGGCAAATTTTTAACTCCGATTTAGTTTAAATTTTGCACAGGGAGTAGAATTAGCATTGTAGCTATGCGTGCCAAATTTGGTTGAAATCGGTTCAGATTTAGATATATCTCCCATATATAGCTTTCGCCCGATTTACACTCATATGACCACAGAGGCCATTTTTTTGCTCCGATTTGGTTAAAATTTTGCACAGAGAGTAGAATTAGCATTGTAGCTATGCGTGCCAAATTTGGTTGAAATCGGTTCAGATTTAGATATAGCTCCCATATATATGTTTTTCTGATTTCGACAAAAATGGTCAAAATACCAACATTTTCCTTGTAAAATCGCCACTGTTTAGTCGAAAAGTTGTAAAAATGACTCTAATTTTCCTAACCTTCTAATACATGTATATCGAGCGATAAATCACAAATAAACTTTTGCGAAGTTTCCTTAAAATTGCTTCAGATTTAAATGTTTCCCATATTTTTTTTACTAACATTGTGTTCCACCCTAGTGCATTAGCCGACTTAAATTTTGAGTCTGTAGATTTTGTAGAAGTCTATCAAATTCTGTCCAGATCGAGTGATATTTAAATGTATGTATTTGGGACAAAACTTTATATATAGCCCCCAACACATTTGACGGATGTGATATTGTATCGAAAATTTGGATCTACAAAGTGGTGCAGGGTATAATATAGTCGGCCCTGCCCGACTTTAGACTTTCCTTACTTGTTTTTTACTAACATTGTGTTCCACCCTAGTGCATTAGCCGACTTAAATTTTGAGTCTGTAGATTTTGTAGAAGTCTATCAAATTCTGTCCAGATCGAGTGATATTTAAATGTATGTATTTGGGACAAAACTTTATATATAGCCCCCAACACATTTGACGGATGTGATATTGTATCGAAAATTTGGATCTACAAAGTGGTGCAGGGTATAATATAGTCGGCCCCGCCCGATTTTAGACTTTCCTTACTTGTTCTTTTGTAAAAAAGTAAACGTTTTTTACATTTTATAAAAAAAAAATCTTGGAAAGTCGACATTTCAAAATTTTCAAAAAATGAGTATTTCTAAATTTTACAAAGTCCGAAGGTCGAAAAATCGACTTTTTGATCGTGGTCACAATCCCTAGTTCACTGCCAAATAACTATTAGTTTTTCTGATGGTCCAATCGAACCCATTGAACGATGATATGCTTCGTTACATATTCGACCAAGGTTCGATGTATGCGATAGTGTCATTATGTCCATGTTAAGCTAAACAAAACAAAAAGAGAATGAAAATTTCTTTTATGATGGCAAACAATGAGTTTAACGATGAGCGGATCAAAACCATAACTGCATAAAGGAGCTGTTGTATACAACAACAACATAGTTGTACATTGGACATATACATACACATGTTGAGTTGGGCTTTGTATTCTTATGGGGAAATTGGTAATATCTATTCCTATCAGGCCTTATAAAAGGCCTTACCAAGTTTTCCTCTTTTTTATTTTCCACCATAAGAATGAATTCACATAAAATTATTTTTTATACCCTCCACTACAGGAAGGGAGTATATTCACTTCGCCATTCCGTTTGTGACACATCGAAGCAATGGTCTCAGACCAGAGAGAGTATATGTATTCTGGGTCGTAGTGAAATTCGAAGCCGATCCTGCGATGTCTGTCCGTCCGTCTGACGAAAACTTCCCAACTGTACTTTGCATAAGTACTTATTCTTTATGTACTCGGAGAAGTAATATGATCACTTCCTAGAGCAAAATGTTATTTTTAGATGGTGAACATGGAACATTTTGGCCACAAAAATTTTATGTTCTCGCCAAACATATAATGGTTGTCGAAATCAGATACATATTGCGTGAGAAAATAACACGTTTGCAACAAATATGTTACATGTTCACCTTCCAAAAAAAAAAAAAAAACATTTTGCTCTAAGAGGGTATCATATTCCTTTTCTGGGTGTAGGTCGTAGGGTGTGTTAAATGGGCAATGTCAGACCATATTTGGATATAGCTCTCATGTAACTCAATTTTCAGCTTCGACAGATTTTAAAGCCCCCATATAAACAGACCTCCAGAATTGATTTCTTGATCCACCTGCAGGGGCTAATTACATGCGATCCGGTTAAAATTTGGTACAATATATGAGTCCAAACTCAGTCTTGGGAGCCACCGTGTTGCAACCCAAGTTTCGACCGAACACCAACAATTTTTTTTAGCGGTGGACTATCCCCTCTCAGTAATGCTGATGCATTGTGCGAGTGTTCACAAATATTATTTAAACACTTTAGGCTTGAGTACTTTGACTTTAATAACTTAGAAGGGAGACAAAGAGTTTTGGTATAGTTTGTCGTTTAAAAAAAGAACGAAAACATGTAAAACACTAAGTTCGGCCGGGCCGAATCTTAAATACCCAACACCATGAACCAAATATTAGGGTTTCCTTTGAAATTTCAGGAGGGCTTGAGGACTTGAGGACACTTCCCGAAGATAAATTTAAAGATTTCACCTATGAGGACTATATCAGATTCTGGATTTATAAGAACCATTTTTGTTTGAGTTTTAGAGGAATCATTAACATCTCTTGTAAGTGTGCAAGAAAATTATAAAATATCGTCTTGATTTGAAATCTTAAATCGGTAAAGAAGAAATTTTACATTGAGTTTCAAACAATTTTCATGATCAGTGGAGGCATTACCAAATGGACCGATAAAAACTTAATCCGATACACGTGTTTGTGAGCCTAAAATACCAGAATATTTACAATTTGCAAATCAGATAAAAACTACGGTTTCTACACGGATGAAAAAGACTGTTTTTCATATGTTTGGCTATAAACATTATATGTTTGGAACACAAATTTTTAAACACAATATTTTTGAGTGCAAGCATATAATGTTCATAAACTAGCATAACATGTTTGGGACATATATGTTAATATGTTAGAACATATTATGTTTGGGACATAAAATGTTTGTAAATATAATATGCTTGGATGCAAACATATATTAATTTAGAAATAGCCTATAAACATATATGTGTTTAGTAGCTTGGAGCGCTATTTAACAGGGAGCGATATTGAATTAAGTTGGTGGTTGTTGCTTGTTATTACAAAATTAACATTTTATTTTTCCTTGGGCAATTGATCAGCTACTTCTTTGATCCTTACAAACTGTGTGGTCCGCTGTTCGAATCCCCGTCCGGCAAAAGGTAAAATTAAAATAAAAATATATCATAAAATTGAATAATTTCTTCTACAATGTTTGTATTACAGAAAAAGGTGCTAAGAACTAAAAAATCTCGTGGAAGTGAGAAAGATGTCGGGGAATATACAATTGGGCAGAAACAAAATTTTGAGCATTCAGGTCGAAAACCTATGTTGTTAGCACCTATATTACCTGTTTATTTTCATAATTCATTATGATTGTAAATATATAAATAAATAAATAAAATTTTGAGCACAATATTGTGTGGGAGAATTTTTTTAAGCATATAATATTTTTGGGTGCAAAATGCTTCCAAACATATTATATGGTCACATAATAACATATTGTTTTTTGGAAGACAACATTATTGAATTTGGATGCAAAAATACAAAATGTTTGGAACTTAGACTACCCAAACATATATTGTTTAGACCAATATGCTTTCAAACATATTATATATTGGTAGAGATCAAACATATAAATGTTTGGGCAATACCCAAAAATGTATATGCTTGAAGCAAAATATGTTTGGGAGTATATGTTACAGAAGCGATTTTTTGTGAGGGTGTAGAAACCCAAGGAGTTAAATCGGGAGATCGTTCTGGGCACTATACTAAAATATGGACCGATACTCACCGTTTTCGGCACACCTCTTTATGACCCGAAAATACCTCTAGATTCCCAATTTCAGGCAAATAGGATAAAAATTTCGTATTCTAGAAGCCCAAGAAGTAAAATCGGGAAATCGGTCTATATGGGGCCTATACCAAAATATGGACCGATACTCACCATTTTCTGCACACCTCTTTATGGTCCTAAAATACCTCTAGATCTCCAATTTCAGACAAATTGGATAAAAACTACGGTTTCTATAAGCCCAAGACCCCAAATCGGGAGGTCGTTTTATATGGGGACTATACCAAAACATATACCGATACCCACAATTTTTGGCACACGTATTTGTGGTCCTACAATACCTCTAGATTTCCAATTTCAGGTAAATTGAATAAAAACTGCGGTTTCTATAAGCCCAAGAAGTAAAATCAGGAGATCGGTCTATATGGGGGCTATACCAAAATATGGACCGATACTCACAATTTTTGGCACACGTATTTGTGGTCCTACAATACCTCTAGATTTCCAATTTCAGGTAAATTGATTAAAAACTGCGGTTTCTATAAGCCCAAGAAGTAAAATCGGGAGATCGGTCTATATGGGGGCTATACCAAAACATGGACCGATACTCACCATTTTTGGCACACCTCTTTATGGTCATAAAATACCTCTAAATTTCAAATTTCAGGCAAATTGGATAAAAACTACGATTTCTATAAGCCTAAGACCCCAAATCGGGAAGTCGGTTTATATGGGGACTATATCAAAACCTGGACCGATATAGCCCATCTTCGAACTCGACTTGCCTGCTGACAAAAGACGAGTTTGTGCAAAATTTCAGTACGATTGCTTCATTATTGAAGACTGTAGCGTGATTACAACAGACAGACGGACAGACGGACATCGTTATATCGTCTTAGAATTTCTCTCTGATCAAGAATATATATATTTTATATAGTCGGAAATCGATATTTCGATGTGTTTCAAACGGAATGACAAACTTATTATACCCCCGTCACCATTCTATGGTGGAGGGTATAAAATTGAATTTTGAAACGTCAGAAATTGTCTAGCCTGAAAAAATAGGAACATTAAAGAAAATTTTAAAACGTCCCAGCAAAAAAAATTTGGAAGTTCTTCCAAAGGCACAACTTTAAAAGCAATTCCAGAAGATGCACTCCCAATGATGTGCTTTATTTTGACTACCCAGGAAGTTATTTTAATTCAATTTTTTATAACTTGGATTTTTCATACTTTTAATGGGTAATTTTAACTTTGTTTGTTTCAAATTGGTTAAAAACAGTTCGAATTCGCGAAATGGTACAAATTATTTAAATTTTGTCGAAAAAAATTATAAATCCTCTCTGAAACAATTGTGAATTTTTGAAAATATTTGTGGTCAAACGTTTCACACAAGCATTAGAATCCATTAAAAATTATAAAAATTTTTAAAATATCACAGACTTTTTTAATGTAAAGAAGTGTTGCAAATTCAGTGAAGTGGCTGTTGAAATGGAGGACTTCCATCCTATGACAAGCCCATGTTCAATTTATCGCTTCAATTTTGCACCACTTTTTTTGTGTCCGCATCGGGCCGTAGACCCGACTGAAACCGTAGTTGTTGTCCAATTTGCCTGAAATTGAAAATCTGCAGGACTATACATAGGTGTGCAAGAATTGTTTTTATTGTTTGGGATTCTAGAAACCGTAATTTTTATCCAATTTGCCTGAAATTTTAAAACTAGGAGTTTCCATTTATCGTCAAATCGTTTAAGATATAGATATTTGAATATGGGAATATAAACCTTCATAATAACTCCAAACAAATTTGAAGGAATTGAGATGGTAACACAAATTTTGGTGTACATAGTAGTGAAGGGTATAATATAGTCGGCCCCGCCCGACATTAGACTTTACTTACATGTTTTTCTGTGCAGAGGCCAGAGTTTCGTATTGATTTGCTTCAAATTTTGCACAAAGAGTACAACTGATAGTATTGTCAAGTATGACACATTTGGTTGAAATCGTTTCAGATAGATATAGCTCCCACCGGAGGCCAAAGTTTCCTTCCTATTTACTTGAAATTTTGCACTGAGAATAGAATAAACATTATAGCAAAATGTGTAAAATTTTCAATTGGATTTTACTTCAATATACTTGATATTTTACACAGAGGATAGATTTAACATTATATTCAGGAGTGCCGAATTTGACCCAATTCGGTTCATATTTAAATAAACCTCAATATATGTGTTCTTCCGCTTTAGGCAAATATGGCCAAAGTACCCACATTTTTCACAACATTCTGCGATGGTTTCCCCATGTTGTAGTCAAATCCTACACATTGTAATGCCAGACTTTCTACAGAACGGTTGAGATTTAGATAAGACTCCAACTTGTATAAAAGTTGCCCGATTCGGAAAAATATTGTCACAAAACTCACAATTGACCACCTATCTTGGCGAGATCTAGCCCATATCCTTGTAAAATCGTCATTGCTAAATAGCAAACATTTTTAAAATACCTATACCTCTAATACATTTGTATCGCCTGATAAATCATAAATTCACTTTTGCCAAATCATTCTCATACTTTTTATTAACATTGTGTTTCGTCGCAGGGCGTTAATCGATTTAAATTATGATTGTAAAGAATTTGTAGAATTGTACAATTTTTTATGTAAATCGGCTCAGATTTAAATAAATGTGCATTTCAATTTAGACCTTTATACAGCTAGCAATAAATTTAATGGACTTGATATGGTACAAAAAATTTTGGTCTACACGGTTGTGAAGAGTATAATTTAGTCGGCACCGCCCGTCTTTAGACTTTACTTTCACCTTGTCCCATAACTCCTCCTCTTATATATAGTCTCCGTATAATCCCACCCTAAAATAGTAAACAAGCAAAAAGTGGTCCATATCAGTTCATAGTTATTTAGCCTTTTTGAAAGTCCATGTAATATACTCGATTTGTTTTTTTTTTTCAAACCCCTCATTTGAGCCACTGGTAGGTATATTTCTTTACTGAATATCGATTTGCCTGTGTTTGAAAGTAAACTTGTGATGATGTAAAGAAATGTGTACATATGGGCATTTATAGTCAATTGATGTAACCAAAGACCAACCAGGACATTATCTAAATGTCCTCGATGCTGCAAAATACTTACACACACATACCCGCTCATTCAATTGCGTATTTAATCGTCAATCGTCCGAAGAAAGGAACTCGAGAATTAGACCACACAACGGATGTCAGAAATCGTTAATAGTACGAGTATACATGTATGTGTGTATATATGAGTGGTGTAGTAGCGATTGGTTGACATAGAGGAAATGTCCTTTCATACCGCAAATGTTAACTTGAAATTACGTTGAATCATTATTTTGTGGTTTTTTCCACTTCAACTGCCGTGCATTGTGGTCCAATTACGTTCGCCAATTTATCCTAAAGTACCAAATATCCAAGTCTAGCAACAATAACAGCTGCAATAGAAGAACAAATCGCCATGACATTTAGTGGTAAAAGCATTACAGATTGTCCCACAAAAGTTCCCCCGACCATCCCGAAACAATCGTTATTAGTAGAATTGTTCAATTTCGCTTGTACTTTTGGTTTTAAAATCACATCAGTAAAATGCTTCAATGTGAAATGAATCGGAACTTATTTTCGAATTTCATGTATGGATAAATTATTAGTGTCCTTAAACAGCTCGGCTATTGATGAGGACATATCGCATACCCTCTGCGTATTAATGTACATGCACAATAAGAACAGTATCGAAATAAATTTAAATATATATGAAACAATTTTTATTCGTTTTATAGCTGTGGCCATGGACTTTGGTTTAAATTTGAGGTTTAAAGCCAATGTAGAAAAAAAGTAAAATTCAACTTAAGGCCTTATTTTACGATTTTTTTTTTTTTTGACTGGATCTATCGTTGTACAAATAATGGTAAAGGCTCTTGAACGGTGTGCCAATAATGAAATATATTTTGTAGTGCGTAGGACAAATCTATCAAAACTTCCCAGAACTCTGAACGGTGGAAAAATATTGATCGAAGGTAAAAAACACATGAGTAATATACCATTAACTAGAGGTGTGCACGTGATACGAAATTGTCGTGACTCACGAAAAATTTCGTGATTCGTGATTGAGTCATGTGTCACGCTGATGACAACGGCCAACCAAAATGTCGTGCGTAAGAGTGAGTTTCGAAAATAATTTATTCGTGGATGTGATTGATTAACCAATTTCTGAACAATACGCCCACGAATATAATTACGATTATAAATTGAATTCGCTTACAATTTTAGTGATAGGTAAAAGGCCAAACCGGACCGTATGAAATATGCTCCTTCAGGCAAAACAAGTCAAATATCAACTCGGTGGTATAGGGACCATATGTAATACCATCTGACTTTCGTTCGGAATTTAAGGCGATCTCCAAATATAGGAGAACGGAAGGACATTGCAATATTAATCCACAATTTCAACAGTTAACCAGTAAGGAAAGTCTAAAGTCGGGCGGGGCCGACTATATAATACCCTGCACCACTTTGTAGATCTAAATTTTCGATACCATATCACATCCGTCAAATGTGCTGGGGGGCTATATATAAAGGTTTGTCCCAAATACATACATTTAAATATCACTTGATTTGGACAGAATTTGATAGACTTTTACAAAATTTATAGACTCAAAATTTAAGTTGGCTAATGGACTAGGGTGGAACACAATTTTAGTAAAAAAATATGGGAAACATTTAAATCTGAAGCAATTTTAAGGAAACTTCGCAAAAGTTTATTTATGATTTATCGCTCGATATATATGTATTAGAAGTTTAAGAAAATTAGAGTCATTTTTTAAACTATTCGACTAAGCAGTGGCGATTTTACAAGGAAAATGTTGCTATTTTGACCATTTTTGTCGAAATCAGAAAAACATATATATGGGAGCTATATCTAAATCTGAACCGATTTCAACTAAATTTGGCACGCATAGCAACAATGCTAATTCTACTCCCTGTGCAAAATTTCAACTAAATCGGAGCAAAAAATTAGCCTCTGTGGTCATATGAGTGTAAATCGGGCGAAAGCTATATATGGGAGCTGTATCTAAATCTGAACCGATTTCAACCAAATTTGGCACGCATATCTACAGTACTCATTCTACTCCCTGTGCAAAATTTCAATTAAATCGGAGTAAAAGATTGGACTCTGTGGTCATATGAGTGTAAATCGGGCGAAAGCTATATATGGGAGCTATATCTAAATCTGAACCGATTTCCACCAAATTTGACACTCATAGTTATAATGCTAATTCTACTCCCTGTGCAAAATTTCAACTAAATCGGAGCAAAAAATTGACCTCTGTGGACAAAGGAGTGTAAATCGGGCGAAAGCTATATATGGGAGCTATATCTAAATCTGAACCGATTTGGATGATATTTTGCAAGTTTTTCGAGACTCATAAAATATTGGGATGTACGGAATTTGAGGAAGATCGGTTGATATACACGCCAATTATGACCAGATCGGTGAAAAATATATATGGCAGCTATATCTAAATCTGAACCGATTTTTTCCAAAATCAATAGGGATCGTCTTTGAGCCGAAACAGGACCCTATACCAAATTTTAGGACAATCGGACTAAAACTGCGAGCTGTACTTTGCACACAAAAACACATCAACAGACAGACAGACGGACAGACAGACAGACAGACAGACAGACGGACATCGCTAAATCGACTCAGAATTTAATTCTAAGACGATCGGTATACTAAACGATGGGTCTCAGACTTTTCCTTCTTGGCATTACATACAAATGCACAAACTTATTATACCCTGTACTACAGTAGTGGTGAAGGGTATAAAAATATACGGATATTGAATTTACAAAAATCAGTTTCGTTTATACCATTGAAGTTAACATTGAGCCAACTTTATGTAAGATCGTTTTATAAACAATAACATTATGGAAAATCGGAAAACTGGACGATACATAAATATCGGAGCCTTATATTAATCATAATGTACATTGAACGACATCTAAACTTGGCCCCAATTTTACAAATTCAATAGCGATCGTTCTTGTGCGAAAAAAACAACAACAGTCTGTACCAAATTTTCATCAAGGCTGATAAGTCCCCGGTCTAACAAAGAAAAACACATTTTTTGTCAAAGTTCTTTTTTATTATTTAACACAGTTCCCTTCAAGAGCGATACAACGATTATAACGACCTTCCAATTTTTGATACCATTTTGGTTTCGGGTTTGCTTCAAAATAGGCCTCAGTTTCGGCGATCACCCCTTCATTGCAGCCCAAATTTTCCCTGCGAGCATCCTTTTGAGGTATAAGAACAAGAAAAAGTCGCTGGGGGCCAGATCTGGAGAATACGGTGGGTGGGGAAGCAATTCGAAGCCCAATTCATGAATTTTTGCCATCGTTCTCAATGACTTCTGGCATGGTGCGTTGTCTTGGTGGAACACCACTTTTTTCTCTTTCATATGGGGCGGTTTTGCCGCGATTTCGACCATCAAACGCTCTAATAACGCCATATAATAGTCACGGTTGATTGCTATTTCCTTCTCAAGATAATCGATAAAAATTATACCATGCGCATCCCAAAAAACAGAGGCCATTACTTTGCCAGCGGACTTTTGAGTCTTTCCACGCTTCGGAGACGGTTCACCGGTCGCTGTCCACTCAGCCGACTGTCGATTGGACTCAGGAGTGTAGCGATGGAGCCATGTTTCATCCATTGTCACATATCGACGGAAATACTCGGCACAGCTGCAAACACCGCTCAGAATCATCAACACGTTGTTGTTTTTGGTCAAATGTGAGCTCGCGCGGCACCCACTTTGCACAGAGCTTCCGCATATCCAAATATTGATGAATGATATGACCAACACGTTTCTTTGATATCTTTAAGGCCTCTGCTATCTCGATCAACTTCATTTTACGGCCATTCAAAATCATTTTGTGGATTTTTTTAATGTTTTCGTCGGTAACCACCTCTTTCGCGCGTCCACTACGTTCACCGTCCTCCGTGCTCATTTCACCACGCTTGAATTTTGCATTCCAATCAATTATTGTTGATTTCCCTGGGGCAGAGTCCGGAAACTCATTATCAAGCCAAGTTTTTGCTTCCACCGTATTTTTTGCCTTCAGAAAACAGGATTTTAATCAAAACACGAAATTCCTTTTTTCCATTTTTTTTTCACAATAACAAAAGTTGCTTCACAAAAGACGCTCTGTCTCACAAACTAATTGACTTACAGCCGTCAAATTTTGACACGAATCATTTGAAGGTTGGTACTATATATAAATAATATGTATTTAATACTAGCGACTCCATCTATGTGTCAAACCGGTGACTTATCAGCGAACTTGTTATATTCGTATACATATATTTTTTCATTAAAAATCAACAGAAAATTAAAAATTCTCGTAACTTGCAAAACCTTCTCAAACGAACTTCCATGGAAGCGAAAAAGTCCAACGGCACCGTTTCAAATCCAACGGGGATGAGTATTTTTATTATTATTATTTTACTTTTTTTATTAATTTTCTATTTTTATTTTTATACCCTGCGCCACACTGTGGAACTGGGTATTATAAGTTAGTGCATATGTAGCATATGTAGCACCCAGCAGGAGACGAGATAGACCCATGGTGTCTTTGGCAATAATGCTCAGGGTGGGTCCCTGAGTCGATATAACCAAGTCCGACTGTCCGTCCGTCTGTCGGTGAACACATTTTTGTGATCAACGGCTAGGTCGCAAGTTAAGTCCAATCGCCTTCAAATTTGGCACATGTTCCTAATTTGGATCAGAATAGAACCCTATTGATTTTGGAAGAAATCGGTTCAGATTTAGATATAGCTCCGATATGCACTAATATGGATCCAGCAGCCAGAGTTTTATACCGATTTGCTTGAAATTTTGTACAAACATAACACTGAGACGTATAGTCAAGTGTGCAAAATTTTATTGAAATCGGTTCAGATTTAGATATAGGTCCCATCATAAGCGTAGGAAGGCCTCTGGGGAGGAGGCTTAGACCCCCCAGAAAAATGTTAGCCCCCCCCAGAATTTGAAAACCTATTTACGATTTTACATTTTTCTAAAAATTAAACAAGTATATACAACCGTACAAAGTTCCGCTAAAGACTTTCATGCACAATCGAATTACTCTGGTTGTGGTAGCAGTTGCCGATGGCAATATTTGAAATATGACATTTATAAAATAAAGCTGTGGTTGATTTTTTGATTTAGTTGAATAACTAAAGCTTCTTTATTATTTTGTTTAGTCTGGTTTAGTCAATTTACTTTAAACAAGTATATACGGCCGTAAGATCTGCCAGGCCGAATCTTATGTACCCTCCACCATGGATTGCGTAGAAACTTCTACGAAAGACTGTCATCCACAAATTTCAACTCACATGGTTGTTAAATATCATATGCTACCACCACGTACCAAATTTCAACCAGATCGGATGAATTTTGCTTCTCCAAAAGGCACCGAAGGTCAAATCTGGGGATCGGTTTATATGGGGGCAATATATTATTATGGACTGATAGGAACCGATTCCTGCATGGTTGTTGGATACCCTATTCTAACCTCACGTACCAAATTTCAACCGAATGGGCAGAATTTTGCTCTTCCAAGGTGCTCCGGAGGTCAAATCTGGGGATCGGTTTATATGGGGCCTATATATAATTATGGACCGATATCGACCAATTTTTGCATGAGTTTGAGGCCATATATTAACATCACGTACCAAATTTCAACTGAATCAGATGAGTTTTGGTCTTCTAAGAGGATCCGCAAGCCAAATAGGGGGATCCGTTTATATGGGGGCTATATATAATTATGGGCCGATATGTACCAATTTTTGCATGGTTGTTAGAGACCATATACTTATACCATGTACCAAATTTCAGCCGGATCGGATGAAATTTTCCTCTCTTAGAGGCTCCGCAAGCCAAATCTGGGGATCGGTTTATATGGGGGCTATATATAATTATGGACCAATGTGGACCAATTTTTGCGTGTTTGTTAGAGACCATATAATAACACCATGTACCAAATTTCAGCCGGATCGGATGAAATTTGCTTCTCTTAGAGGCCTCGCAAGCCAAATTTGGGGGTCCGTTTATATGGGGGCTATACGTAAAAGTGGACAGATACGGCCCATTTGCAATACCATCCGACCTACATCAATAACAACTACTGGTGCCAAGTTTCAAGTCGATAGCTTGTTTCGTTCGGAAGTTAGCGTGATTTCAACAGACGGATGGGCGGACGGACGGACATGCTCAGATCGACTCAGAATTTCACCACGACCCAGAATATATATAGTTTATGGGGTCTTAGAGCAATATTTCGATGTGTTACAAACGGAATGACAAAGTTAATATACCCCCATCCTATGGTGGAGGGTATAAAAATAGAAATTTTTACTATTCTTTCATAAATTTATATCTTAATAATGCTGCAAAAAAGCGTCGCCAAAAAAGAAGTGAAAATGTTCGTTTTGGGTCCGGAAGTGGTGCAAATTGGCGGAGAAGCGATTAATGTAATATGAAATTGTCATAGAACGAATGTCCACTTCTTAAGGTGTGATCCGAATTCAGTGTTTTGAATGTGAATTAAAAAATTTTGTTATATTTTCGTAAATAATTAATTTTTATATTTTTATGATTTTTAATGCATTCTAACGCTTATTTGAAACGTTTTCCCTCGAATATATTCAAAAATTCTATAAAAAAAATTCTATAATGAATTTAGCATTTTTGTGGCAAAATTTGAATAATTTGTACCATTTTATTTATTCTTACCTTTTTTAAAAGAAAACAAAAAATTACGCATTAAAATATGAAAAAAAATGATGTAAAAAACTCCCTGTGTAGTTAAAATATATAACTTCTTTGTGAGGACTTTTTTGGAAGTGTTTTTAAAGTTGTGCCTTCAGAACAACTCCAAATTTTTTTGCTGGGAAAAGTGTGGAACTACTTTTAGTTGCTTTATTATAAATTAATTTTCGATTTATTTTGATGCCTATATTGTTATTCATTTTTATGAAATAAAACATTAATTGAACCAATAAGTTCAGTCTATAAATTTTCAGCTAGAGGGGCTATAGCCCCCCCTAGGAAAATTGTCTAGCTACGCTAATGGGTCCCATATATATCTTTCGCCCGATATGGACTTATATGGCCCCAGAAGCCAGATTTTTGGCCGAATTTGGATAAAATTTTGCACTAGGAGTACAATTAGTAGTATAGTCAAGTGTGCAAAATTTGATTGAAATCGGTTTAGATTTAGATATAGCTCCCATATATATCTTTCGCCGGATATGAACTAATATGGTCCTAAAAGCCAGAGTTTTGGTCCAAGTTGGTTGAAATTTTGCACAGGGAGTAGATTTAGCATTGTAGCTATGCGTGCCAAATTTGTTTGAAATCGATTCAGATTTAGATATAGCTCCCATATATATCTTTCGCCCGATATGCACTTATATGGACCCAGAAGCCAGAGTTTTATCCCGATTAGCTTGAAATTTTGCACAAGGAGCACAATTGGTAGTATAGTCATGTATGCCAAATTTGATTGCGGTTCAGATTTAGATATAGCTTCCATATATATTTTTCGCCCAATATGGACTTATATGGCCCCAGAAGCCAGAGTTTTGGCCCAATTTGGTTGAAATTTTGCACTAGGAGTACAATTAGTAATGTAGTCATGTGTGCCAAATTTGATTGAAATCGGTTCAGATTTAGATATAGCTCCCATATATATGTTTTTCTAATTTCCACTGCTTAGTCGAAAAGTTGTAACAATGACTCTAATTTTCCTAAACTTCTAATACATATATATCGAGCGATAAATCATAAATAAACTTTTGCAAAGTTTCCTTAAAATTGCTTCAGATTTAAATGTTTCCCCTATTTATACCCTGCGCCACACAGTGGAACAGGGTATTATAAGTTAGTGCATATGTTTGTAACACCCAGAAGGAGACGTGATAGACACATGGTCTTTGGCAATAATGCTCAGGGTATGTCCCTGAGTCGATATAACCATGTCCGTCTGTCCGTCCGTCCGTCCGTCTGTCTGTGAACACATTTTTTTAATCAAAGTCTAGGTCGCAATTTAAGTCCAATCGCCTTTAAATTTGGCACATGTTCCTAATTTTAGTCAGAATAGAACCCTATTGATTTTGATTGAAATCGGTTCAGATTTAGATATAGCTCCCATATATATCTTTCACCCGATATGGACTTATATGGCCCCAGAAGCCAAAGCGAAATTTCTTTAAAATTGCTTCAGATTTAAATGTTTCCCATACTTTTTTACTAAAATTGTGTTCGACCCTAGTGCATTAGCCAACTTAAATTTTGAGTCTATAGATTTTGTAAAAGTCTATCAAATTCTGTCCAAATCGAGTGATATTTAAATGTATGTATTTGGGGCAAACCTTTATATATAGTACCCAACACATTTGACGGATGTGATATGGTATCGAAAATTTAGATCTACAAAGTGGTGCAGGGTATAATATGTATAGTCGGCCCCGCCCGACTTTAGACTTTCCTTACTTGTTTTTACTAAAATTGTGTTCCACCCTAGTACATTAGCCAACTTAAATTTTGAGTCTATAGATTTTGTAAAAGTCTATCAAATTCTGTCCAAATCGAGTGATATTTAAATGTATGTATTTGGGACAAACCTTTATATATAGCACCCAAAACGTTTGACGGATGTGATATGGTATCGAAAACTTAGATCTACAAAGTGGAGCAGGGTATAATACACTGAAAAAACAGTGAACCCACCAGGAAGAAAACTTTCGGTTAATTTTAGAAAATTTTGAATATTTGTAGAAAATTTTAACTAAACAGTATTACAAGCGTTGGCATCGCGGCGAGGTCATAAAAATAAGTAAATATTTTTCGACAAATTAAAGAAAATTTATTAGACATAACTAAGTTTTTTCACTTGTTAAAGAAAATTTTGTAGTTTGAAGGAAAAACTTGGACTTCAAAATTACAAGAATGTCTTTAGTGACATACGAAGTTCATGATGGATGCATTTTTGGTAAAATTTACAAATTTAAAGAAATTCTGAACGATTTTGTGGAAGCAACGAATTTAGTTAATCTTTATGCTTCATTTGAGTATATTTTTTTCCTCGGTTTTAGTTAATTTAACTAACGTACACAAAAAATTATTAGAGTAAAGGAAACTTTCTCGAAACATAATAATTCCATGAACTCAAATAAAGTTAAATTGGCTTTAGTGAAATAGGGAGTTCACTTTTTTTTTTGAGTGTATAGTCGGCCCCGCCCTACTTTAGACTTTCCTTACTTGGTTTTATTGGGTTTCTATTATTTTGTAAAATTAAATTGTCCAAATTTTGCAATTAAAATAGCCTGAATGCTTTCTTTCTAATACTTGTCCACAAGGACTGCATCGGAAGTAGGAAAAAATCATTGGGGGATCCCAAGATGCGCTTTAGAAGAAATGTTTGTAGACTTTTCCAAAAGTACTGCATTGAAAGTTGAAAAAACTCGATGGGGGATTCTGGGATGGGTTTTAAAAGAAATTTTTGTGGAACAACTTCCAATTTTTTTGCTGGGTATATTAAATTTTTACTATGAAACTTCAAAATATTTCTTATTAAAGACTTAACGTTAGAAAAGAACAGCGCTTGATATAGATGAAACGGAATGTATTTTAAGGTGGAATTACATAACATGCGGTCATGCGTGCGTACGTTTTATTCGAACGTGTTGACGATTTTTTTTTTATTTAAAGTTTGTTTTTTAGTCAATAAAATTTTAATTTTTCTAAAGAATTCAAAAAACTTAAATAAAAAGTTTTCAGTATACGTTTCCCAAACATTATTTGTCTTTGCGTGTACTGACATCATATACCAAATTTCAACCGGATCGGATGAACTTTGCTCCGATTTCAGGAGGCTCCAGTCAAATCGGGAGATCGGTTTATACAAGTACAAGTGGTTGGATATGGTCCATTTGCGATACCGACTGACCCACTTCATTGATAACTACTTGTATAAGTTGATAGTTTGTTTCATTTAGAATTTAGCGTAATACGTGTATAAATAGAGGTTAGGACTGACGGATATCTGTAGATAGACTCAGAATTGGATTTCTGCGACCGTGGTTAGTGACAGCCCGATATTTAAGACTCATTTGGACTATTCAGTCCATTGTGATAACTGCGAACACAAATATGGACTTTATGTGGTCTGAGAACAATATTTCTATGCGTTACAAACAGAATGACGTTTGTATTTACACCCCCAACATAGGATGGTGGGGGTGTATATAGATCTCAAGTATAGGTGTCCAAAGACATGCCAAATTTTAAGCGAAGTAAGATAATCGATCATGTGCCGATTAATCAAACTAAAATTTTTACTACAAAAAGTTATGCCATCTTTTTGATTGTATAATATATTATTCCGAAAGTTCCATCTAATTTATAACTTCAATATAAGAAATGCACTTCAATATCATTATGTAGCGACACAAATGTGTGCTTAAATAATTTTTATCTTTTCCTGAAATGCTATTATGCCCTAGTCTTATTTCTCTCTTTTTTTTATTGGAATGGCAGTTTTTGCCATTGTTTTCTTGAAGCACTTAAACGTGTCAATGACAGAAAAAAGAGCGACCAAACGCTAAACTTTTGGTCATTCACGTTGTGGTTGCCAAGTATTGTCCTTTTTTCGGGGAACTGAAAAACTACTACTACTACTACAACACCATTGGCCGTCCACGTTTAATATTTATGAAAGTTGACTATGGTGTGTGCATGTTGGCCAGTATTCTTATAGGTTTCTGTATGTGGGTGTGTATGTGTGTGTGTGTTTGGCATTAGTTTATGTGGTGTGGCGATTTCGATACGGTCGTGTTTCTTAGCCAAGTATATTCGCTTTATCTGTCGGAATGGTAGCATCCTGTTCTCCATCTGCTACCATATTCACACATAGGTGTTGGTGTGAGTGTGGTTTGTATATGTGTGTGTAGTTATATGGGTAAGCGTGGTGTTGGCCATTGTTTATGATTTTTTCGTGGTCATTGTTTTGAGTGCCGTTTTAATGTCCTGCCGAGTTTTTGTCATTATTACTTTTTTTTTTTTTTTTGCTCGCCCCCATCGTTGGCAAATCGTGCTGATATGGTTGTAGTTGTAAATAAAACACATGCTGTTTTCCACTTCGGATACAATTTTTATACTCTACAAAAAGAAAAACAATATAACAACGTGAGACCCACTAGCAAAAACCAACAAAAAAAAATCGGAAGTAAATCTCAAAAAATCGCTGATGTAAGAGTTTAAGGTTATTTGAAGAAAGGCCTTCAGGCTAGGTACAGTGGCAGTCCGATATTAACCTTTATAAGCCACTTGGTTATTGCTTAATTTAATAATTAACAGGCTTATAAAGCTATTGAATCTGTGGAACAGGGTATTTTAAGATAATGTATAAGTTTGCAACACCAGAAGGAGACGAGTTAGTGTCTTCGACAATATTGCTCAGGACCGGCCCCTGGGTCAATCTAGCCATGTCCATCTCCCTGTGAACACATTTTTGTAATAACAGGTTGGCTGATAAGTCCCCGGTCTAACAAAGAAAAACACATTGTTTTGTTAAAATGCGTTTTTATTATTCAACATAGTTCCCTTCAAGAGCAATACAACGATTATAACGACCTTCCAATTTTTTGATACCATTTTGGTAGTACTCCTTCGGTTTTGCCTCAAAATCGGCCTCAGTTTCCGCGATCACCTCTTCATTGCAGCCAAATTTTTTCCCTGCGAGCATCCTTTTGACGTCTGAGAACAAGAAAAAGTCGCTGGGGGCCAGATCTGGAGAATACGGTGGGTGGGGAAGCAATTCGAAGCCCAATTCATGAATTTTTGTAATCGTTCTCAATGACTTGTGGCACGGTGCGTTGTCTTGGTGGAACAACACTTTTTTTTTTCTTCATATGGGGCCGTTTTGCCGCGATTTCGAATTTCAAACGCTCCAATAACGCCATATAATAGTTACTGTTGATGGTTTTTCCCTTCTCAAGATAATAGATAAAAATTATTCCATGCACATCCCAAAAAACAGAGGCCATTACTTTGCCAGCGGACTTTTGAGTCTTTCCACGCTTCGGAGACGTTTCACCGGTCGCTGTCCACTCAGCCGACTGTCGATTGGACTCAGAAGTGTAGTGATGGAGCCATGTTTCATCCATTGTCACATATCGACGGAAAAACTCGGGTGTATTACGAGTTAACAGCTGCAAATACCGCTCAGAATCATCAACACGTTGGTGTTTTTGATCAAATGTGAGCTCGCGCGGCACCCATTGTGCACAGAGCTTCCGCATATCCAAATATTGATAAATGATATGACCAACACATTCCTTTTATATCTTTAAGGCCTCTGCTATCTCGATCAACTTAATTTTACGGTCATTCAAAATCATTTTGTGAATTTTTTTGATGTTTTCGTCGGTAACCACCTCTTTCGGGCGTCCACTACGTTCACCGCCCTCCGTGCACATTTCACTACGCTTGAATTTTGCATACCAATCAATTATTGTTGATTTCCCTGGGGCAGAGTCCGGAGACTCATTATCAAGCCAAGTTTTTCTTCCACCGTATTTTTTCCCTTCAGAAAACAGTATTTTATCAAAACATGAAATTCCTTTTTTCAATTTTTTTTTCACAATAACAAAAGTTGCTTCACAAAAGACGCTCTATCTCACAAACTAATTGACTTACAGACGTCAAATTTTGACACGAATCATTTGAAGGTTGGTACTATATAATAATAATACACTAGCGACGCCATCTATGTTTTAGACCGGGGACTTATCAGCCAACCTGTTAAAAGTGTATATCGCAGTTTTAGTCCAATCGACTTAAAATTTGACACAGTTATGAATCTTGGGTCAGAATATTTTGATTAGGGTACACAAGATTCGGGCTGCCCGAACTTTCGGCCATCTATATATGTGTAGTCTCTATCTTCCTTTCCTAAATTGCCTAAATGGAAAAGTGTATCAGAGTAGCTCTTGTTGGCAATAAAATCAAATTTTAATTTGGCATCCTTTGGCACGAATTATGGTCTTCAAATGGCTGACAAAGCCATCACACTCTCCAAAATGCAACAGGCACAAAACTCAAATGTATTGCGATTTTGGTGGACATTGTGCGGCAGAAATGAAGCGAGGAACCTTCCTTTTAAGCCATGCTTTGTTGACACGTGCTAAGTGCAATTGTGCTGAATTCTGTTGAAATTCCATGGTCTGCAGCCGAAATGAACACCGAAAAAAAGTGAACTGTTTTATAGGAAGAATGAACTATCTCGCACGAAAATTGAACTAAATTTTACTCCACATTTTGAGATTTCCACAAAGCGTTGTTAAAACCAGGAATTTTTAATGCCCTGTTGTACTTTTAACTACAGTTCTTCTCATAGAAGAAAAAATGAACTAAAAGTAAAGAAGGAAATCATTTGCCAAATCAAATCATGACCATTTTAACCATATAGTATTTCATTCTTACTATTTTTGGGAATCGTACGAAAGTCTTCTTTTGCTTTAGTTCATATTGAAATTATGTGTACGGTCATTGAACTTTATACTCACGTTTAGTTCAAAAAATTTTTGAGACATACTTAAAAAAAGTAAGATTTCATTAAGCTGTGGAAAATTTCGATAAAAATAATAAAATTTAACTATAAGCAAATAAATTTTTTCCAATAAAAATAAGTTAAATATAGCGTTAGTTTAACTACTGAAATTTTTTTCTGTGAATGTATGTCTGTCTTCAGGACATTTTTCCCTATAATATTCCGTATTTATTTTGAACTCACGGTCGATGAATATGAGCGCGGAGCTACCATCGACCACCGTGGTGCAATGGTTAGCATGCCCGCCTTGCATACACAAGTTCGTGGGTTCGATTCCTGCTTCGACCGAATACCAAAAAGTTTTTCAGCGGTAGATTATCCCACCTCAGTAATGCTGGTGACATTTCTGAGGGTTTCAAAACTTCTCTAAGTGGTTTCACTGCAATGTGGAACGCCGTTCGGACTCGGCTATAAAAAGGAAGTCCCTTGTCATTGAGCTTAACATGAAATCGGGCAGCACTCAGTGATAAGAGAGAAGTTCACCAATGTGGTATCACAATGGACTGAATAGTCTAAGTGAGCCTGTACCAGGCTGCCACATAACCTAACCTAACATCGACCATTACGGCGGCTCATCACTTTACCATCGGCGGAACTTGACTTTTGAACACTTTGGCAAATAAATTGTTTTCTTTCTTCACAAACTGATTAATTTGGTATGACTTTTAATCGAAGAACACGAAATTCGATAATTGAACACTTTCGGACATGCCAAACAACTACTTGGCTTTTTCCAGTGTAACGTTTTTTTGTGCATCGCTGAGCTCTTGCACTTTTCGGAACTTCAATGTTGTAATGTGGTTTTGTCTCTAATCTGATCAAGAAATTTAGTAATAAAAAAAGACTTTTCTTCTTTAGCACAAATTTATTACTGCTCCTCAAAAAACAGAAAGCCTATATATATCTTACAAAAATTAAAATCTAGAATATTCTTTGACAGAAGTACAACAAAACGTTTTTTGAGCATTTCTTTTCAAATAACAAACAATCATACATACATTCAAATGTATAATGTAAAAAATAACATATTGGTAACACGAACAAATATACATAACACATAATTAAATCCTTTTATGGAATTTCATAAAATTGTACATATATGACAAACAAATTAGGATGACAGGGAAAAACAAAGCCTACTGGTAATTTTAGAATATATATTCATAATATAACATAAATATACATATATATAAAACTAAAGTACTCTCAAAGAAATTTGTTAGTTCAATGAATGAAAATTCATAAACATATAACTATATATACTAAAAATATGCTACAGAAATGATGTGAGCGGATATTTGAGATGTTATCGATTTGTTGATAATAGGGAGTTGGTATCTTCGGTGAGATGAATGTGGAGTGCGGTTAGTAGATAGTCGATGAGAAATTAATTTCGTTAATGATCTGTTGTGATGAGAACATCGCTTTATATGTTATGTAGTTTATAAGAGATTCGGTTCGTTTACAATCGATAGTGGGTGAAAACGTCGATGAGCTGTAGTTGATGGGGACTTCGATTTATTGATTAAGAATTCGGTTCCTATGTAATCGATAATTTATAAGAACTTTAGTATGTGATCGGTATTTGATGCATTCGTTGATATGTGAATGATTGGTCTTTGCTGAGTAGTTCGGATCGTTCATTGATTCGATGTATTCGTCGATTTTGAATTAATCGGGAACTGGTATTATCGCAGATTTCTCTATCTCAATGGTGGTTGAAGCGGTGTGATATCGGCTCTGGTATCGACCAATATGTAATAGTCGCTAAGCGTTCGGTAATCGGTTTCTGTTGGTTTTAGTATTACTGAGCATGACCATTGAAACTATTATAATAGCTAGGCCCGAATCTCCCAGTGGTGGACTGTAGGACCGAAGCTCTCAATGGGGAATTGTAGGCTCGTAGCTCTCAGTGGGGAAATGTAGGCCCAAAGGTTTCATTGGTTGAACTCTAGATCCGCATATCTCAATGGTATAACTATAGGCCCGTAGATTTTAGTGGAGAAATCTCGAAGCTCTCAGTGTGGAACTATAGGCCCGAAGGTTTCATTGGTTGAACTGTAGATCCGCAGATCTCAGTGGTGAAACAGTAGGCCCAAAGATCTTAGTGGTGGAACTGTAGATTCGAATATCTTAGTGGCTGAACTGTAGTCCCGAAGGTCTTAGTGGCGAACTCTCGAAGCTCTCAGTGCGGAGCTCGAGGCCCGAAAGTTTCATTGGTTGAACTGTAGATCCGCAGATCTCAGTGGTGAAACCGTAGGTCCGAAGATCTCAGTGGTGGAACTGTAGGCCCGAAGGTCTTATTTGTGAACTCTCGCAACTCTCAGTGGGGAACTGTAGGTCCGAAGGTTTTATTGGTTGAACTATAGATCCGCATATCTCTGTGGTCCGAAAGTCTTAGTGGTGAACTGTCGAAGCTCTCACTGGGGAACTTTAGAACTTTGGTTGAACTGTAGATCCGCAGATCTGAGTGATGGACTGTAGATTCGAATAACTTAGTGGCTGAACTGTAGGCTCGAAGGACTCAGTGGTGGAACTCTAGTCCCGAAGGTCTTAATGGCGAACTCTCGAAGCTCTTAGTGGGGAACTCTAGGCCAGAAGGTTTCATTGGTTGAACTGTTGATCCGCAGATCTCAGTGATGGAACTGTAGGCTCAAAGATCTCAGTGATGGACTGTAGATTCGAACAGCTTAGTGGCTGAACTGTAGGCTCGAAGGACTCAGTGGTGGAACTCTAGTCACGAGGGTCTTAGTGGTGAACTCTCGAAGCTCTCAGTGGGAAACTGTAGGCCCGAAGGTTTCATTGGCTGAACTGTAGATCCGGAGATCTCAGTGATGAAACAGTAGGCCCGAAGATCTTAATGGTGGAACTGTAGATTCTAAAAGCTTAGTGGCTGAACTGTAGGCTCGAAGGACCTTGCATACACAAGGTCGTGGGTTCGATTCCTACTACGACCGAACACCAAAAAGTGTTTCAGCGGTGGATTATCCCACCTCAGTAATGCTGGTTACATTTCTGAGGGTTTCAAAGCTTCTCTAAGTGGTTTCACTGGAATGTGGAACGCCGTTCGGGCTCGGCATTAAAAAGAGGTCCCTTGTCATTGAGCTTAACATGGAATCGGGCAGCACTCAGTGATAAGAGAGAAGTTCACCACTGTGGTATCACAATGGACTGAATAGTCTAAGTGAGACTGATACATCGGGCTGCCACATAACCTAACCCAACCTAGTGGCTGAACTGTAGGTTCGAAGGACTCAGTGGTGAAACTCTAGTCCCGAAGGTCTTAGTGGCGAACTCTCGAAGCTCTTAGTGGGAACTCTAGGCCAGCAGGTTTCATTGGTTGAACTGTAGATCCGCAGATCTCAGTGGTGAAACTGTAGGCCCGAAGATCTTAGTGGTTGAACTGTAGATTCGAATATCTTAGTGGCTGAAGGGAGCCACCGTGGTGCAATGGTTAGCATGCCCGCCTTGCATACACAAGGTCGTGGGTTCGATTCCTGCTACGACCGAACACCAAAAAGTATTTCAGCGGTGGATTATCCCACCTCAGTAATGCTGGTTACATTTCTGAGGGTTTCAAAGCTTCTCTAAGTGGTTTCACTGGAATGTGGAACGCCGTTCGGGCTCGGCATTAAAAAGAGGTCCCTTGTCATTGAGCTTAACATGGAATCGGGCAGCACTCAGTGATAAGAGAGAAGTTCACCACTGTGGTATCACAATGGACTGAATAGTCTAAGTGAGACTGATACATCGGGCTGCCACATAACCTAACCTAGTGGGTGAACTGTAGGCTCGAAAGACTCAGTGGTGGAACTCTAGTCCCGAAGGTCTTAGTGGCGAACTCTCGAAGCTCTTAGTGGGGAACTCTAGGGCAGAAGGTTTCATTGGTTGAACTGTAGATCAGCAGATCTCAGTGGTGAAACTGTAGGCCCGAAGATCTCAGTGGTGGAACTGTACGCCCGAAGGTGTTATTGGTGAACTCTCGGAGCTCTCAGTTAGGAAGGTTTTATTGGTTGAACTGTATATCCGCAGATCTGAGTGAGAAACTGTAGAACCGTAGAAAGATTGAAAGCCCGAAAGCTTCAGTGGCCTTATTTATGTTATTTCGCGCCTATGAATAAATTCTTCAGGCGTCGCCAAAGATTATAGCCGAACTACGAGCAGAACAATGTGCAAAGATCCACGCGTGGAAGTCATAAAATTCACAATGTTCATATGGCTATGTATTTGCAACTAATGTATGGATTCCAGTTTTACACTCGTTGCCTCGAACGTTGACACAAAAAAGTGTTTAGAAATGAGGTCTGCTGGACCCCACGTCAGCTACAGAGGGTTAATATAGTCACCGATTTGGATACCAGGATTGGCCTGTCACAAACCACGACTTTTGCGACACACATTTGCGATGGTATAATACTACTGTCGCTAAAGTCATAAACCTACTGAGGAAACCCTAATTTTGAATAAAAAAAAATTTAATTTGGAAGAGATGCAAAAAATAACTTATTATATTTATTGAACATTTAACTAGTTTTACATTTCTCATTCACAACTTCAAACTATTCTGAGTTTGCATGGTCCATAAAGTTTATCCGAGCTTTTGTTATGACTTTTTATAAAATTATCTCAAACCAGCAGTTGACTTATTCAGGACTTATGTAGTTGTTTTCCTTCGCTATCAGTTTCTGCAGAAATTTATAAAGGGTTTCCCATAGTTCCATTTCCCTAAGTGGTACTGAAATTCCCGTTGGTGAGTGTGGAAAATACCTTGGGCTTGTATTGCACATGATGCTGAACTTTAATCTTAATATTGAAGAAAGGTCGAGAAAAGCCACGGTAACCTTGTACTCATGCAAAAGGCAATAGCGAAAATGTCGGAACTAAAACGGAAAATTGTGAACAATTCTGAAAATTGAAATTTCAAATCTTGGTTCGGCTTATATCGCCATAAAAATATGGGTACCTTTAAAATCAATTCAAAATTTCACTATGACGAAGAATATATACAGAATATAAAAAGTTTGCACATACTCCATCCTATGATGGGGGGTATAAAAACTACATATTAAATAGGGCCTTATGATAACTTTTGGACAACTTTTCCTCCATTGTTTTGTAATATTTCAGATTAACGTAAGTTTCACTCGCAACGACATCGAAATCACCATCGCAATAGCCATCATCATCATCGTTTATGTTGTGAAGGACACTGCACGAAACATGGAATTATTATAGCACAAACACTGAACAAGAGAAAATTACATTCTGATTTGTAATTTAGTTTTTTTTATTTGTTGATAGTGAGAGAGCGAATGAGTGATACATTCTACGCACTCACATTCTCATTTCTAGATGTTCATACAAATACTACAAGTGTATTCGCAATCACTTTCTTTGCACACACACACACCCACATGTACACATACTCATACCACATGCGACCATGGGCTTACCACATGGACATTAGCTGCACGTTTTGCTTTATTTCCGTTTCCTGTTTTATTTTGACGGTGCTGTTGAGCTTTTGTGGCTGTTGCTGTGTTGGTGATTTCGTTATTTTCACATAGCTTCACATGTAAGTGGATTTTTATGTGAAAATAAATATTTAAAGACTTAATTCATTACCGTTGTTGCCATTATTATTGCTGTTATTGATTTAATTTTTATGCTAAGTGAAATATGTCATCAAATTTTATGCATCTTTTGTAAACCTGGCCCTTTATTATGGTTGTAATCACACATTTCTTATATGTAGCTTTTAATGTGTGTTTCATTGCATGGTGGCTATTGGAAGATGTTGTGGGGAAATGCTTCAAAATGTTTTCGAATATTTTATGTAAATCGAAATATAAGTAAACAAAATTCAATAGGCTAAATGCGTCCACGGATTTTTTTTCTGTTTTTGTTTTTCAATATAAAATTTAATCATTTAATTTTTATACACACCACCATAGATAGGTACAATGGATATAATAAGATTGCCTTTCCGTTTATAACACATTGAAATATCCATTTTCGACTATATAAAGTATATATATACTTGATTATATATCCTTGATTGACAATATAACCACGTCCGTCTGTCCCTCTCTCCGCACCCAGAAAATGAATATGATCACCTTCTAGAGCAAAATGTTACTTTTAGATGTTGAACATGTAACTTGTTCATCGCTACAATGTTATTTTTTGGGCCATTATGGAGCTGATGCCACAACCATTCATAATGGTAATATTGTCCTGAAATTTGGCATAGATTAAATTTTTGCTCGCATGTTTAAAGATGGACTATATGGGCCCGAATTGACTTTTTGGACTTCTGCACAACGCAATTTTTACCTTATTTGTTTATAATTCAAAACCCCGAGGTATTTTAGGCACGGTTACCACTCGTGCCAAAAATAATCTACCAAAATTTGAAGAAAATGTTACTAAAAATTTACCAAATTAAAAAATTTTATTTTTTTATTGTATTGATTTCAGCTTAAGACCATGCGTTGACTTAACTACAACGGTAGCTTAACCAACAGAGAGAAAATGTCAAAATTATATTTCTATAGAAAATTTTGTCATAATTTTTTTTTCTGTAGAAAATTTTGTCAGAATTTTATTTCCATAGAAAATTCTGTCAAAATTTTATTTCTTCAGAAAATTTTGTCCAAATTTTATTTCTATAGAAATTTTGTCCAAATTTTATTTCTATAGAAAGTTTTGTCATAATTTTATTTCTATAGAAAATTTTGTCAAAATTTTATTTCTATAGAAAATTTTGTCAAAATTTTATTTCTATAGAAAATTTTGTCAAAATTTTATTTCTATAGAAAATTTTGTCAAAATTTTATTTCTATAGAAAATTTTGTCAAAATTTTATTTCTATAGAAAATTTTGTCAAAATTTTATTTCTATAGAAAATTTTGTCAACATTTTTTACTTTCCTTACTTGTTTCGATACAAAATTTTGTCCAATTTTTTATTTCTATAGAAAATTTTTCCAAACTTTTATTTCTATATAATTTTTTTTACCAAAATTATATTTTTAAGAAAATTTTTCCAAATTTTATTTCTATAGAGAATTAAAGTACTTTTGGAGAGGAATGTTTCGCAAAATCTACCAAAACATCAAAAATTCTACCAATCCACCAAATAGTAAAAAATCGAAACAGAAAATTTTGTTAAAATTTTATTTCTATAGAAAATTTTGTCAAAATTTTATTTCTATAGAAAATTTTGTCATAATTTTATTTCTATAGAAAATTCTGGCAACATTTTATTTCTATAGAAAAATTTGCCAAAATTTTATTTCTATAGAAAATTTTGCCAAAATTTTATTTCTATAAAAAATTTTGTCAAAATTTTATTTCTACAGAAAATTTTGTCAAAATTTTATTTCCATAGAAAATTTAAAAAAAATTTTATTTCTATAGAAAAATTTTTACTTTCCTTACTTGTTTCTATACAAATTTTTGTCAACATTTTATTTCTATAGAAAATTTTTCCAAACTTTTATTTCTATAGAATTTTTTTTTCCAAAATTATATTTTTAAGAAAATTTTTTAAATTTTATTTCTATAGAGAATTAAAGTATCTCTTAGTTGGAGAGGAATGTTTCGCATGCAGTCATGCAAAAATTGGTCCACATCGGTCCATAATTATATATAGCCCCCATATAAACCGATCCCTCGATTTGGCTTGCAAGGCCTCTAAGAGAAGTAAATTTCATCCGATCCGGCTGAAATTTGGTACATGGTGTTAGTATATGGTCTCTATAGAGAATTAAAGTACCTCTTAGTTGGAGAGGAATGTTTCGCAAAATCTATCAAAAAACAT
Source organism: Haematobia irritans (assembly GCF_050003625.1). Lineage (NCBI taxonomy): Eukaryota > Metazoa > Arthropoda > Insecta > Diptera > Muscidae > Haematobia > Haematobia irritans. The sequence continues at coordinate 167,692,715 of NC_134398.1, forward strand.
CAAAAATTCTACCAATCTACCCAATAGTAAAAAATCGACCATTTTTGGTAGAATTCTACCAACTGTGGCAATCGTGTTTTTGGCCTACAAGTAGGAGTGCCTAATATGGTGTGTATCTGCACACGAAATTCTGATTCAATAACGAAATTATTGATCCAATTAATTTTTTAATTGAAATGTCTTCAATCACGAAAATGATAGTATCAATCACAGATTTAATTGGACAGTAAAAAAATACATTTCAATTAATTTTTTAATTGATTCAATTAAAACTTTAATAGATATTGATTGCAACTCTCAGTTCATTTTTTCTTTTTTTTAATTACTTTCTTAACTGACTTGTTTTTAGTTTGATTAAAAATTTAATTGATTACTTCACTTAGTCTTCCGAGTTTGATTAAAAAGTTAATTGTATCAATTAGTTTTTTAATAAAACATTTTTAAATGTGCATTCATTGACTTATTTAACATAATATTTCTAACTTGATTAAAAGGTTAATTGTATCAATTAATTTATTACTTGAAAAATTTTTCAACTTCAATCAACTTTTTAATTGGAAATATTTTGGTGATATTTTTTTCTGTGTGTTCAAGTTTTGGCATTTGGGGCAAATCTCCCGTGTTGATTTCTTGGACTTCTACAAACAGGAATTTGTATTATATTTGCGTGTAACTCAAAACCGAGAGTTATTATAGGTCCACAAACAAATAGCCCTCATATGGTCCGATTTCCCGATTTGAATTCTAGAAACCTCAATTTTTATCCGATTTGCCAGAAATTAGAAATCTAGAAGTATTTTAGGACCGTAAATAGGTGAGTTGAATATGGTGTGTATCGGTCCATGTTTTTGTATAGCTTCCATATAGACCGCTCTCCCAATTTGACTTCTTGGGCTTCCATACACCGCAAGTTTTATCTGAGTTACATGAAATTGTATATGCCTAATATGGTGCTATCGTTCCATTTTTCCAAGTGATATATTTCGTCTATACAACCGATTTTTATACGATTTGCATAAAATTCGGAATCTAGAGGTTTTAGTTCCACAAATTGCACGAAACCAGAAAGAAATTTTCAAGAATTTACTTCTCGTCCTCATTTGAGTAATGCGGATTAAAATATGTTATAAAACAAGTAAATATATACGGCCAGGCCGAATCTTATGTACCCTCCACCATGGATTGCGTAGAAACGTCTACGAAAGACAGTCATCCACAATCGAATTAATTGGGATGTGGTATCTTAAAACTTCTTAACATCGTTTTCTAAATTGTGACTTAGTCCATGTATATATTAGAAAAAAAGGTATGTGTATGTATATAAGTCTACAAATAATTACGAATCGATATGGACTTTTGTACGGTACGTAGAGAGCTAGAATTGAAATATGGGGGTCGCTTATATGTGGGCTATATACAATTATGAACTGGATATGGACCAATTTTTGTGTGATTGAGGATCAATTTATCTGAGCGCTATATATAACTATAGACCGATATGGACCTAGTTATGCATGGTTGTTAACGGCCATATACTAGCACAATGTACCAAATTTCAACTGACTCGGATGGAATTTGCTCCTCCAAGAGGCTCCAAAAACCACATCTCGGGATCGGCTTATATGGGGGCTATATATGATTATGGACTGATATGCACCACTTTTGGCATGGTTATTAAATATCATATACTACCACCACGTACCAAATTTCAACCAGATCGGATGAATTTTGCTTCTCCAAAAGGCACCGGAGGTCAAATCTGGGGATCGGTTTATATGGGGGCTATATATAATTATGGACTGATATGAAACAATTCCTGCATGGTTGTTGGATACCACATACTAACATCACGTACCAAATTTAAACCGAATCGGATGAATTTTGCTCTTCCAAGGGGCTCCGGAGGTCAAATCTGGGGATCGGCTTATATGGGGGCTATATATAATTATGGACCGATGTGGACTAATTTTTGCATAGTCATTAGAGGCCATATACGAACACCCTGTACCAAATTTCAGCCGGATCGGATGAAATTTGCTTCTCTTAGAGGATCGGCAAGCCAAATCGGGGGATCGGTTTATATGGGGGCTATATATAATTATGGACCGATGTGGACCAATTTCTGCATGGTTATTAGAGATCATATGCTGACACCATGTACCAAATGTCAACCGTATCGGACGAAATTTGCTTCTCTTAGAGGCTCCGCGAGCCAAATCTGGGGATCCGTTTATATGGGGGCTATATATAATTGTGGACCGATGTGGACCAATTTTTGCAAGGTTGTTAGAGACAATATACTAACACCATGTACCAAATTTCAGCCGGATCGGATGAAATTTGCTTTGGCTCCGTAAGCCAAATTTGGGCGTCCGTTTATATGGGGGCTATACGTAAAAGTGGACCGATATGGCCCATTTGCAATACCATCTGACCTACATCAATAACAACTAATTGTGCCAAGTTTCAAGTCAATAGCTTGTTTCGTTCGGAAGTTAGCGTGATTTCAACACACGGACTGACGGACATGCTCAGATTGACTCAGAATTTCAGCACGACCCAGAATATATATACTTTATGGGGCCTTAGAGCAGTATTTCGATGTGTTACAAACGGAATGACAAAGTTAATATACCCCCAGCCTATGGTGGAGGGCATAAAAAAAAGATTTCAGATCATATGAAAGTTTTATTTTTAGAAAGGTTTGTCAAAATTTTATATCTATAGAAAGGTTTGCCAAAATTTTATTTCTATAGAAAATTTTGTCAAAATTTTATTTCTATAGAAAATTTATTGTATCGAATTTTTTTTTGCACGCTTAGACGAGATTTTTAAGATTCCTCTCAAATGGAAATAATAATGATTGTTATTATCCAGAATGTGATGTAGTCTTAATGTGCACTCAAAAAAAAGTGAACTCTCTATTTCACTAAAGCCAATTTAACTTTATTTTAGTTCATGGAATTATTATATATGGAGAAAGTTTTCTTTACTCTAATAATTTTTTGCATACGTTAGTTAAATTAACTAAAAAAACGGGAAAAAATTATATACAAATGAAGTAAAAAGATTTACTAAATTCGTACATCTCACAAAATAGTTCATTATTTCTTTAAGTTTGTAAATTTTATTACAAATGTGACCATCATGAACTTCGTATGTCACTAAAGACATTCTTGCAGTTTTGAATTCCAATTTTTCTTTCAAACTACAACATTTTCTTTAACAAGTGAAAAAATTTAATTATGTCTAATAAATTTTCTTAAATTTATCGAAAAATATTTACTTATTTTTGTGATATAGGCGCGATGTCAGTGTTTGTATTACTGTTTAGTTAAAGTTTTCTAAAAATAATAAAAAAGTTCTAAAAATAACTAAATGTCTTCTTCCTGGTGGGTTCACAGTTTTTTCAGTGTAGGAACTTTAAAATTATCTTCGGGAAATGTACCATTTGAACCAATCTATCTGAGAGTGTATCTGTCATCATATCCTTTCTATACACTTCCTAGTAACCTGCTGCGACAAGTTTTCAAAGGAATCCTTTATATTCATGGTATTTAAGATTCGGCCAGAACGAAATTACGATCGTATATACAGGGTTTTGTTTTTTAGTATTGCCACATCATTTACAGATAATCTCTACATTGCGGCGAGTTAATGTATAATAAATTAATTGGTCACTGATATTTTTCTTATATTACTAACCAGGTGGCATATATCTACGAAAGCTGCTCTTTAAACTTAACCAATCTTGTGCTGGCAAAATATTTATCGCAGTTTTTCCGCAAACCAAATATAGTTAATTTCGTTTGGTCTGCAGTTTCTCTGGACACATTTGCTGTGCCAGAAACCATGCAATTCGCAAAACTTAAATTGGAACACATTCTTATAATAAGTTTGAGATTTCCTTATCGAGGAATTTCTGCCCCAAGATCTCTTGATGCACTTTTTTTTTCGTCATAAAATGGGTGCATTCACCCAATTATTTCGGTCAAACATTTTCGGAGTTATCGTGATTTATGCATATATATACAGATGTATATTAAGGTGGGAAGAAAAATATGATAAAAGTAAGGAAAGTTTTAGATAAACTGAAAGCAAGTAAAGAAGTTGTAATAATTTTTATCTAAAATTTTGACATATTTTAAGCAATGGGGTATTAATTATACACTTGTCAATGGTCAATGATATTGTACCCGTGTAGAAAGACAATAGCGGAAAGTCCAAAAGTTGTGCTTTATTTGCATACATAAGACCTACTTGGTTTTGTAAATAAGTTGGCATGGATACAGAGATTACTCACCGGGTGGATTTAAAAATAGTTCATAACTTCTCCTGCTTCTGATTCAAGTACAGATCGCTTTAATGGTATGCTGCCATTAATGGCATACTGTATATTTTCCAGACAGTTAGTTTAAACGCTTTGCCAAACAGTCAACCAAAAACTAAGGAAAATGAGAACCTAATAGGGATTAAATAAAATAAATTTAAATTAGATTTTTAATTTTCCTAAATAGATTTAATACTATCTTATATTTAGTTTATTTTAAGAATTGCTAGTCTGTAATGTATTCCACAGAAAGAATAAATGAATAAATTGAGATTAATTAAAATTCGTGAAAAAAAATTAAGAATATTTACATTGAAATACTATCATTTTTTTTTTTCAATTATGAAATAAAATAAAGATTTTGCTCGAGTATTAAATTATTTTTTTAATTGAAGTGTATTTTATTGTATACTCAAAGCGGGGTTTTATTTTCTTACGAAACAAAACTTGGGGGACTACGTTATTTCCAATTTGGGGCCTTATTTCTTGGGGGCTTATTTCCCTAAGCCCCATTTTCTTTTTTAAGATTGACCCCAGAAAAATTAAACCAAACACCTAAATGAAAGGCGGTCCCAATTATGGAGCGACGCTTCATGATAAACATGGACCCCATGAAAACGATCCTCAATACAATGAACTGAAGCATGAAATTCGGCCACGTACCAAATTATGGTTAAATTTTACTTTTGTTTAAACATGAACTTTTAAAAATATGAAATCTTACAAAAAAAAATCGGAAGAATATAATGCTGTATACACTCAAAAAAAGTTTACTTAGATCCAAAGATTTTGACCCTCACTTAAAGTTTTTGGTATTGATTCCGAGCCAAAGGTGAGGCTTCTTTAAAATAAATAAATTTTTTAGCGACCCATCTGGCTACGATCTATAAAATTAAAATTAGGATACAGATCTCATTTACCGAATTTTCATTCACGAACAAACAAATGCCAGTTTAAAAATCTAAATTATGACGGATATTTCGAAGTAAAAAATTTGTTCCCAATTCAAAAAAACGTTAAACCAACAAAGATGCTAAATTCTCAAAATAAGTCTTAGCATATATTTGAAGCGTTTTAATCTTAAATCTAAAGATGCAATATTTTAGTTAATTTAAGGACGATTTCATTAAATCAAAAATGTATTTCTTCACTTTAGGGACATTTTTGCTTTAGCTCAAAGATTTTAAGGAAAGGACGCAAATTTACAAAACTTCTAAATTTAATGGAAAAATTTTTTGAAACAAAGATTATAAACTTTATTTTAATTAAGTTTTCATTGTTTTAAACAAATTTTTCCTTAATATTTTGTAAATTGAGCATCCAAAATTTAATCTTTAATATCACGTATATATTTTTTTCAATATAATTGCCACCATCGTCAAATCCAATATTGGACACACTTAAAAATGAAACAAAGAGAAAATTGGTAATTGGAAGGTAATTTCAAATTGTAAACGCCTCCGAAAAAATTAAGTTACTCAATAAAACACAGAAAATTTTACACTCAAAAAAAGTTTACTTGGACCCAAAGATTTTGACCTTCCTTTAAGGGTTTTGGTATTGATTCCGGCCAAAGATGCGGGTTCTTTAAAATAAGGGTTTTTTTTGCGACCTATCTGGCTTTAGATCTTGGATGTATAAAATTAAAATTAGGATACATATCTCATTTACCGAATTTTCATTCCATTTTTCGGTATATTAGGTTAGGTTAGGTTATGTGGCAGCCCGATGTATCAGGCTCACTTAGACTATTCAGTCCATTGTGATACCACAGTGGTGAACTTCTCTCTTATCACTGAGTGCTGCCCGATTCCATGTTAAGCTCAATGACAAGGGACCTCCTTTTTATAGCCGAGTCCGAACGGCGTTCCACATTCCAGTGAAACCACTTATAGAAGCTTTGAAACCCTCAGAAATGTCACCAGCATTACTGAGGTGGGATAATCCACCGCTGAAAAACTTTTTGGTGTTCGGTCGTAGCAGGAATCGAACCCACGACCTTGTGTATGCAAGGCGGACATGCTAACCATTGCACCACGGTGGCTATTCGGTATATTAATAAAGCTACTCACGTACAAACAAATGCCAGTTTAAAAATCCAAATCATGACCGATACTTCGAAGTAAAAAAATATTTTCTTAATTCCAAAAAAACTTTAAACCAATGACACTAAATCCTCAAAATAAATCTTAGCCTACATTTGAAGCGTTTTTATCTTAAATCTAAAGATTCAATATTTCAGTTAATTTAAGGATGATTTCTTTTAAACACAAATGTGTTTCTTTACTTTAAGGAAAATTTTCCTTAATTTAAAGACATGTAACTTTATCGAAGGGACGCAAATTTTCCAAATGCTAGTCCTAAATTTAATAAAAAAAAAAAAATTTGAAGCAAAGATTATCAACTTTCTTTTAATTAAAATTTCAGTATTTTAAAGAAATTTGTCCTTAATAGTGTGTAAATTGCGCATCCTAAAATTGAGGTTGCCTAATCTTTAATATCAAGTAAATATTTTTGTCAGTGTAATGTTGTTCCATATAGATTTGGGGGTCTTAGGTTAGGTTAATGTTAGGTGCCCATAATAATAGCGCCCCTGCAGAGAGTATTAAAATGGGACCCAGAAAACTGAGCCCAAAATGGAGAAAGACCCCGAAAATTATATGGAAACAACAACATTAAATTATTCATGGCGCCCATATACATATAGCCCCCACAGGCAGTATTAAAATGGGCCCCACAAAAAATGTGCCCTTAAACCCAAATGAACAAAGGCTCCAAACTGGGTTAACGCTTCATAATGAATATAGCCCCAACAGCCAAGGCCGTAGCCAGGATTTTAATTCGGGGAGGGGGGTTCAACTTAAAAGAAAAAATATTCATATAATCTCATGTGTAGAAAATTTTATTTATGCATAGGTATGTATACAATATTTTTATAATAATAAATTGAGCCGACGGGCTTTTTGGGCAGCAAATAAATCAATTACTTCTTCAGTCGGCACATTTATTCGGCGATGAACCGACATTAATGCCAATCCATTGAGTCTACTCTCGCTAGTCGAATTTCTAAGATACGTCTTTAATCTCTTCATTGTTGAAAATGAAAGTTCGGATGAGTACGTAGTAAATGCAGAGATGGAAAATGCAGTACTATAGTACTTTTTTCAATACTTTTTCACCCCGGTCAGTACCGTAGTACCCCCGCGAAGGATTTAGTACCTTTTTTGTGTAGACATTTTTGAGTCGATATCAGATTTATGGTACAATAGCTTTGACAAAATATTTTAATATTTTGAGAAAGTCTTTATCAACCTTATTTGCTAATAGTCTTTTACAAATATGGCAAAACAAACATGTTCATGTGGGAAGAAAATCTCGATTTTGTAAAAGACATAGTAAAAAACAGGATTTTATTGAACTTCAAGAATTTTTTAGTCGAAAAAAGAATGTTTTAGTCGAAAAAAGAATCGATAATATAGAATATATTATCGATTTTTTATTTCGGTAAAAAATGTTGTCAAAATTTTATTTCTATATAGAATTTTTGCAAAATTTTATTTTTATAGAAAATTTTGTCAAAAATTTATTTCAATTGAAAATTTTGTACAAATTTTATTTGTATAGGAAATTTTTGCAAAATTTTATTTCTATAGAAAAAATTTTGCAACATTTTTTTCTACAGATTTTTTGCAAAATTTTATTTCTATAGAAAATTTTTGCAAAATTTGATTTATTTAGAAAATTTTGTCAAAATTTTATTTTCTTTAAAATTTTGTCTCTTGACAATAATTTTCCAGTGAAATTTTTGTTGCAATTTATATTGCACTCTCTCTTTATTGCACTCTCCAAGTGCTTCCATCGCTGAATTAGGCAGGTCCTTTTCGCAGGTTTTGGGCCATTTCATTTACACATGTGTGTTTGGCTGTTTCGTTGTTGTTGCTATGGCCAAACAAAGCGAGTCATGTTCACAAAAAGAACAACAAACACAAATAAAAAGCAGAAAGACATTTTCCAAAACTGAAATTTGTGGTGCGCGAACAAAAACAATTTTTTTTTTCGACCGTCGTTTGACGGGCTTTTCAACTAAAATTCTATGATTTGTGCAAGTTTTATAGGTAAGCGTTTTTCAAAATAAAACCTACAGCTTTTCTTCAACATCTTCGATAAGATTTTTCTATGCAGCTAAAAATATATATTTATTTATATAAAAATATTCATTCATTTCGGGGGGGGGGGGTTTGATCCCCCTCACCCCCCCCCCCTGAATACGGCCTTGCCAACAGCTGTAACTGAATCATAACAAGTATATATGGCCGTAAGTTCGGCCAGGCCGAATCTTATGTACCCTCCACCATGGATTGCGTAGAAACTTCTACGAAAGACTGTCATCCAAAATCGAATTATTTCGGTTGCGGTATCTTAAATCGTTTTCTAAATTGTGAGTTAGTCCATACGTGGTATATATTAGACAAAAAAGGTATGTGTAGGTAAGTCTACAAATAATTACGAATCTATATGGAATTTTGCACGGTACGTAGAGAGCCAGAATTGAAATATGGGGTTCGCTTATATGGGGGCTATATACAATTATGAACTCGATATGGACCAATTTTTGTGTGATTGGAGATCGATTTATCTGAGGGCTATATATAACTATATACCGATATGGACCTAGTTAGACATGGTTGTTAACGGTCATATACTAGCACAATGTACCAAATTTTAACTGACTCGGATAGAATTTGCTCCTCCAAGAGGCTCCAAAACCAAATCTCGGGGTCGGTTATATGGGGGCTATATATGATTATGGACTGATATGGACCACTTTTGGCATGGTTGTTAAATATCATATACTACCACCACGTACCAAATTTCAACCAGATCGGATGAATTTTGCTTCTCCAAAAGGCACCAGAGGTAAAATATGGGGATCGGTTTATATGGGGGCTATATAAAGGGTGATTTGTTAAGAGCTTGATAACTTTAAAAAAAAAAAACGCATAAAATTTGCAAAATCTCATCGGTTCTTTATTTGAAACGTTAGATTGGCCTATGACATTTACTTTTTGAAGATAATTTCATTTAAATGTTGACCGCGGCTGCGTCTTAGGTGGTCCATTCGGAAAGTCCAATTTTGGGCAACTTTTTCGAGCATTTCGGCCGGAATAGCCCGAATTTCTTCGGAAATGTTGTCTTCCAAAGCTGGAATAGTTGCTGGCTTATTTCTGTAGACTTTAGACTTGACGTAGCCCCACAAAAAATAGTCTAAAGGCGTCAAATCGCATGATCTTGGTGGCCAACTTACCGGTCCATTTCTTGAGATGAATTGTTCTCCGAAGTTTTCCCTCAAAATGGCCATAGAATCGCGAGCTGTGTGGCATGTAGCGCCATCTTGTTGAAACCACATGTCAACCAAGTTCAGTTCTTCCATTTTTGGCAACAAAAAGTTTGTTAGCATCGAACGATAGCGATCGCCATTCACCGTAACGTTGCGTCCAACAGCATCTTTGAAAAAATACGGTCCAATGATTCCACCAGCGTACAAACCACACCAAACAGTGCATTTTTCGGGATGCATGGGCAGTTCTTGAACGGCTTCTGGTTGCTCTTCACTCCAAATGCGGCAATTTTGCTTATTTACGTAGCCATTCAACCAGAAATGAGCCTCATCGCTGAACAAAATTTGTCGATAAAAAAGCGGATTTTCTGCCACTGATTTTGGTAATAAAATTCAATGATTTGCAAGCGTTGCTCGTTAGTAAGTCTATTCATGATGAAATGTCAAAGCATACTGAGCATCTTTCTCTTTGACACCATGTCTGAAATCCCACGTGATCTGTCAAATACTAATGCATGAAAATCCTAACCTCAAAAGAATCACCCTTTATAATACCATATACTAACATCACGTACCAAATTTCAACTGAATCAGATGAATTTTGGTCTTCCAAGAGGCTCCGGAGGTCAAATCTGGTGATCGGATTATATGAAGGCTATATAGCCCATATACTAACACCATGTACCAAATTTCAGTTTATTTCGGATTATATGGGGGCTACATATAATTATGGACCGATATGGACGAATTCCTGCATGGTTGTTAGCGACCATAAACTAACACCACGTGCCAAATTTCAACCGAATCGGATGAATTTTGCTCATCCATGAGGATCGGATGAAATTTGCTTCGCTTACAGGCTCCGCAAGCCAAATCGGGGGATCGGTTTATATGAGGGCTATATGTAATTATTGACCGATGTGGACCAGTTTTTGCATGGTTGTTAGAGACAATACACTAACACCATGTACCAAATTTCAGCCAGATCGGATGAAATGTGCTTCTCGCAGAGGGTCTGCAAGCCAAATTTGGGGGTCCGTTTATATGGGGGCTATACGTAAAAGTGGACCGATATAGCCCATTTGGAATACCGTCCGACCTACATCAATAACAACTACTTGTGCCAAGTTTCAAGTCGATAGATTGTTTCGTTCGGAAGTTAGCGTGATTTCAACAGACGGACGGACGGACGGAAAGACATGCTCAGATCGACTCAGAATTTCACCACGACCCAGAATATATATACTGGATATATGATATATATATGGGGTCTTAGAGCAATATTTCGATGTGTTACAAACGGAATGACAAAGTTAATATGCTCCCATCCTATGGTGGAGGGTATAAAAAGGCCCCAAAGTGGGGCTTCATAATGCATATAGCGCCAACAGCTGTAACTGAATCATGAAAATTGACCCCAAAGCAAAATTACGGCTCATTTTCATTTTTAATTTAAACGACTATATGAAAATGAACCCTAACTCTTGGTTTACGTTAGCTCACTTTGAACTCTGTCCATAAAAGAAAGTTTCAAACCCCAGTAAAATCGCGTTAGCCCACATTGGACGATATCCTTAGGTGAACATCTTCAACCCCGGCCATATCTGTTGATATTCGGAACAATAAAAATGTGTACAGTAGCCACCACACACAGAGAAGATATTGGTTCAAAATGTTTTTGTTGTGATAAAAATTCTGCATTTTCAATGAAATCAAAGTTGTGTCAATCAATTTACAATATTTACAACCTTATTTCGGCCTTTCTGCCATTTGGCGCTTATTATTATAGAGTTTTGTTTATAATACAAGTCAAATAGTTGTCTGGACTAAATGCCTCTCTTTTGAAAAATTTTGATCGAATTCGATACGCACAACCAACCCCAAAAAACCTTCATAACATAACATTTAGTATTCAGCACTGACAATTGATATTCACAACCGAATTCCTTTGGAAATATTTTTCAAATGTCATTTATATTGTTAAAAATTATTCAATGCTGAAGAAAAACTTGTATTTTTAATTTAAAACAAAACAACTGAAAACTGAGTATTTTCATCCGTTTCTAAGTTTATTTGAACACTTGGTGGACTGCCTAACATATCAAATATTTAACTGAACAACTCGCGCAGTGTGAAACTGGTCTAAGTACACCATATTTGCTAAGAGTCATATAAACAGTGCGCATCTTCAATGGTTTAGGATCAAATACAGATCGAGTTTTAGATGCGGAACAATGTTATTGTGTTAAAGGGTAAAAGTTTAAACCATGTAAGGAATTTAAAGCTGCTCTAATGGGAATATCCATCTCCACGTCTGTCTTTTATCTAAGAAACCCCAAAGGAAGTGATGATGGCGAGTATGTTCTTATTTATTTGTTAAAACTCCACACTAATTTTCTGCCTTAATTCGTTGCGTTTTTAGGCTGCCTATGTCAACCCATTTTATGGTATATCACCATTCGGTCAGTTCGGATGCCATTTATAAATACTTGTATACTAAGAGTCCAAAGATTTAGATTTGTCATTGAATTTTGAGTGTTCTACTTCATTTAGCTTTTGAGTCAAATTTCCTTGGTGCTCAGTGATACAGACATTTTTCCATATAGACTTGATACACTTGGTCGAACTATACTCCAAATTGACATATCTGAAAAATTCGGGGCTTGCGAAATTCGAGTACTAATTGTGCATAACGAATAACTTTTTACGTCTGAAGATAAACAGTAGTCCTTCAAGCCTCCTCCCCTAGAAGAAAACCGCAAATTTTTATGTGGTAAGGTAGCATGTGTAAATTTACACATGTGCTAACGTGTAAATTTAACCCGACACTGACAAACCCATGTTAAAGTGACCGGTACCATCCATAAGTTTTGACCAGAACTATGACTGTTCCATACACACCAGGGACTAGTCCTGGACCAGTCCTGAGGTTGATCCATTTTCCGTAGGGTTCATTTTGAATTTCGTTTTTCTAAAATTTCGTTCCGGATGAAAGTATTTGTTCCTTGGGTGTATATATTTAAATTTCAATTTGGGACTTTAAATTTGTCCCACCTTACTATATGTGCTCCAGATTATCTCCATCCTATTGTCGTGAAACCGAAACAAACTTCTGCAGCCACCACCATTACTACTACTGCTGCTATTACGACCATTATGACTCCAAACCACAGCCCACCAAATCCACAAAAACCATCCTATGTTTACCCGGTAATCCAGTTTGTCCTTTGGTCGTTTGCCTTACCACGGCTTTGTATTATGGCCATTCGGTTGCAACAATGTTTGTTGCAAATATTTTATGTTGCTTCTTTTGCTGCTACTGCCTCTAGAGCTGCTGCTGTTGCTGCTCTTTTGTCATTCCATTTTTATTATGGAGTTTCTATAACATTCTCGGCAATCGTAAGCAATTAACCTAAAAAAAACTTGGTCCTTCTTCTTAAGCTTCCTGTTTTGGTACTTAGGATAGTTGTAGGTACTTGGCCAAAGAGGCATACACTCCAACACACAAACTAATTGAACCATATACAAACGAACACACATATACATGCATAAAACGAAATGTCTTTGAGGCTAGAAGGACATGCAGTAGTAAAAAGGATGACAACAAATATTCATTTAAAGGAAATCACACGCACACATACCCATATAAGATAATCGTATATTCAAACATTTAGAGGTTAGTACACATACACATTAACTGTCTTTGTTGGTTAATTTGATGAGCGATTGTCAATATTGTGTCTTGATTTTGTTGTTAGTATAAGCTAAACAATACAGTGATCATCGTGTAAAAATTGTGATCTGCAAGAAAATGCGCCTACCAGAAAGCGTACCTACCTACTTACGTCCCCTAAAATAGATTTCGATCAACTCAGAGTAACCTAATTGTCCGTCCACCAGCAGATTCTGATTTTGGTTAAATTTTGTGCAGCGAGATTTTTGTTTGCACAAGGACGAGCTCTATTGAACTCGAATTCAAAAAGTCGAATTTTCGAGTTTTTGACATCCACTTTTGAAAAATGTGCAATGTAGACTTGAGTTTTCGAAAAAACGGGGTTTATTTTTTATATGTAGTTAAAACGAGTGATTTTCACGGCCAAAAAAAAAATCCACCAAAAATTTGAAGAACATTTTCCCACAATCTACCAAATTAATTTTTATACCCTCCACCATAGGATGGGGGTATATTAACTTTGTCATTCCGTTTGTAACACATCGAAATATTGCTCTAAGACCCCATAAAATATATATATTCTGGGTCGTGGTGAAATTCTGAGTCGATCTGAGCATGTCCTTCCGTCCGTCCTTCTGTTGAAATCACCCTAACTTCCGAACGAAACAAGCTATCGACTTGAAACTTGGCACAAGTAGTTGCTATTAATGTAGGTTGGATGGTATTACAAATAGGCCCTATCGGTCCACTTTTACGTATAGCCCCCATATAAACGGACCCCCAAATTTGGCTTGCGAGTACTCTAAGAGAAGCAAATTTCATCTGATCTAGCTGAAATTTGGTACATGGTGTTAGTATATGGTATATAACAACCATGCAAAAATTGGTCCACATCGCTCCATAATTATATATAGCCCCCATATAAACCGATCCCCCGATTTGGCTTGCGGAGCCTCTAAGAGAAACAAATTTCATCCGATCCGGCTGAAATTTGGTACAGAGTGTAAGTATATGGTCTCTAAGGACCATGCAAAAATTGGTCAACATCGGTCCATAATTATATATAGCCGCCATATAAACCGATCACCAGATTTGACCTCCGGAGCCTCTTGGAAGACCAAAATTTATCTGACTCAGTTCAAATTTGGTACGTGGTGTTAATATATGGCCTCAAACACCCTCTTGGAGGAGCAAATTTCATCCGAGTCAGTTGAAATTTGGTACATTGTGCTAATACACGGCGGTTAACAACCATGCCTAATTAGGTCCATATCGGTCTATAGTTATATATAGCCCTCACATAAATCGATGCCCAATCGCACAAAAATTGGTCCATATCAAGTTCATAATTGTATATAGCCCCCACATAAGCGACCCCCATATTACAATTCTGGTAGAAGTTTCTACGCAATCCATGGTGGAGGGTACATAAGACTCGGCCTGGCCGAACTTACTGCTGTATATACTTTTTTTTTCACACATATTTTTAATTTCCAAAAATGTCTGTGATTGATTCTACTATTTTCGTGATTGAAGCAATTTCAATTAAAAAATTTATTGGAACAATTGAATCAATTGAATGTTATCTGATACCCTCTTTTACAGCAGAAGCATAGCAGAGTACGATAACCCTTTGTTTTTTGACACTTTACGTAAATTTTCAAAATGTATTCAAGTGCATGCGTATCTTTACAATCTTTCATTACGTATGCATTCAATGTCGTTTCAGTTTCTACTCTGATAAGGATTTTATCTGCAATTTTCTTCACATTGTTGAAACAGCTCTTTGATGGACCTTCCTATGGATGCAAAGAATTTTTCTACTTCTACGTATAAGACAGTACGTGAGTTCAAATAACATTCATAGTGGCAATTGATAGACTAACAAAGTAGAAAATCGATTAAAAGATTTCAAAAGGGGATAGAGCAAACAACACAATGAAAAAAAAATTAATTTAATGAAGCTCTGGATATATAGATTCTCAATGGCTAACAATAGAGGTGTGTTAAGCTTTACATGTCAATGGAATTAGTGGCATGTTTGAAAAATAACATTGAACAGCTGCCTAAGTGTTTAAGAGACAATACAAAGCGAAAGATGAACTAGGTCAATTTGAGATTACTCATCGAAGAGCACGATAAGTAAACATCCACAATATATCATGGTAATCTCAATTAAATTTCTCTAGTATTTTCAATGAAGCAGTGAAGCCTTTTGAAAGTGGTAATTGGAAATTACATTATATAAAAAAGGACGTAAGGATAGACTAAAGGTTCGAGGGAGGAGACTGCACAGAAAAAAATATCACCAAAATATTTCCAATTAAAAAGTTAATTGAATTTGAAATTTTTTTCAATTAATAAATTAATTGGTACAATTAACTTTTTAATCAAGATAGAAACATTAAGTTAATTAAGTCAATGATTGAAAATTTTAAAATTTTTAATTAAAAAGTTAATTGATACAATTAACTTTTAATCAAATTCGGAAGACTAAGTCAGTTTATGACGAAGATGAACATTTTTTTAAATTTATAATTAATTTTTTTTTCAAACAATCAATTGTTAATCCAAATAAAAATTCTAAGCCAATTCAGAATTTAATTGAAAATAGTTACTTTTTTTAATTAATAAATTAATTGAGTTTTGCAATCAACATCAATTAAATTTTTAATTGAATCAATTAAAAAATTAATTGAAATATGGCACTGAAATCAATTAATTTTTTAATCAAGAATTTTTTCTATGCCCAATTAAAACTGTGATTGATACTATCATTTTCGTGATTGAAGACATTTCAATTAAAAAATTAATTGGATCAATTAATTTCGTGATTGAATCAGAAATTTTTTTTTTTGTGTGTGGACATTTTACATTTTTATACGATTCATCTCAGATAGGTTATTATATTAACTTTTTATTGTGTTTTTAAAAAGTTAAAATATTAGGCTGAAGCTCCATAAATCATATGTGATATTTCAGATGAATATAGCCATGTATATCTGTTGAACAGCCCTTGTGCTGAAATGATGCTAACTTTCATCAATCAAAATGTTTTGTATTGCTACCAACTTCAAGTTGCCGTCATTTCTAATCCGCTCTTCCGACAACTGACAGATTTATTCTAGTTGCAGCTTATTTTATTGTTTAAAAAATTTCCACATCATTTTGATATTTTTCATTCAGAAATAAAGTGATTCGCTATGGAGCGATGATGCGATTTCTTTATATTTTGCTAGAAAATCACAAGTGCCTATCGTTAGAGCTCTTCAGCATTTAAATACAAATAAATCCTGAAGGACACGTTTGAAATCCCATTGTAGTAGAAAACTTCCTCGTGAACAGATCATATCGCGAGAAAGCATGCAATACATATTGAAAAATTACCGGATTAAAGTCATATATATTCTAAAAAGCACAGAGAGAGCCAGTTGCAGCTGGTGAAGAAGCAAAATGATCGGTTTTACTTATCAAAGAGGTCAGCCGAGTTCTGGTGGCCCTTGCATTGGCCAACAGAACTCACGCTCCACCGATGATACTGATGTGGGATGCTGTAATGGCCGATAGTTGCTCCCCTCTCCTGTTTATCGACCGAGGGCTGAATAAAGCCAAAGTAAATGCTGAATATTATAGGATTTAATGTCCTAATGACAGTATTGAAGCCGTGGACAACTAAACACTTCGAACACAGGACTCAGCAGCGTCGCACTCAACTTTCGTCATTTCTACCGCACTACCAAAATCTTCGGATCTCAATCACGGTTGTCACAGGAGCCAAAACTAAACCACCAAAAAAAATTGAGAAAATTAAGAAATATATATAAAAAATTATAGAAATATATATATATAAAAAATTTTGTCAAAATTTTATTTATATAGCAAATGTATTCAAAATTTTATTTTTATAGGAAATTTTTTCAAAATTTTATTCCTATAGAAAATGTTGTCAAAATTTTAATTCTATAGTAAATTTTTACAAAATTTTATGTTTATAGAAAATTAAAAAAAAATATTTTTATAGAATATTTTATCAAAATTACATTTCTATAGAAAATTTTGTCAAACATTTAATACTATAGAAAATTTTGTCAAAATTTTATTTCTACAGAAAATTTTATTTTTATAGGAAATTCTGTCAATATTTCATTTGTATAGAAATGTCAAAAAAAATCAAAAGTTTATTTCGTAAAAAATTTTGTCAAAATTTTATTTCTATAGAAAATTTTGTAAAAATTTTATTTCTACGGAAAATTATATTTCTATAAAAAATTTTGTCAAAATTATATTTCTATAAAACATTTTGTCAAAATTTTAATGCTATAGAAAATTTTGTCAAAATTTTATGTTTATAGAACATTAAAAAAAATTTAGAAAATTTTATCAAAATTACATTTCTATAAAAAATTTTGTCAACATTTAAATATTATACAAAATTTTGTCACAATTGTACGCTTATAGAAAATTTTGTCAAAATTTGTATTTCTACAGAATTTTTTTTATAGGAAATTTTGTCAATATTTCAATCTATAGAAAATTTTATCAAAAACGTATTGCTATAAAAAATGTTGTCAAAATTTTATTCATTTTTTTCAAAATTTTATTTCTAATGAAAATTTTGTTAAAATATTATTTCTATAGGCATGTTATAAAAATTTTATTTGTATAGAAAATTTTATCAAAATTTTATTTTTATTGGAGAGTTTTTCGAAACTTTATTTCTATAGAAAATTTTGTCAAAATTTTATTTTTATACAAAATTTTGTGAAAATTATATTTCTATAGAAAATTTTGTGAAAATTATATTTTTATAGAAAACTTTGTCAAAATTTCGTTTCTATAGAATTTTTTTTATGGGAAATTTTGTCATCATTTCATTTCTATAGAAATTTTTATCAAAATTGTATTTCTATAAAAAATGTTGTCTACATTTTTATACCCTTCACCACTACTGTGGTACAGGGTATAATAAGTTTGTGCATTTGTATGTAACGCCAAGAAATAATTGTCATAGACCCATCTTTTAGTATACCGATCGGCTTAGAATTAAATTCTGAGTCGATTTAGCGATGTCCGTCTGTCTGTCTGTCTGTCCGTCCGTCTGTCTGTATATGTAATTTTGTGCACAAAGTACAGGTCGCAGTTTAAGTCCGATCGTCTTCAAATTTGACATAACGTCTTTCTTCGGGTAGAAGACAATCGCTATTGATTTTGGAAAAAATCGGTTCAGATTTAGATATAGCTGTCATATATAGTTATCACCGATTTGATCATAATTCACGTATTTATGAACCGATGTTCTTCAAATTTTGTACATATGAATGTTTTGTCAGTCCCGTCAAAACTGCCAAATATCAGCTAAATCGGTTCAGATTTATATATAGCTCCCATATATATCTTTCGTCCGATTTGGACTTATATGGCCCCAAAAGCGAGAGTTTTGTCCTGATTTGCTTCAAATTTTGTACAAGGAGAACGTTTAATAGTATCGTTAATTGTGCCAAATTTAGTTGAAATCGGTTTAGATTTAGATATAGCTCCCCTATATATCTTTCGTCCGATTTTGACTTATATGGCTTCAAAAGCCAGAGTTTTGCCCTGATTTGATTAAAATTTTGTACAAGGAGTACGTTTAATAGTATCGTTAATTGTGCCAAATTTAGTTGAAATCGGTTCAGTTTTAGATATAGCTCCCATATATATCTTTCGACCGATTTGGACTTATATGGCCCCAAAAGCCAGAGTTTTGCCCTGATTTGCTTCAAATTTTGCACAACAAGTACGTTTAATAGTATCGTTAAGTGTGCTTACTTTGGTTAAAATTGGTTCCGATTTAAATATAGCTCCCATATATATCTTTCGTCCGATTTGGATTTATATGGCCTCAAAAGCCAGAGTTTTGCCCTGAGTTGCTTGAAATTTTGCACAAGGAGTACGTTTTATAGTATCGCTAATTGTGCAAAATTTAGTTGAAGTCGGTTCAGATTTAGATATATATATATATATATATATATATATCATTCGCCCGATTTGGAATAATATGCCCACAGAGGCAAAAGTGCTACTCTGATTTACGTGAAATTTTGCAGAGGAAGTAGAATTGAACTTGAAACTTTGACCACAGAGGTAAAAGTTGTTATCCGATTTACGTGAAATTTTGCACAGGGAGTAGATTCAACATAGTAACTATGCATATGAAATTTGATTGTAATCAGTTCAGATTTCGATATAGATTCCATATATATGTTTTTCCTATTTAGGCAAAACTGGCCGAAATATCTACATTTTCCTTATCAAATCGCCATTGCCAAGTCGAAAACTTATCAAAATGACTCAAATTTTCCTATTACTCTATTACATATCAATCGACCGATAAATCATAAATACACTTTTGCGAAGTTGCCTCAAAATTGGTTCATATTTAAATGTTTCCTATATTTATACCCTTCACCACTACTGTGGTACAGGGTATAATAAGTTTGTGCATTTGTATGTAACGCCAAGAAGGAGTAATCATAGACCAACCTTTTAGTATACGGATCGGCTTAGAATTAAATTCTGAGTCGATTTAGCGATGTTCGTCTGTCTGTCCGTCTGTCTGTCTGTCTGTTAATGTATTTTTGTGTGCAAAGTACAGCTCGCAGTTTTAGTCCGATTGTCCTAAAATTTGGTATAGCGTCCTGTTTCGGCTCAAAGACGATCCTTATTGATTTTGGAAAAAATCGGTTCAGATTTAGATATAGCTGCCATATATATTTTTCACCGATCTGGTCATAATTGGCGTGTATATCAACCGATCTTCCTCAAATTCCGTACATCCGAATATTTTATGGGTCTCGAAAAACTTGCAAAAAATATCAGCCAAATCGGTTCAGATTTAGATATAGCTCCCGTATATAGCTTTCGCCCAATTTACACTCATTTGCCTTCAGAGGCCAATTTTTTGCTCGGATTTAGTGGAAATTTTGCACAGGGAGTAGAATTAGCATTGTAAATATGCGTGCCAAATTTGGTTGAAATCGGTTCAGATTTGGATATATCTCCCATATATAGCTTTCGCCCGATTTACACTCATATGACCACAGAGGCCAATTTTTAACACCGATTTAGTTGAAATTTTGCACAGGGAGTAGAATTAGCATTGTTACTATGCGTGTCAAATTTGGTTCAAATCGGTTCAGATTTGGATATATCTCCCATATATAGCTTTCGCCCGATTTACACTCATATGACCACAGAGGCAAATTTTTAACTCCGATTTAGTTGAAATTTTGCACAGGGAGTAGAATTAGCATTGTAACTATGCGTGCCAAATTTGGGTGAAATCGGTTCAGATTTGGATATATCTCCCATATATAGCTTTCGCCCGATTTACACACATATGACCACAGAGGCCAATTTTTTGCTTCGATTTAGTTGAAATTTTGCACAGGGAGTAGAATTATCATTGTAGCTATGCGTGCCAAATTTGGTTGAAATCGGTTCAGATTTAGATATATCTCCCATATATAGCTTTCGCCCGATTTACACTCATATGACTACAGAGACCAATTTTAACTCCGATTTAGTTGAAATTTTGCACAGAGAGTAGAATTAGCATTATTGCTATGCGTGCCAAATTTGGTTGAAATCGGTTCAGATTTAGATATAGCTCCCATATATATGTTTTTCTGATTTCGCCACAAATGGTCAAAATACCAACAATTTCCTTGTAAAATCGCCACTGCTTAGTCGAAAAGTTGTAAAAATGACTCTAATTTTCCTAAACTTCTAATACATATATATCGAGCGATAAATCATAAATAAACTTTTGCAAAGTTTCCTTAAAATTGCTTCAGATTTAAATGTTTCCCATATTTATACCCTTCACCACTACTGTGGTACAGGGTATAATAAGTTTGGGCATTTGTATGTAACGCCAAGAAGGAGTAATCATAGACCAACCTTTTAGTATACTGATCGGCTTAGAATTAAATTCTGAGTCGATTTAGCGATGTCCGTCTGTCTGTCTGTCTGTCCGTCTGTCTGTCTGTTGATGTATTTTTGTGTGCAAAGTACAGCTCGCAGTTTTAGTCCGATTGTCCTAAAATTTGGTATAGGGTCCTGCACAATGGACTGAATAGTCTAAGTGAGCCTGAATCTTAATCGGGCTGCCACTTTAACCTAGGGTCCTGCTTCGGCTCAAAGACGATCCCTATTTGTTTTGGAAACAATCGGTTCAGATTTAGATATAGCTGCCATATATATTTTCCACCGATCTGGTCATAATTGGCGTGTATATCAACCGATCTTCCTCAAATTCCGTACATCCGAATATTTTATGGGTCTCGAAAAACTTGCAAAATATCAGCCAAATCGGTTCAGATTTAGATATAGCTCCCATATATAGCTTTCGGCCGATTTACACTCACTTGCCCACAGAGGCCAATTTTTAACTCCGATTTAGTTGAAATTTTGCACAGGGAGTAGAATTAGCATTGTAACAATGCGTGTCAAATTTGGTTCAAATCGGTTCAGATTTGGATATATCTCCCATATATAGCTTTCGCCCGATTTACACTCATATGACCACAGAGGCCAATTTTTAACTCCGATTTAGTTGAAATTTTGCACAGGGAGTAGAATTAGCATTGTTACTATGCGTGCCAAATTTGGTTGAAATCGGTTCAGATTTGGATATATCTCCCATATATAGCTTTCGCCCGATTTACACTCATATGACCACAGAGGCCAATTTTTAACTCCGATTTAGTTGAAATTTTGCACAGGGAGTAAAATTAGCATTGTAGCTATGCGTGCCAACTTTGGTTGAAATCGGTTCAGATTTAGATATATCTCCCATATATAGCTTTCGCCCGATTTACACTCATATGACCCCAGAGGCCAATTTTTAACTCCGATTTAGTTGAAATTTTGCACAGAGTAGAATTAGCCTTGTTGGTATGCGTGCCAAATTTGGTTGAAATCGGTTCAGATTTAGATATAGCTCCCATATATATGTTTTTCTGATTTCGACAAAAATGGTCAAAATACCAACAATTTCCTTGTAAAATCGCCACTGCTTAGTCGAAAAGTTGTAAAAATGACTCTAATTTTCCTAAACTTCTAATACATATATATCGAGCGATAAATCATAAATAAACTTTTGCAAAGTTTCCTTAAAATTGCTTCAGATTTAAATGTTTCCCATATTTTTTTTTTTTTTTACTAACATTGTGTTCCACCCTAGTGCATTAGCCGACTTAAATTTTGAGTCTATAGATTTTGTAGAAGTCTATCAAATTCTGTCCAGATCGAGTGATACTTAAATGTATGTATTTGGGACAAACCTTTATATATAGCCCCCAACACATTTGACGGATGTGATATGGTATCGAAAATTTAGATCTACAAAGTGGTGAAGGGTATAATATAGTCGGCCCCGCCCGACTTTAGACTTTCCTTACTTGTTTTTTACTAACATTGTGTTCCACCTCAGCGCATTAGCCGACTTAAATGTAAAATCTATAAGTATTGCAGAACTCTGTACAGATCTGCTAAGATATACAGAATATATGTGTATGGATTCATATAGCATCCAACACATTGGACGGATTTGATATGGTATCGAAAATGTGGACTTACAAAGTGGTGAAGGGTATAAAATAGTCGGCCCCGCCCGACTTTAGACTTTCCTTACTTGTTTTTTTTTTATTTTTTGTCAAAATTTTATTTCTATGGAAAATTTTCTCAAAATTTTATTTCTATTGAAAATTTTGTCAAAATTTTATTTCTATAGGAAGTTTTGTCAAAAAGTTTATTTCTATAGAAAATTTTGCCAAAATTTTATCTCTTTAGAAAATTTTGTCAAAATTTTATCTCTTTAGAAAATTTTGTCAAAATTTTATCTCTTTAGAAAATTTTGTCAAAATGTTATTTCTATGGAAAATTTTGTCAAAATGTTCAATAGAAATAAAATTTAGACAAAATTTTATATCTATAGAAAATTTTGTTAACATTTTATTTGTATGGAAAATTTTGTCAACATTTTATTTCTATAGAAAACTTTGTAAAAATTTTATTTCTATGGACAATTTTGTCAAAATTTGATTTCTATAGAAAATTTTCTCAAAATTATATTTCTATAGAAATTTTTTTCAAAATTTTATTTCTATAGAAAATTTTCTCAAAATTATATTTCTATAGAAAACTTTTTCAAAATTTTATTTCTATGGAAAATTTTGTCAAAATTTTATTTCTATGGAAAATTTTGTCAAAATTTTATTTCTATTGAAAATTTTGTCAAAATTTTATTTCTATAGAAAATTTTGTCAAAATTTTATTTCTATAGAAAATTTTTTCAAGATTTTATTTCTATAGAAAATTTTATTTTTATAGGAAATTTTGACAAAATTTTATTTCTATTGGAAAGATTTTCAAAACTTTATTTCTACAATTGGTCAACATTTTATTTCTATTTGTGCAGCTTGTGATGGTGTTTTCGACCATTTGAAGGCCAAAAAGTTTATTTCTATAGAAAATTTTGTCAAAATTTTATTTCTATGGAAAATTTTGTTAAAATTTTATTTCTATGGAAAATTTTGTCAAAATTTTATTTCTATTGAAAATTTTCTCAAAATTATATTTCTATAGAAAATTTTGTCAAATTTTGATTTCTATGGAAAATTTAGTCAAAATTTTATTTCTATTGAAAATTTAGTCAAAATTTTAGTTCTATGGAAAATTTTATTTCTATTGACAATTTTGCCAAAATATTTGTTCTATAGAGAATTTTTTATTTTATTTTATTTCTATAGAAAATTTTATTTTTATGGGAAAATTTGACAAAATTTTATTTCTATTGGAAAGATTTTTTAAAACTTTATGTCTACAATTGGTCAACATTTTATTTCTATTTGTGAAGTACGTCTTAGTTGGAGAGAAATACCAACTCATAAAAATTCTACCAATCCAGAAACAGTAAAAATTGTACCAAGTGTGGCAACCGTGATCGTTTGACTTTTGCGCCTGGGATATTTTAAACATTAAGTGTCGGTCATCTCAAAACGGCTCTTCGCCGGAAATGAGCCAAAATAACGAAGCGCCATCTTTCGTGCAGCTTGTGATGGTGTTGTCGGCCGTTTGAAGGCCATAACTTATGCCAATGATATACAATTCGAACACATCTAAATTGATTCTAAAATTTGATGTTATGTTCGACATTTTTTCTCTTGAACAGTAACTTCGTGCCAATTTTCAAGAAGGTTAATCATATGTTATAATAATATTACCCTACAGACAGAGACAAATATTTTATGTGATATTAACCAATATTTTGGTATATATATTTTCTTGCAGATCAGAGAAAAATTTTCTCATTTAAAGAGAATTGGTAAACAAATAGAATACAAGGAATTTTATATGCTTATTAATAATTTTAAGGAGTTCCATACAGTCATTTTCAATATTAAGACAATTTACATTAAATCTAATAGCAATTTGTTTTAATTCTTACACCTGCTGATTTAATAAATCATTCATTCAGCCACGCGCTTGATTACGAGTGCAACATATATTTTCCACCCATTCACTCGAATTCATTCCCTTTCTCCAGCGCTACATTTTGGTAGAATGTTTTTGTAAAGAAACAAACTGATTGTATATGTGAATTTGTGTGTGTTTCGCGAGTATGGGATATGAAACATGAATGAACTGACTTGACTATCCAGTCATTCACACACACACACATACATACACACTCAAATACACGCTACTTTAATATTTAAATTAATATTGTTTGTTATTATCCTTTTCTTAATTATAAATTCCATTTAAATTTAATGTTTATCTTTATTCTTTTGTATGGCATGTGATGGGGCATTAAGTTGTCCTGTTACTGATGGTGTTGCTACTGTTGGTGGATGTGTTTGTTTTTTTTTTTTTGTTCTCGTGTTGATTTTCGTATTCTGTAGTCGGTTCGAATTGCTTCTTTCAGCTTATTGTACTTGGTTACTCTAATGCTTTATTAATTATGAAAACATGAGATTAAAAGTAACAACAACACAAACAAAAGATAGTGAATATGTAGATTGAGGGCGACCATAGGTTACGCTATAGAAGGTATTTTCAGTCAACCGACAATTCGAAACACTTGCCAATTTAACATTTCAGGGTATGTCATACACTGAAAACATTACTGTCGTAAGCCCAAAAATTTCATGACTTAAAAATAGGAATGCTACTTTTGCGTAGCAGATAAAAGCCATTTTCCACATTACCTCTACATACATGAAATATTTACAATTGTACATAAAATAAAATTCTTTTGTATTGTGATTACACTCAAAAACACTTTACATGGATTCAAAGATTTGAAACTTCCTTTAAGGATTTCGGTATTGATTCCGAGCCAAAGATGAGGCTTCTTTAAAATAAAGAAAGAAACATAGCGACCTATCTGACTTTAAATCTAGGATCAATAAAATTAAAATTAGGACGCAGATCTTATTTATCGAATATTCATTCTCTTTTCGAGGTATATTATTAAGCTATTCACGTACAAATGCCAGTTTAAAAATTCAAATTATAACGGATACTTCAAAGTACAAAATGTTTTTTTTTAGTTAAAAAAAATCGTTAAAAAAGATGCTAAATCCATAAAATAAGTATTAGCCTATATTTGAAGCGTTTTTATCTTAAATCTAGGTTAGGTTAAATGGCAGCCCGACTAAGTTTCAGGCTCACTTAGACTATTCAGTCCATTGTCCACATTAACTAGGTTAGGAGGCAGCCCAATGTATCAGGCTCACTTAGACTATTCAGTCCATTGTGATTCCACATTGGTGAACTCCTCTCTTATCACTGAGTGCTGCCCGATTCCATGTTAAGCTCAATGACAAGTGACCTACTTTTTATAGCCAAGTCCGAACGGCGTTCCACATTGGAATGAAACCACTTAGAGAAGCTCTTAAACCCTCAGAAATGTCACCAGCATTACTGAGGTGGGATAATCCACCGCTGAAAAACTTTTTGGTGTTCGGTCGAAGCAGGAATCGAACCCACGACCTTTTGTATGCAAGGCGGGCATGCTTACCATTGCGCCACGGTGGCTCCCTTCCACATTAACTAAAAGTACCTAGTTACATATGGACACTTCTAGTTTTAACCGCAGAATCTTCTCGATGCAGATTGTTCAAAAACATTAGCAGACTGTTGAAGTTAACATTTTCCAGGTCCGCCAATAATCTAAAGCTATATGCCCCTAAAATTCGCTTACGCCTTACACAAAATGCAGGACACTCACACAAGAGTTCTTTAATTGATTCCTTTTCTTCCGCATCATGACAGCTCATACAGTAGTCATTATATTTCGCGCCACCAGTTTTTGCAAAATCGCCTATCAGGCAGCGACACATTATAGCAGATATCAGGAGTGATATCTGACGTCTTGAGAACACTAGCATATCTGTTGTGCGGTTTAAGTTTAAATGGGGCCATATTTGTTTGTTGTCGTTACAACCCTTGCAATACTCCCATCGAACATTTGCCATGTAAGGTAGTTCCTAGCATTGCTAACTCATCCGTTTCGCAGTTCCCCGGTATGTTCCTATGGTCAGGCACCCATATTAGGTGAATATTGTACTGCTCAGACATCTCGTTGAGAGATCTGCGGCAGTCGATGGCCGTTTTCGAGTTAAGGAACACAGAATATAAGGATTTTATTGCAGGTTGATTGTCTGATTATATATTAATGCCAACATTTGTTCGAACATTATTTCTCAGCCAATTCTTCACCTCTCCACCTAATATTTCAGCCTGAAAAACACTACAGTGATTTGGTAATATTTTCGCTATTTGAAGTGCCAGGTCTTTAGAATATACTCCGAAACCCACTTGTCCATCCAATTTGGAGCCATCAGTATAGAAATCTATATAACCACGCCTCACTGTTGGGAATTGGAGTTTCAAACTTTTTGTCGAAAAGTGGTTTCGCCAGAGTCTAATCCACTACGATTGGCACATCTGGCATTATTATGAGGACCGAACTGTGACCGTACTTTTTTTCCGACCACAGCGATAGCTCTCGTAACCGCAAAGCCGTTGTTGCAGCTGACTGTTTGACCAAAATGTCCAAAGGCAATAGATGCAGTATGAAATTAAGGGAATTTGTTCTTGTCTCACTGAATGCGCCTGAGATACACAAGCATGCCATATGCTGAACTTTGTCTAAACTTGTCGGCTGCTGAAATGCCGACCACCAGACTACAACAACATTATAGATTTAAACACTGCCGTGTTTAGGAAATGTACAATTTTTGGTTTTAGTCCCCACTTTTTCCCTATTGCCTTTTTGCACGAGTATAAAGCTACCGTTGCTTTCCTCGCCCTTTCTTCAATATTAAGCTTAAAGTTCAGCTTCCTGTCCAAAATAACGCCAAGGTATTTTGCACACTCCCTAAAGAGAATTTCAATACCCCTAAGGATATGGGCTTAACCGTGGGAGTTTTGCGATCTTGCGACTATTTAGTTCTGTCTTTGCCCATTTCTCAGTCATCCGAAGGCCTCTCTGTATAATTTCTCTGATTGTGGTGGGAATTTTCCTCTGACTCCTAGAGCACCACTGCGTATTGCACCACTTTTATCCTTCCTTTTTCTGGGGAAACCAAAAAGTTGTTTATAGCCACATTCCAAAGAAGAGGATATAGAACTCCTCCTTGGGGAGTGCCTCTGTTCACATACCTTTGTAAGTTTGCTTGTTCTAGTGTAACTGAAATTTGTCTCTTCATTAGAATTTCGTCTAACAGCCTAAGTATACCTGGATCAACATTCAGAGTTGTCAGTACATTTAATATCGAGCTCGGATGGACGTTATAGAATGTCCCTTCGATGTCTAGAAACGCTACGATTGTGTATTCATTGATAGATAGTGAGCTTCCAATAATGCTGACTAGTTCACGCAATGCGGTCTCAGTAGACCTGCCCTTCGAGTATACATGCTGTCGTTTCGAGAGCAAACTTGAATCGACGCTAGTTCTAGGATACCTTACTTAACACGTTGGCTGCCTTGTGACCCACCGGTGGTTCACACGATTTTTTTCCGTGAGGCCATGTGCACCACCGGTGGTTCACACGATTTCTTTCCGTGAGGCCATGTGTACCACCGTTGGGTCACACGCTACACATTATAAAAACACATAAAAAAAAAACACAAACGTGAAACTAAAGACACATAACGGTTCGATAACACTTTTAAACAACAAAACACTTTTGGCACACTGGTAATTTTTTATACCCTTCACCACTACTGTGGTACAGGGTATAATAAGTTTGTGCATTTGTATGTAACGCCAAGAAGGAGTAATCATAGACCAACCTTTTAGTATACGGATCGGCTTAGAATTAAATTCTGAGTCGATTTAGCGATGTCCGTCTGTCTGTCTGTCTGTCTGTCTGTCTGTCTGTCTGTTTGTCTGTCCGTCTGTCTGTTGATGTATTTTTGTGTGCAAAGTACAGCTCGCAGTTTTAGTCCGATGGTCCTAAAATTTGGTATAGGGTCCTGTTTCGGCTCAAAGACGATCCCTATTGATTTTGAAAAAAATCGGTTCAGATTTAGATATAGCTGCCATATATATTTTCCACCGATCTGGTCATAATTGGCGTGTATATCAACCGATCTTCCTCAAATTTCGTAAGTCCGAATATTTTATGGGTCTTGAAAAACTTGCAAAATATCAGCCATATCGGTTCAGATTTAGATATAGCTCCCATATATAGCTTTCGCCCAATTTACACTCATTTGCCCACAGAGGCCAATTTTTAACTCCGATTTAGTTGAAATTTTGCACAGGGAGTAGAATTAGCAATTTAACTATGCGTGCCAAATTTGGTTGAAATCGGTTCAGATTTGGATATATCTCCCATATATAGCTTTCGCTCGATTTACACTCATATGATCACAGAGGCAAATTTTTAACTCCGATTTAGTTGAAATTTTGCACAGGGAGTAGAATTAGCAATGTAACTATGCGTGCCAAATTTGGTTGAAATCGGTTCAGATTTGGATATATCTCCCATATATAGTTTTCGCCCGATTTACACTCATATGATCACAGAGGCAAATTTTTAACTCCGATTTAGTTGAAATTTTGCACAGGGAGTAGAATTAGCATTGTTACTATGCGTGCCAAATTTGGATGAAATCGGTTCAGATTTGGATATATCTCCCATATATAGCTTTCGCCCGATTTACACTCATATGATCACAGAGGCAAATTTTTAACTCCGATTTAGTTGAAATTTTGCACAGGGAGTAGAATTAGCATTGTAACTATGCGTGCCAAATTTGGATGAAATCGGTTCAGATTTGGATATATCTCCCATATGTAGCTTTCGCCCGATTTACACTCATATGACCACAGAGGCCAATTTTTAACTCCAATTTAGTTGAAATTTTGCACAGAGAGTAGAATTAGCATTGTAGCTATGCGTGCCAACTTTGGTTGAAATCGGTTCAGATTTAGATATAGCTCCCATATATATGTTTTTCTGATTTCGACAAAAATGGTCAAAATACCAACATTTTCCTTGTAAAATCGCCACTGCTTAGTCGAAAAGTTGTAAAAATTACTCTAATTTTCCTAAACTTCTAATACATATATATCGAGCGATAAAGTGATATTTAGATGTATGTATTTGGGACAAACCTTTATATATAGCCCCCAACACATTTGACGGATGTGATATGGTATCGAAAATTAAGATCTACAAAGTGGTGCAGGGTATAATATAGTCGGCCCCGCCCGACTTTAGACTTTCCTTACTTGTTTGTAACATATGGCGGTAACGAACGTGTTAAATCTAAAGATTCAATATTTCAGTTAATTTAAGGACAATTTCTTTAAATCAAAAATGTGTTTCTTAACTTTAAGGA
This sequence comes from Haematobia irritans, assembly GCF_050003625.1. Lineage (NCBI taxonomy): Eukaryota > Metazoa > Arthropoda > Insecta > Diptera > Muscidae > Haematobia > Haematobia irritans. The sequence goes on from NC_134398.1 coordinate 167,722,962, forward strand.
CATTTGTCTTAGTTAAAAGCCATGCGTCTTTAAGGGAAGGACGCAAATTTACAAAGTGTGTCTTCAATTTAGTGAAAATAATTTTTGAAATAATAATTATAAACTTTATTTTAATTCAAGTTTCATTATTTTAAAGAAATTTGTTTTTAATATTTTATAAATTGCGAATTCTAAAATTTAGGTTGCGTAATCTTTAATATCACGTAAATATTTTTATCAATATACATTTAATATGTCTGAAAGATTCCTTAAATTTTATAATAGAATACCTTGTACCACAATGAAGTTGTGGTATACGATCAACAATGTACTCTAGTAGACTTAGACTTTTCTATGAAAAACAGAAGAATTTTACCTACGAGGCACAAAGGTAATAACGAACTGAAAATATTCCCATTTCCGCAATTAAACTAATAAAATGTTTGCCCTCATAACAGCATCTTTTGAATGTTAGAAATGGATTATGGTGATGTTGATGATTATGATGGTTGTGATGGTGGCAAATATAGACCCTTCCGCCCTCTGGAATTACCTGAAGTTAAACACACAAAACAATTCCGAATGTAGGGAACTCTACATAGACACTCAAACTCCCATTAATAGGACATCCTGCTGATAAGTAACCATAATAAAGGATAACATTTGAGTAAAAGAGTTTTTTCCCATACCCTAGCTTATGGCATCAGCATTGTCAAAATGGTTGTCATCATCGTCATCATCATTATCATAGTCATTATTACTCACTGATATTGCCACTGTTATCCATGTTTGCCAGCATGGCAAGATAACATTTTGCCACTCATGGTTTACTCCAACTCCTCCTTTGCAAATTGTGAAACGATAAAGTTTCATTTACTGTAAATGTAAATAAGAATGAATTCCTAAAAGTAATTACACAATGCTGGGTCCTCTTCAAAAAGTTAAGCAAAAAATTGCAGGAATTCTTTCAAGTAAATATTTGAGTTCTTAGATGACGAAGAAATTAACAATTTCTTCGAAGTATGAAACAATGTCAATGGAACTCTAGTTATTCAGATTTGCAACTTGAGATAACATAGTTCGATATTTAGGTATGGGGTTTATTATTTTTAGTATTTAGATTTTTGGATAAATATTTAGAATGAAATGTTCAATTTACATGCCATATAAATAATTACTATTGTAGAAATAATATTTGGAAGGAGTTGTCAAACACCTTCGCCAGTGATATAGTTAACAATAAAGCACATTTAAGACTTGTTGACCAAATAACATTTAATGTTTCAATGACTTATTTGTTATCTTTATCAGAAATATATTCAAATTCGCAAACAAATTAACACCTTTACGATTCCACATAGGAGTTATGCAATTTTAAGTTTTAACTTAAAACAAGTGTACTAGTATACGCCCTCACTTCGGCCAAGTCGAATCTTATGTACCATTCGCCATGGATTGCATAGAAACTTGTACTAAAGACTGTCATCCACAATCGAATTACTTGAGTTGCAGTAACACTTGCCGATGGCAAGGTATCTTAAAACTTGATAACACCGTCTTCTCTATTGGTAGTCCATACGGGGTAGTTTATTAAACTAAAAAAGGCCGATTAAATACGTAAATAATTAAGTTTGACCAAATTTTCTATAGAAATTAAATTTTGACGAAATTTTCTATAGCAATAAAGTTTCACAAAATTTTCTATAGCAATAAAGTTTGACAAAATATTCTATAGAAATAAAATTTTAACAAAGTTTTCTATAGAAATGAAATTTTAACAAAATAAATAAAATTTTGACAAAATTTTCTATAGCAATAAAATTTTGACAATATTTTCTATAGAAATTAAATTTTGACAAAATTTTGTATAGTACTAAAATTTTGACAAAATTTTGTATAGTAATAAAATTTTGATAAATTTTTCTATAGAAATAAAATTTTGACAAAATTTCTATAGTAATAAAATTTTGACAAAATTTTCTATAGAAACAAAATTTTGACGAAATTTTCTATAGCAATAAAGTTTGACAAAATTTTCTATAGCAATAAAGTTTGACAAAATATCCTATAGAAATAAAATTTTAACAAAATTTTCTATAGAAATGAAATTTTAACAAAATAAATAAAATTTTAAAAAAAATTTCTATAGCAATAAAATTTTGACAAAATTTTCTATAGAAACAAAATTTTGACAAAATTTTCTATAGAAACAAAATTTTGACAAAATTTTCTATTGAAATAAACTTTTGACAAAATTTTCTATAGTAATAAAATTTTGACAAAATTTCTATAGTAATAAAATTTTGACAAAATTTTCTATAGTAATAAAATTTTGACAAAATTTTCCATAGAAATAAAATTTTGACAAAATTTTCTATAGAAATAAAATTTTGACAAAATTTTCTATAGAAACAAAATGTTGACAAATTTTTCTATTGAAATAAAATTTTGACAAAATTTTCTATAGCAATAAAATTTTGACAAAATTTTCTATAGTAATAAAATTTTGACAAAATTTTCTATAGTAATAAAATTTTGACAAAATTTTGTATTGCAATAAAATTTTGACAAAATTTTCTACAGAACTAAAATTTTGACAAAATTTTCTATAGTAATAAAATGTTGACAAAATTTTCTATTGAAATGAAATTTTGACAAATTTTTCTATAGTAACAAAATTTTGACAAAATTTTCTATTGTAATAAAATTTTGACAACATTTTCTATAGAAAAAAATTTTTGGTAGATTATTTTTGGGGATCGGCTATATATAACTATAGACGGATATGGACCTACTTTGGCATGGTTGTTAGCGACCATATACTAGCGCAATCTACCAAATTTCACCACGTACCAAATTTCAACCGGATCGGATGAATTTTGCTCCTCCGATGGGAGTTATATATAACTAAGACCGGCATGGACCAATTTTTTCATGGTTGTTAGAGACCATATTCTAACACCTCCTACCAAATTTCAACCGAATCGGAGCCTCATCCTTGAGGCTCCTGAGGTTAAATTTGGGGATCGGTTTATATGGGGGCTATATATAATTATGGAGCGATGTGAACCAATTTTTGTATGGTTGTTAGAGATCACATACTAACACCATGTACCAAATTTCAGCCGGATCGGGGGATCGATTTATATGGGGGTTATATATAACTATGGACCGATGTGGACCAATTTTTGGATAGTTGTTAGAGACCATATACTTACAACATGTACCAAATTTCAGCCTGATCGGCCAAATCTGGTGATCGGTTTATATGAGGGCTATTTATAATTATGGACCGATGTGCATCAATTTTTGCATGGTTGTGGAAGACCATATACTTACATCATGTACCAAATTTCAGCCGGATCGGATGAAATTTGCCTCTCTTAGAGGCTCCGAAAGCCAAATCTGGGGATCGGTTTATATGGGGGCTATATATAATTATGGACCGATGTGGATCAATTTTTGCATGGTTGTGAAAGACCATATACGAGTACTAACACCATGTACCAAATTTCAACCGGATCGGTTGATTTTTGCTCCTCCAATAGGCTCCGCAAGCCAAATCTGAGCGTCGGTTCATATGGGGGCTATACGTAAAAGTGGTCCGATATGGCCCATTTGCAATACCATCCGACCTATATCATTAACAACTACTTGTACCACGTTTCAAGTCGATAGCTTGTTTCGTTCGGAAGTTAGCGTGATTTCAACAGACGGACGGACGGACATGCTTGGATCTCAGAAGTTCATCACGACCCAGAATATATACAGTTTGTCAAGAAAGTGTTTTGACAATGGGATCAAAATTATGTTTTGTTCCAAAATTAAATATAATGAAATTTTAAAATAATATTTTATTATGTATTTTGCAAAGTATACATACGTACACAGAATTAAAAATTTAATAAAATATTTAATATTTCAATTTTTTTTTTGGATTTGATATAGTTGGCAATGTCAAAAGACTTTCTTGACAGACTGTATATACTTTATGGAGTCTTAGAGCAATATTTCGATGTATTACAAACGGAATGACAAAGTTAATAAACCCCCCCCCCCACCATCCTATGGTTGAGGGTATAAAAATTATTTAAAGTTTTTATCTAATTTATTAGAATTTAATCAGATGAATGGTGATACAGAATTAAACTATAAGACTACCCAACAAAAAAAGTGTCGCCATAAAAGTAGTGAAAATTTACTTTTTGGATCCGAAAATTGTACAAAGTTGGCGCAGAAGCGATGAATTTAACATGGGCTTGTCATAGGACGTATGTCCACAATTTCAACAGTCGTTACACTGAATTTGCATTACTTCTTTAGGTTTTATCCTAATTGAATGTTTTTGATGTGAATTAAAAAATTTTGTGATATAGCGCCAAATAAATAGTTTTTATAATTTTTTATAATGTCAGAAACTTTTGACTTTAAATGTTTCCAAAAATTCCCAATTTTTCTAGAATGGAATTAAATTTTTTTTTCACCGAATTTTAAATAATTGTACATGCGAAAGAAACCAGTTTTTTTGGGATATCAAACCAATATGTCAATACATGAAATGCAAAATAATCAAGTTAGTATACCCTACATTTTATGTTAATGATTCTAGCACAAAATCAATTTTATTCACTCAGTTCAGAAACATAATCCTTATAACATTATGTTTCATTGGTACATCGATATGCGTTTATTGTAAATACAATTTAAGTGTTTTTTGATTTCATGTCTTAAATTGCATATAAAGTTTATCCAAACACAACAATATTTTTGGTCATAAAGATTGGATTTTGATTTCTCACTCCACTTGGTTGTTTATTTTTCATACCCCCAAAGTACTTGAAAATCGTTTGCAATCACCATAATGTTAACACAAAATAAGTTGTTATTGGGGCTTACACAAAACGAAGATATCATCGTAATTCAGGAAGCAAAAAAAAGGCCTACCATTAGAAAATAAACGCTGTGGCATAATCTGGCTTATTTGTACGATGGTGTAATTTATGGCTAATCGATTCGATTGCGTAGCAATTTTAGTGTAGCAAGAAAGCACTCGATATCTACATTAGGGCAGCAATAAAAATAAATTTTCTTCTATACCCTCCTTACAAAAATAACAACAAATATTTAATGGATTTTATTTTAAATTTTAAACGTTTAAAGAAATTTCTAAAGTTTTAAAGTTTAAAAAACACAACAACAGAATATTATATCATGTCATTATTAGCGAATTTCTTACTTAAATCATTTTCTTCTGCATTTTTTTCTTTGTTGTATTTCTCTGTTCGTTTTAGCGTACGCAGGGCTATGTTAAAGTTGTACTGATTTTATAGACTCCTTGCGTGGATGCCTTGGTGCCAGCCTGTCTGGCTATATGTCTGTCTTTCTTATCAAATTCTCATAATGTACGGTCATAAAAAAATAAGAAAATAAAAAAGGGAACCAACTCGCAGAGTGCACAGATTGTGCATGATTTCAACTTTTGATTACATCGAATTGAAGGGAAATGCAGGTGAAATAACATACCACAGATGCATAGTCATGCAGCGTTAGTTAGCTAGAAGAACCTTAAAAGCACTGTGGTATAAAAACTAAACTGTCATAACACAATTAAAAGTTATATTATTAATCCAAATAAAACGCAAATAGCGATAATCGAAATCATAACAATAGGGACTGAATTGTGGTCCAACTTAAATGACAATAGTTTAGTTCAAACAAGTATATTTGGTATGAGGAACCGATATGAACCAATTTTTCCATATATATTAGAGAACATATCAATCGGAACAGATGAAAATTTCTGCTCCCAGTAAACTCAAAGAGCCAATTTTTGAATGGCTGTTAAAAGATACACAGTATGGCTGATATGTATTGCAACCGACTTTACGTTCCTATCGTTTTTACTGACATATTTATTACAGTGAAAGCTCATTTTATTGCATTCAGAAATACCATATCGTGATGGAATTGAAGCTTGATATCTTGACTAGCTTTATATTTGGCTTGAAATCCACAAGTGCCTATACACCGAAAAAAGTGAACTGTTTTATTGAAAGAATGAACTACCTCGCACGAAAATTTAACTAAATTTTACTCCACATTTTGAGATTTCCACAAAGCGTTGTTAAAACCAGGACATTTTAATGTCCTATTGTTATTTTTTAACTCCAGTTCACGAGATTACATCATCTCATAGAAGAAAAAAAAAAAACTAAAAGTAAAGAAGAAAATCATTGGTGCCAAATAATGGCCATTTTAACCATACACTAGTTCATTCTTACTATTTTTGGGAATCGTACGAAAATCTTCTTTTGCTTTAGTTCATATTGAACTTATGTTTACGGTCATTGAACTTTATACTCACGTTTAGTTCATTAAATTTTTGAGACATACTTAAAAAATGTAAGATTTCATTAAGCTGTGGAAAATTTCAATAACCCCCATTTTCATAAAGCTCCGTTAGTGTTCCGTTAACTATCCAACTTTTAAACCGTATTATAGACGCAGCTGTAACTTGCCTTTATATTCCATAGGCCAGTTAGGAACTTAACTGACGAAAAATTTTCAGTTAAAGTTAACCGGAGAGAAGATATTTGCAATTTACTTTCTGTTAACTGGCAGTTAAAGCCGAACGGAGCTACATGAAAATGGCCGTAAAAATAATAAAAATCAACTACAAGCAAATAAATTTTTGCCAATAAAACAAGTTAAATTTAGCGTTAGTTTAACTACGGAATTTTTTTTTCTGTGTTGTTAGAGCCCTGTAGAACATAAATGTGAATAAATATTTTGTTTCTCGTACCATTGCGCGCTACCAGGGATGGGCAGTCGACCAATGTTGCTTAACTCCGGCTCCAACTATGGTTTTGATGAAGTCAACCGAAATATTGCAAATAAAATTTAAAGAAAACAACAATCTTATGTTTTTTAATCGACCTATAGCTTAAACTATGAAAAATAATTCTTAAAAATAAATAAAAATATCAACGATAATCAACAAGAAATATAAAATTTTCATTCTTTAGAAAATTTTTAAATTTTTTTATTTTGTGTAAATTTTTTTTCCAAAAATTTTATTTGTACAGAAAATTTTGTCAAAATTTTATTTAAATAGAAAATTTTGTTAAAATTTTATTTCTTTGTCAAAATTATTGTCAAAATTTTATATCTACAAAAAAACTTTGTGAAAATTTTATTGTTATAGAAAACATTGTAAAAATTTTATTTCTATAGAAAATTTTGTCAACATTTTATTTCTATAGAAAATTTTGTCAAAATTTTATTTCTATAGAAAATTTTGTCAAAATTTTATTTCTATAGAAAATTTTGTCAAATTTTTTTTTTTTCTATAGAAATTTTTGTCAATATTTTATTTCTAGAAGAAACTTGTGAAACACCTCTTGGTTGGAGAGGAATATTTTGAAAAAAAAAAATGCTACCAAACAACCAAACAGTAAAACATATTTCTAAAGAAAAACATAATTCTATTTTGTACAAATTTTATTTCTATAGAAAATTTTGTCACAATTTTATTTCTGTAGAAAATTTTGTCAAAATTTTATTTCTATAGACAAAATTTTATTTCTATAGGCAATTTTGTCAAAATTTTATTTCTATACAAAATTTTGTCAAAAAGTTTATTTTTATAGAAAATTTTGTCAAAATGTTATCTCTTTAGAAAATTTGGCAAAATTTTATTTTTATAGAAAATTTTGAAAAAATTTTATTTTTATAGAAAAAATTGTCGAAGTTTTATTTCTATAGAAAATTTTTTTCTAAAATTTAATTTCTATTTAATATATTATAAAAATTTTATTTTTATAGACAATTTTGTCAAAATTTTATTTCTAGCAGAAACTTGTGAAACACCTTTCTATAGACAATATTTTATTTCTATCTGAAATTATGTCAAAATTTTATTTCTATAGAAAATTTTGTCAAAAAGTTTACTTTTATAGAAAATTTTGTCAAAATGTTATCTCTTTAGAAAATTTGGCAAAATTTTATTTTTATAGAAAATTTTTTAAAAATTTTATTATTTATTGTCGAAGTTTTATTTCTATAGAAAAATTTTTCAAAATTTTATTTCTATTTAAAATATAATCAAAATTTTATTTTTATAGAAAATTTTGTCAAAATTTTATTTCTATAGAAAATTTTGTCAATATTTTATTTCTAGAATAAACTTGTGAAACACCTCTTGGTTGGAGAGGAATATTTTGAAACAAAAAAAATGCTACCAAACAGTAAAACATATTTCTATAGAAAAACATTATTCTATTTTGTAAAAATTTTATTTCTATAGAAAATTTTGTCACAATTTTAGTTCTGTAGAAAATTTGGTAAAAATTTTATTTTTATAGACAACATTTTATTTCTACAGGCAATTTTGTCACAATTTTATTTCTGTAGAAAATTTTGTCAAAAAGTTTATTTTTAAAGAAAATTTTGTCAAAATGTTATCTCTTTAGAAAATTGAGCAAAATTTTATTTTTATAGAAAATTTTGTAAAACTTTTATTTTTATAGAAAACATTGTCGAAAATTTATTTCTATAGAAATTTTTTTTCAAAATTATATTTATCTTTAAAATTTTATCAACATTTTATTTCCATAGAAAATTTTGTCAAAATTTTATTTCTATAGAAAATTTTGTCAATATTTTATTTCTAGAAGAAACTTGTGAAACACCTTTCTATAGACAATATTTTATTTCTATCTGAAATTTTGTCAAAATTTTATTTCTATAGAAAATTTTGTCAAAAATTTTATTTTTATAGAAAATTTTGTCAAAATGTTATCTCTTTAGAAAATTTGGCAAAATTTTATTTTTATAGAAAATTTTTTAAAAATTTTATTATTTATTGTCGAAGTTTTATTTCTATAGATTTTTTTTTTCAAAATTTTGTTTCTATTTAAAATATTATCAAAATTTTATTTCTATAGAAAATTTTGTCAAAATTTTATTTCTATAGAAAATTTTGTCAATATTTTATTTTTAGAATAAACTTGTGAAACACCTCTTGGTTGGAGAGGAATATTTTGAAACAAAAAAAAAATGCTACCAAACAGTAAAACATATTTCTATAGAAAAACATAATTCTATTTTGTAAAAATTTTATTTCCATAGAAATTTTGTCACAATTTTATTTCTGTAGAAAATTTTGTCGAAATTTTATTTCTATAGACAAAATTTTATTTCTATAGGCAATTTTGGCAAAATTTTATTTCTATAGAAAATTTTGTCAAAAAGTTTATTTTTATAGAAAAGTTTGTCAAAATGTTATCTCTTTAGAAAATTTGGCAAAATTTTATTTTTATAGAAAATTTTGTCAAAATTTTATTCCTATAGAAAATTTTGTCTAAATTTTATTTCTGTAGAAAATTTTGTCAACATTTTATTTCTATAGAAAATTTTGTCAAAATGTTATTTCTATAGAAAATTTTGTCAATATTTTATTTATAGAAGAAGCTTGTGAAACACCACTTGGTTGGAGACGAATATTTGGAAAAAAAATGCTACCAAACAGTAAAATATACTTCTATAGAAAAGTTTGTAAACATTTTATTTCTATATAAAATTTTGTCACAATTTTATTTCTATAGACAAAATTTTATTTCTATAAGCAATTTCGTCAAAATTTTATTTCTATCGAAAATTTTGCCAAACAGTAAAATATACTTCTATAGAAAAGTTTGTAAAAATTTTATTTCTATAGAAAATTTTGTCACAATTTTATTTCTATAGACAAAATTTTATTTCTATAGGCAATTTCGTCAAAATTTTATTTCTATAGAAAATTTTGCCACAAAGTTTATTTTTATAGCAAATTTTGTCAAAATGTTATCTTTTTAGAAAATTTGGCAAAATTTTATTTCTATAGAAATTTTTGTAAAAAGTTTATTTCTATAAAAAATTTTGTCACAATTTTATTTCTATAGAAAATGTTGTCTATATTTTATTTCTATAGAAAGTTTTGTCAAAATTTTATTTCTATCGAAAATTTTGTCAAAATGTTTATTTCTATAGAAAATTTTTATCAAAATTTCATTTCTATTGACAATTTTGTTAAAATTTTATTTCTATAGAAAATTTTATCAATTTTTTATTTCTAGAAGAAATTTGTGAAATACCTCTTGTTTGGAGAAGAATATTTTGAAAAAAACATGCTACCACTCAACCAAACACTAAAACATATTTCTATAGAAAATGTTGTCAAAAAGTTTATTTCTATAGAAAATTTTGTCAAAATTGTATTTCTATAGAAAACTTTGTGAAACTTTTATTTCTATAGACAATTTTGTCAACATTTTATTTCTATAGAAAATTTTGTCAAAGTGTTATCTCTTTAGAAAATTTGGCAAAATTATATTTCTATAGAAAACTTTGTACAAATTTTATTTTTATAGGAGTCATTGCCAAAATTTTACTTCTACAGAAAGTTTTGTCAAAATTGTATTTCAATAAAAAATTTTGTGAAAATTTTATTTTTATAGAAAACATTGTCAAAATTTTATTTCTATAGAAAATTTTGTGAAAATTTTATTTATATAGAAAATTATGTCAAAATTTTATTTCTATAGAAAATTTTGGTCAAAATTTTATTTCTATAGAAAATTATGTCAAAGTTGTATTTCAACAGAAAATTTTGTCAAAATTTTATTTCTAGAAGAAATTTGGGAAATACCTCTTGGTTGGAGAGGAATATAAAAAAAAAAACAATGCTACCAATCAAACAAACAGTAAAACATATTTCTATAGAACATTTTGTAAAAAATTTTATTTCTATAGAAAATTTTGTAAAAATTTTATTTATATAAAAATTTTTATCAAAATTGTATATCTGTACAAAATTTTGTCAAAATTTTATTTCTAGAAGAATTTCGTGAAATACCCCTTGATTGGAGAGGAATATTTTGAAAAAAAAAATGCTACCAATCAAACCAACAGTAAAACATATACCATTTTTTAATTCTACCAACGATTACAACCATGCTCTGAAGTCGACTCTGTCCTATAACAAGCCCATATAAATATTGTATATGATCCAAATGTACACTGCTTCTGGATCTTCTGTTCTAACTTTATTGAATTTCGTTTTAGTGATTTTTTTTTCGTTGATTTGAAACCTGAAATAATAAATAAAGTTAGTAGTGTAATAAATAACGGTATATGTATTTTAATATTTTTTGTTATTAAAGGTTGATACGGTCAAAATTTGGTCAATATAAACTTGACGTATTTCTTTCAATTTTGCATTTCAAAAACCTGAACACCCCTCATTTTGAAGGTGTGTGTGTGTGAAGAATGTTGCTCCTATTTTGATTTTGGAATTCACTCTTCAGTTGTCAAAATGCCGTCCAAGCAAGAAGAGCAGCGTATCAAAATTTTTCGCGCGCATCGCGAAAATCCGAGCTACTCGCACGCAAAGCTGGCAAAATCGCTAAAAGTTGCCAAATCAACCGTTACAAATGTAATTAAAGTGTTTGGGGAACGTTTGTCGACAGCCAGGAAGTCTGGATCGGGGGGAAATCGAAAACCGGAGGCCGCTGAGACGACAAAGAGAGTTGCCGGTAGTTTCAAACGAAACCCTAACCTCTCTCTCCGAGATGCCGCAAATAAGCTGGGTGTATCGTCTACAACCGTGCATCGAGCCAAAAAACGAGCCGGATTATTGACTTACAAGAAGGTAGTGACTCCAAATCGCGATGATAAACAAAGTACGACGACCAAAGCGCGATCCCGGAGGCTGTACACGACGATGCTGACGAAGTTTGACTGCGTGGTAATGGACGACGAAACGTACGTCAAAGCCCACTACAAACAGCTTCCGGGACAGGAGTTTTATACGGCAAAAGGAAGGGGAAAGGTAGCAGATATTTTCAAGCACATAAAACTGTCAAAGTTCACAAAGAAATATCTGGTTTGGCAAACCATCTGTACCTGTGGCTTGAAAAGCAGGATTTTCATAGCTTCCGGGACTGTCAACCAAGAAATTTACGCGAAAGAGTGTTTGAATAAACGTCTGCTGCCTTTCCTGAAGAAACACGGTTGTTCCGTACTGTTTTGGCCGGATTTGGCATCTTGCCATTACGGTAAAAAGGCCACGGAGTGGTACGCCGCCAACAACGTGCAGGTGGTTCCCATGGACAAGAACCCTCCCAACACGCCAGAGCTCCGCCCAATTGAGAAATACTGGGCTATTGTCAAGCGGAACCTAAAGAAGACCAAAAAAACTGCTAAGGACGAGCAGCAGTTGAAGGCAAACTGGTTTTCTGTGGCGAAGAAGGTGGACAAGGTGGCTGTACAAAATCTGATGGCAGGTGTCAAGCGTGAGGCCCCGCAATTCGGATTTGGAAAAGCGAAAGCCTAACTGAATATTTTTCCTGAATTTTATACTAATTGAACTTGAAAAAGAAATTTAATTTGATTTTTTAAATAAACGATTCACCGATTTACACGCGTTTTCCCTTGACCAAATTTTGACCGTATCACCCTTTACACGTAAAATTTTTTCTAGTTTTTATTATTTGTGTGCAATAAAAATTGATTTTGAGATAAATTTGAAATATTCAAGAGTCATTATGTACAGTACGAACCCATTCAGTTCTTTAGCTTTAAAAAATTAAGCACAAATATATATATTAAAATCTGTGCTTGAAAATTGTAATGATTAAAGCACGGTCTAGAAACTGAACTAAATTGGAACATAGCCCACTAACATCGGAGCTAATTCGGTTGTTTGATAAGCAGTTGTTACTGTCTCTCGCCTTTACAATGTTGCGGAATTAGTGATCCACTATCACTAGATCTTATAACCCACAGTATATCTCCGAATACCAACACATGTAGTTACAGTAAAATAAACTGTGACGTACTTATGCAAATATTCCCAGGCAATCAAGCTTAAAGGCATCTTCACTACTCGACTCGAAATGAAAGAAATACGGAAATGTATGCAGTGTAATTTCTTACCGCATATTGCTTTTAACATAAGTGGCACAAAACAGACGACCCTGACATTACAGGGAGGGCATTACAGAGGAGAGGAGTAGATGATAGTTATGCTACTTACGATTACATTGACGACGGGAAGTACATTCGCTGGGTGCTTTAATGACAGCATGGCTAACGATTTTAATGAATCTTTTATTTGCCACTTTCCCTATTCTTGAGAGCCCTATATATGTATGTGGAATGAGTTTGAGAATGTGTGTAGTATGCAATTTTATTGAAAAGATTTGTATGTATGTGGGAATATGTGAGTGTGTGTAAAAATGTAAAAAAAATCTTCATCCACTATAAGCAAACATACTCCCACGATTCGTTGATGCTTTGCCAAAAGGCTTACGAAAGTTCGCATTGACGACAAAAAAAGCATCCCCCTTAACCAGTTTAAAACTGGTGAATGAAGGGGATTTAATTTAGCAGTAGGTCCACAGGAACCACAATCACCACTAGCTGCCAGATGCTGGCAATGAGAAAATCATCGCGAATATCTTTAATGTTTGTATTCGAAGACATGTTGGTGTCATTGGGATGTCAGTTCTTTTTTCGTTAGTTTGGCGTTCTGCTTTGCCACATACGCAGATGCTATACACATTAGTCCTTGGCTTTTTAGAGGAAAAAAAGAAATGGAGAAATGGTAGAGATTACATTAACTGTTTTAAACTTTATATTAATTTAGTAGCAAAATATCGATAGGGCCAGACAAACGATATAAAATCTATGAAATATTTTTTCAGAAAATTTTGAGGGATTTTAGAAAGTTTTTGGAAATATTGAATTCATAATCTTTGTGTAAGCACAACTGATCTTGATAGACCAGGGGTTTTTACCAATTAAAATTATATAACCTAATCTAAGGTAAAAAGAAAAAAAATGAAAATTGATTCTCGGCTATTCCTCGGTTGTTTAATCTGTTTTATTGTTTAGTCAACGCATGGTTTTAAGCTAAAATCAAAACAATAATATTTTTTTTTATTTCTACAAAAAAGTCTAAATATAAAATTTAATTTCGGCAATGTCTTTGGGCGATGTAGAAGGTAAATAAAATAAATTGAAGTAAAACAATGGCCTCGGACGAAAGATATATTACAACACTATCAATTGTACTCCTTGTGCATATTTTAAAATAAAGAAAATCAGGCCAAAACTCTGGGATCATATAAGTGCATATCTGGCGTCAAATATCACACAAAAAATGTTTTTTCTGATTCAATCAAGAAATTAAGTAATCCAATCAATTTTTTAATTGCAATGTCTTCTATCATGAAAATGGTAATATCGATCATAGTTTTAATTGGACATTAAAAAATACAAAACAAGTATATACGGCCGTAAGTTCGGCCAGGCCGAAGCTTATGTACCCTCCACCATGGATTGCGTAGAAACTTCTACTGAAGACTGTCATCCACAATCGAATTACTTGGGTTGCAAATTTCAACCGGATCGGATGAATTTTGCTCCTCCAAGAGGCTCCGGAGATCAAATCTGGGGAACAGTTTATATGGGGGCTATATATAATTATGGACCGATATGGACCAATTCTTGCATGGTCATTAGAGAACATATACCAACACCATGTACCAAATTTCAGCCTGATCGGATGAAATTTTCGTTACTTAGAGACTCCGCAACCCAAATCGGGGGATCGGTTTATATGGGGGCTATATATAATTATGGACCGATGTGGACCAATTTTTGCATGGTCATTAGAGAACATATACCAATGTCATGTACCAAATTTCAGCCGGATCGGATGAAATTTGCTTCTCTTTGAGGCTCCGCAAGCCAAATCTGGGGATCGGTTTATATGGGGGCTATATATAATTATGGACCGATTTGGACCAATTATTGCATGGTTGTTAGAGACCATATACTAACACCATATACCAAATTTCAGCCGGATCGGATGAAATTTGCTTCTCTTAGAGCAATCGCAAGCCAAATTTGGGGGTCCGTTTATATGGGTGCTATACGTAAAAGTAGACCGATATGGCCCATTTGCAACACCATCCGACCTACATCAATAACAACTACTTATGCCAAGTTTCAAGTCGATAGCTTGTTTCGTTCGGAAGTTAGCGTGATTTCAACAGACGGACGGACATGCTCAGATCGACTCAGAATTTCACCACGACCCACAATATATAAACTTTATGGGGTCTTAGAGCAATATTTCGATGTGTTACAAATGGAATGACAAAGTTAATATACCCCCATCCTATGGTGGAGGGTATAAAAATTAATTGATTTCATTAGCAAAATTCAATTAATTTTTAAATTGATTCAATTTAACTGATTTTAATTGCAAAACTCAATTATTATACCCTCCACCATAGGATGGGGGGTATATTAACTTTGTCATTCCGTTTTTAACACATCGAAATATTGATCTAAGACCCCATAAAGTATATATATTCTGGGTCGTGGTGAAATTCTGAGTCGATCTGAGCATGTCCGTCCGTCCGTCCGTCTGTTGAAATCACGCTAACTTCCGAACGAAACAAGCAATCGACTTGAAACTTGGCACAAGTAGTTGTTATTGATGTAGGTCAGATGGTATTGCAAATGGGCCATATCGGTCCATTTTTACGTATAGCCCCCATATAAACGGACCCCCAAATTTGGCTTGCGAGACCTCTAAGAGAAGCAAATTTCATCCGATCCGGCTGAAATTTGGTACATGGTGTTAGTATATGGTCTCTAGCAACCATGCAAAAATTGGTCCACATCGGTCTATAATTATATACAGCCCCCATATAAACCGATCCCCCGATTTGGCTTGCGAGGCCTCAAAGAAAAGCAAATTTCATCCGATCCAGCTGAAATTTAGTACATGGTGTTAGTATATGGTCTTTAATGACCATGCAAAAATTGGTCCACATCGGTCCATAATTATATATAGCCCCCATATAAACCGATCCCCAGATTTGGCTTGCGGAGCCTCAAAGAGAAGCAAATTGCATCCGATCCGGCTGAAATTTGGTACATGGTGTTAGTATATGGTCTCCAACAACCATGCAAAAATTGGTCCACATCGGTCCATAATTATATATAGCCCCCATATAAACCGATTACCAGATTTGACCTCCGGATCCTCTTGGAAGACCAAAATTCATCTGATCCAGTTGAAATTTGGTATGTGGTGTTAATATATGGCCTCAAACTCCCATGCAAAAATTTGTCGAAATCGGTCCATAATTATATATAGCCCCCATATAAACCGATCCCCAGATTTGACCTCCGGAGCCCCTTGGAAGAGCAAAATTCATCCGATTCGGTTGAAATTTGGTACGTGATGTTAGTATATTGTATCCAACAACCATGCAGGAATTGGTTCATATCAGTCCATAATTATATATAGCACCCATATAAACCGATCCCCAGACTTGACCTCCGGTGCCTTTTGGAGAAGCAAAATTTATCCGATCTGGTTGAAATTTGGTACGTGGTGTTAGTATATGATATTTAACAACCATGCCAAAAGTGGTCCATATCAGTCCATAATCACATATAGCCCCCATATAAATCGATCCCGAGATTTGGTTTTGGATCCTCTTGGAGGAGCAAATTTCATCCGAGTCAGTTGAAATTTGGTACATTTTGCTAGTATATGGCCGTTAACAACCATGCCTAACTAGGTCCATATCGGTCTATAGTTATATATAGCCCTCAGATCCATATCAATAATTGTATATAGCCCCCATATAAGCGACCCCAATATTTCAATTCTGGCTCCCTACGTACCGTGCAAAAGTCCATATCGATTCGTAATTATTTGTAGACTTACCTACACATACTTTTTTTGTCTAATGTATACCACGTATGGATTAACTCACAATTTAGAAAACGATTTAAGATACCACAACCCAAGTAATTCGATTGTGGATGACAGTCTTTCGTAGAAGTTTGTACGCAATCCATGGTGGAGGGTACATAAGATTCGGCCTGGCCGAACTTACGGCCGTTTATACTTGTTTTTTTTTTTTTTTTTTTTCATTAACAACTTAACTATTTACAATTACTTTCTTGACTGACTACGTGTTCTTAGTTTGATTAAAAATTTATTGTTTGAAATGAATTTTTAGATAAAAATTAACAAAATTTTCAATCACTTTTTTAATTGACTTAGTTTTCCGAGTTTGATTAAAAAGTTTTTTTTTAATTTTCAATCATTGACTTAATTAAACTTTATGTTTCAATCTCGATTAAAAAGTTAATTGTATCAATTAATTTATTAATTGAAACATTTTTCAACTTCAATCATTATCCTCTAAACCACATAGTGGTCATCTGCCAAAAAATGTGCCTACCAGAAATATTGACTTTAGACCCCATAAAATATATACCGATCGACTTAGCAGCACCTCCTGGGTCGATCTAGCGATTGGTGTCCGTCCGTTTGTTGTTCGCAGGATTCCGGTCGCAATTATTAACCGATTGTGATAAAATTTGGTATGTGGCGTTTTTTTGGTACGAGGAGGAACGCTATTGAATTTGGAAAAAATTGGATCAAATTTGGATATAGCTACCATATATATGTATCGCCAGATTTCAATAAATGGGGTCAGATTGAGTTCATACTAACCGATCGGCGTCAAATTTGCTACAAAGTAATCCAATAGACCACCCTTTAATTGTGCCAAATTTCAGAATTGGATATAGCTCACATATATATGTATCGCCCGATTTTCCCAAATTTAGCCATAAGTCCCTTATTTATCAACCGATCTGAATCAAAGTTGGCCAAATCTAATTTTTTATAGTACATACTATATGTGCAAAAAATCATCGAAATCGGTTCAGATTTAGCTATAGCTCCCATATATATTTATCGCCCGATTTTCAGAAATTTGGCCATAAAACCCTTATTTATCAACCGGTAAATCATAAATCCACTATTGCAAAAATGGCTTTAGCTTTACATATAGCCGATGTAAATTTTAAATCTAGATATTTTGTAACATTTTAAATTTCTTTTCCAAATTGGTTAAATTTTAACAATATCTATGTGGGAAGATAAACCTTTTAATACTCCCAACAAAATTTAAGGATTTGAGATGGTATCAGAAATTTTGGGCTACAAATTATTTCTTTACTTGTTTTAGTCTGCCTTCTATTGCAAAACGTTGAAATTACTTGATTCGGGCATAACCCGAAACCTATATAGTCTTACCACTTCATAGAATCCACAATTTCTTTTGATTTCAATAAAACTTGTAATAGAGAAAAAGATCTAAGTCGATTTATATTAAAAAAAATCATATTTTTAATCACAATTTTTTAAAATAATA
Source organism: Haematobia irritans (assembly GCF_050003625.1). Taxonomy (NCBI): domain Eukaryota; kingdom Metazoa; phylum Arthropoda; class Insecta; order Diptera; family Muscidae; genus Haematobia; species Haematobia irritans. Next base: position 167,741,240 of record NC_134398.1, read on the forward strand.
GCAGCTTCTATTTTTTCAAGAATATGTATTATTTGGAAAGATTATGCCAATTTCAGATCTCCCATATATCTGAATAAAACTCCTTTATAATACAAAATGCAGTAGTTGCTCTAATTACATTATCTTCCTTAAAAAATATCATCGCCAAATTAATAAAGATTTTAGTCATTCTTCTCTTGGATTTGCAATTTTAACTTTGTGCATACCTTAGTACACATCCTAGTGTACCCTTACTTGTTTAATGATGACGTATGTGAAATGCATTAATACTATGTGTATTTAAATTTGAGAATGTTAATTGCAGTAGAGCATTTATCTTAATTAAGCATTTCCTCTTTGCCAAAAATTCTTAAACAGCCTTCTTCCTTACACATGTACTCGTACATTGAAGTGCTTAAACGCACTCACATCGCAGTCCCTCACTACACCCAGAAGGATACCATCGCATTGGTAAACTCATGGCATTGCATTGGGACATATGCACTCCTCTTCACTCTGCATACTTTCTGTTGAAATTCTTCGTAATTTTATCTATGGCATACATCCAACTAAACACTTTCACATTCCATTGCCATCTTCATCGTTATTGCTTGGCATGAGATACCCCAGCAGCCATATCCTGGCAGAAGTTTTTGACTCACTGTATGGTACATTGCGGTATTGTCACTACGCCATCCAGCTGTGCTATGCTTTTCTCTGGCATTGGTGGCGTTGATTTCATTCTCGTGCCTCCTTGAGGAGGATGAAAAATTGTTTGCGTCTGTGTGTGTGTGGCTGTATGGTATTCACAATGCGTTTCCGTGCGGTTGATGGCACTTTACTTCTCTTCTTTTTTTCATTCTTTGAATCCAAATTTCATCTTTCCTTAAATTGCACCGCTTTTAGGAATTCTTTGTTAATTTTGTTGCTCAGAGTCATTCATATAAAGACCCCAAGTAAATTGCTCATTCCGTAGTAGGATAACGAGAGGTCCAAACAAAAGATCAAGTAGGGAGATCATTTCAATGAAAATTAAACCAAGATGTACCAAAACATATATGCTATAAAATCATTAGCTTTTAAATGGAGCTATATGCGTACCACCAGGGCGAATACTTTATGTGGGGATTTATTGATGTAGCATGTATACGCCACACAGTTCCTTAGGAAATAGCTGAAACTCACAGGTGTCAGTTCACACAGAAAAAGTATATAATTAACCCATTACACGCCAAGACCATTTAAAATAAAAAAAAAAAAAAATAAATTCATGTATATATTTACACTTAATTTCAGCTAAAAATATAAAAAAAACACAAAAAAAACACAAACAAGTTTATACGGCCATAAGTTCGGCCATGCGGGATATGTAGTAGACAAAAGAAAGGTCGATTAAATACATATATATTCAGTTTTTGATGGGGTATATATAGGGAAGAAATAATTACGAACCGATACGAACTTTTGTGCTCTAATTATAGAGCCCTAATTGAAATATGTGGGTCGCTTTATATGGGGGCTATATACAATTATAAACACGTGTCTACCAAAAATGGCAGATTTTTTACTGTTTGGTAGATTGGTAGAATTCTTGATGTTTTGAAAGATTTTGCAAAATATTCCTCTCCAACCATGAAATGCTTCATAAATTTTCTATACAAATAACATTTTGACACAATTTTCTACAGAAATACAATTCTGACAAAATTTTCTATAAAAATAAAATTTTGACAAAATTTTCTGTAGAAACAAATTTTTGACAACATTTTGTATAGAAATACATTTTTGACAAAATTTTGTATAGAATATATATTTTGACAAAATTTCCTAAAGACATAAAATATTGACAAAATTTTCTATAGAAATAAAATACTGACAAAATTTTCTATAGAAATATACAATTTTGACAAAATTTTCTATGGCAATAAAATTTTGGTAGATTATTATACCCTCCACCATAGGATGGGGGTATACTAACTTTGTCATTCCGTTTGTAACACATCGAAATATTGCTCTAAGACCCCATAAAGTCTATATATTCTGGGTCGTGGTGAAATTCGGAGTCGATCTGAGAATGCCCGTCCATCCATCCGTCCGTCCTTATGTTGAAATTATGCTAACTTCCGAACGCAACAAACTTGGCACAAGTAGTTGTTATTGATGTAGGTCGGATGGTTTTGCAAATGGGCCATATCGGTCCACTTTTACGTATAGCCCCCATATAAACGGACCCCCAAATTTGGCTTGCGATTGTTCTAAGAGAAGCAAATTTCATCCGATCCGGCTGAAATTTGGTACATGGTGTTACTATATAGTATCTAACAACCATGCAAAAATTCATCGGTCCATAATTACATATAGCCCCTAAAAGAAGCAAATTTCATCCGATCCGACTGAAATTTGGTACATGGTGTTATGGTGTTAGTATATGGTCTCTAACAACCATGCAAAAATTGATCCACATCGGTCCATAATTATATATAGCCCCCATATAAACTGATCCCCCGATTTGGCTTGCGGAGCTTCTACGAGAAGCAAATTTCATCCGATCCGGCTGAAATTTTGTATATGGTGTTAGTATATAGTCTCTAATGACCATGCAAAAAATGGTCCACAGCGGTCCATAATTATATATAGCCCCCATATAAACCGATCACCAGATTTAACCTCCGGAGCCTCTTGGAAGACCAAAATTCATCTGATTCAGTTGATATTTGGTACATGGTGTTAATATATGCCCTCAAACACCCATGCAAAAATTGGTCGAAACCGGTCATTAATTATATATAACCCCATATAAACTGATCCCCAGATTTGAGCTCTGGATCCCCTTGGAAGAGAAAAATTCATCCGATTCGGTTGAAATTTGGTACATGATGTTAGTATATGGTATCCACAAACCATGCAGGAATTGGTTAATATCAGTCCATAATTATATATAGCCCCTATATAAACCGATCCCCAGATATGACCTTCGGTGCCTTTTGGAGAAGCAAAATTCGTCCGATCTAGCTGAAATTTGGTACATGGTGGTAGTATATAATATTTAACAACCATGCCAAAAGTGGTCCATATCAGTCCATAATCATATATAGCCTCCATATAAACCGATTCCGAGATTTGGTTTTGGAGCCTCTTGGAGGAGCAAATGTCATCCGAGTCAGTTGAAATTTGGTACGTTGTGCTAGTATATAGCCGTTAACAACAACATTGCACCACGGAGCCACCGTGGTGCAATGGTTAGCATGCCCGCCTTGCATACACAAGGTCGTGGGTTCGATTCCTGCTTCGACCGAACACCAAAAAGTTTTTCAGCGGTGGATTAACCCAACTCAGTAATGCTGGTGACATTTCTGAGGGTTTCAAAGCTTCTCTAAGTGGTGTCACTGCAATGTGGAACGCCGTTCGGACTCGGCTATAAAAAAGAGGTCCCTTCTCATTGAGCTTAACATGGAATCGGGCAGCACTCAGTGATAAGAGAGATAAGAGAGTTCACCAATGTGGTATCACAATGGACTGAATAGTCTAAGTGAGCCTGATACATCGGGCTGCCACCTAACCTAACCTAACCTAACCTAACCTAACAACCATTCCTAACTAGGTCCATATCGGTCTATAGTTATATATAGCCCTCTGATAAACCGATCCCCAATCACACCAAAATTGGTCCATATCAAGTTCATGATTTCATATATAGCCCCCATATAAGCCACCCCCATATTTCAATTCTGGCTCTCTACGTACCGTGCAAAAGTCCATGTCGATTCGTAATTATTTGTAGACTTTTCTATACATAACTTTTTTGTCTTATATATACCACGTATGGACTAACTCACAATTTAGAAAACGATGTTAAGAAGTTTTAAGATACCACAACCCAAGTAATTCGATTGTGGATGACAGTCTTTCGTAGAAGTTTCTACGCAATCCATGGTGGAGGGCACATAAGACTCGGGCTGGCCGAATTTACGGCCGTATATACTTGTTTATTTTTTTATTTTCTTAATCTAATCATTTATGTTTTATTTTACTTCGTGTGCGAAGATGTTTTTCCAAACCTTTCAAAATGTCTGATGTTCAGACCTCTCGTATGGATATTTTTTAAGAGTTCTTTATATTCTCTGCCATATTTATAAGGAGCACAAAATTCGACATACAAATAAATGTACTTACGATAGCATATATTATGTCTCTCAACTTTCTCTGGTAGTTAAATTCGCCCCTTGCAATAAAAATAAAATCTGTGTGAGGAAGTATTTTAGAGTATATGGTGGAATATTTTTACAGAATTTGGTGCAGTTTATTTATTGTTCATTTAATCAAGAATGCACAGTGGGTTTGTATCGGTCCATATTTTGGTATAGCTCCCATATATACACACAAAAAAAATTTTTTCTGATTCAATCACGAAATTAGTTGATCCAATTAATTTTTAATTGAAATGTCTTCAATCACAGAAATGATAGTATCAATTAAAAAATTAATTGATCCAATTAAAAAATTAATTGATACTATTATTTTTGTGATTGATTTTTGTTTCAATTAAAAAATTTGTTGAATCAATTAAATTTTTAATTGAATATTTTTTAAAACTCAATTAAAATTTTAATTGGAAAATTTTTCGTGAAATTTTTTTGTGTGTACCAATCTTCCGATTTTATTTCTTGGGTTTCTGGAAACCAAAATTTCAATCTGATTTGCCTGAAATTTGAAATCAAGATGTATTTTAAGACCACGAATAGTGGTGCCGACAATGGTGCCTAACATATCGGTCCATGTTTTGGTATAGCTCCCATATAGACCGATCACCCGATTTTACTTCTTGGGATTCTAGAAACCTATTTTTATTCCGATTTGCCTGCAATTTTAAATCTAGAGGTATTTTAAGACCACAAATAGAGGTGCCGAGTAAGGTGTGTATTTGTCTATGGTTTGCTATAGCCCCCATATAGACCGATCACCCGATTTTACTTCTTGAGCTTCTAGAAACCGTGGTTTTTATCCAATTTTAAATCAAAAGATTTTTTAGAACCATAAATAGGGTTTCATCAAATTGTGAACATTGGTCCATGTTTTGGCACAGAGCCTATATAGACCGATCTCCCGAGTTTGTGCTTCTAGAAACCGTGGTTTTTATACAATTTTCCTGAAATTTTAAATCTAGGAGTTCGTTAAGACCGTAAAAAGCTGTTCCGAATATATTGTGTATCCGTGCTGCACAGAAAAAATATCACCAAATATTTCCAATTAAAAAGTTAATTGAAGTTGAAACATGTTTCAATTAACAAACTAATTAATACAAATAACTTTTTAATCAAGATAGAAGCATTAAGTTAATTAAGTCAGTGATTGAAAATTTTCAAATTTGTAATTAAAAAATTAATTGATTCATTTAACTTTTTAATCAAACTCAAAAGACTAAAACAGCTTAAAAAAAGCGATGGATTTTTTTTTTTAATTTTTAAATAAAAATTTATTTCAATCATTAAATTTTTTAATCAAACTAAAACACAAAATCAGATAAGAAAGTAATAGAAATTAGTTACCATTTTAATCCAAAAATTAATTGAGTATTGCAATCAACATCAATTAAATTTTTAATTGAAAAAAATTACCCAATTAAAACTGTGATTGATACTAACATTTTCGTGATTGAAGACATTTCAATTAAAAAATTAATTGTATCAATTAATTTCGTGATTGAATCAGAAAAAAATAGTGTGTAATTTTGATATATACCCCTTATAAACGCGCCCTCCGATTTATGGTCTAGATTCTGCAGGTTTTTTCAGAACCACAATTGGGCGTGCTGAATTTGGTGTATACCGGTGCATGTTTTTGGCATATCACCCATATACACTGATCTCCCGAATATATGTCATCAAAGTCCCTGAAATTCTATATATGATCAAATTTTGTTGCAAATTTTATTACAACTTGAGGGGGAATGATCCAATGCAAAAATTAAAAATGTTAATTTTCGGTGAAATGAATTATTGATGAAAAGTAACCGTGAAAAAATTACCAATTTAGCGCGATAATGCCAACTTAATATTGGCCTTTACATAAAACACATATTTAAATTTCGTACTAAAAATTAGTAAAATTCCAAATCCTACAAATTTTTTTTTAATAAATGTAAAATTACATTATTTCCATTTCCAAAAGTTGTATTGGGGACGACTAAAAAGGTAACCAAATACAGTGGCTGGTTTTCTTAAAACATAGTTCATTTACATTCTCTTGTTCTCTAGTTCTTACCAAATTAATTTCACATCCTGTAAATAAAGACAACGCTTATCACAAGAGGTCTAGAGTACTGGAACTGTCTTATAAGGAAATTCAGATGGTTATCTTGTTATACCCTCCACCATAGGATGGGGGGTATATTAGCAAAGCAAATTTCATCCGATCCGCTTAAAATTCGGTACGTGATGTTAGTTTATGATCTCTAAAACCCATGCAAAAATTGGTCCATATCGGTCCATAATTTTATATAGCCTCCATATAAACCGATCCCAAGATTTGGCTTGCGGAGCCTCTTAGGGAAGCAAAATTCATCCGATCCGGTTGAAATTTCGTATTTGATGTAAATTTATGATCTCTAACACCCATGCAAAAATTCGTCCATATCTGTCCATAATTGTATGTTAGTCCCCATATAAACCGATCCCCAGATTTGGCTTGCGGAGACTCTAAGAGAAGCAAATTTCATCCGATCCGGCTGAAATTTGGTACATGGTGTAAGTATGTGGTCTCTAACAACCATGCGGGAATTGGTTCATATCAGTACATAATTATATATAGCCTCCATATAAACCGATCCCCAGATTTGACCTCTGAAGCGTATTGGAGGGGTAAAATTCATCGGATCCGGTTAAAATTTGGTACGTGGTATTAGTATATGGTCATCAATCAAGCACAAATTGGCCAATCTCGGTCCATAATTATATATAACCCCCAAATAAACCGATCCCCAGATTTGACCTCCGGATCCGGTTGAAATTTCGTATTTGATGTTAGTTTATGACTTCTAACACCCATGCAAAAATTGCTGTCTATAATTATGTATAGCCCCTATATAAACCGATCCCCAGATGTGATCTCCGGAGCCTATTGGAGGGGTAAAATTCATCCGATCCGGTTGAAACTTAGTACGTGGTGTTAGTTTATAACCCCTAACACCCATGCAAAAATGTATCCATATCGGTCTATAATTATATATAGCCCCATATAAACTAATCCCCAGATTTGACCTCCAGATCCTATTGGATGAGTAAAATTCAACCGATTCGGTTAAATTTGGTAAGTAGTGTTAGGTCGTTTTTGATTCACAAAAAATATGTTGCCTTGGTGTTACACTACTTTTTCCCTCACTGTATTTTCACCAACTTGATAGTGTCATTCCACAGTTATTGTTAATTTATAATATTAAGAGCGATACACGATCAAAAATCTAGGACAGTGTCCTTCATATTTTGCAATCGACTTCGAGAATTTTGCACCATCGAAATCGCCATTAGTTTATGACCTTTAATAACCATGCAAAAATTGGTCCATATCGCTCCTTAATTATATATATAAACCGATCGCCAGATTTGACATCCGGAGGCTATTGGAGAAGCACACTTCATACGACCTAGTTGAAATTTGGTACGTGGTGTTAGTATATGATCTGCATCAATCATGCAAAAATTGGTCAATATCGGTCCATAATTACATAGTCCCCATATAAAACGATCCCAGAGCCTCTTGGAGGAGTAAAGTTCGTCTAATCTGGTTGAAATTTTGGTACGTGGTCTAAGTAATTAGTGTTTAAAAACCATGCCAAAATTGGTCCATAACGATCTATAGTTATATATAGTCCCCAGATAAACCTATCCCCAATCACACAAAAATCGCTCCATATCGGTTCATAATTGTATATAGCTCCCTTATAAAGCGACCCCCATATCACCTATTCAAATTTTGTTGCAGGTGTATCAAATTGTTTGTTAAGCCACTCATTTTCTGAGAAACTGTAGTGTGAATTGCCCAAAAAAATGCAGTGCCTACCAGAGATCCGGAGCGGAGCGTGGAGCGGAGCGGAGCAAGCCCTTTTTTTGCCGGAGCGTAATTGTTTTCAAAAACGGCAAATGTCAAAATATATATCTAGTATGTGTTCACCCAGAAATTTCAAATTTAGCTAGTACTTAGCGTAGTGTGAGTAAACGTTTAAAATGTACGATATGTATTTTTGTACGTACGTACATTGGGGAAAACACAACGTGTTTTTTAGTAATTGTTTTCAAAAACGGCAAATGTCAAAACATATATCTAGTATGTGTTCACCCAGAAAAAAGTGCCTTCGAAACTAAAGGAAAAAAAATTCATCAATATAGTTTATCCATTTTATTTCCATTAAGGTAAATTTTTGTGAAAAATAATAAAATTTACTCGTTTCAGTAAAAAAATCCTAAACTGTAAGCAGTTAGGAATAGTTCATTAACTAGAATAAGGCATGGAATTTTACTCATACTATTTTCTTCGCTGAGTATAAGAATTTACTACTGAAAAAGAAAATTTTATTCACCGATAACAAAGCATTCGTAAAAATAAACAAAAACCGAACTAAAACCAAGTTTCCTCAAAATTAGTAAAATTTCTTATAAAATGATAATTGCGACTTCCTTTATAATAGAAAGTTTTTCATACATACGAACAACACTAGGCATAGAAAAATATTTTAGTTCATTCGTACTAAGAAGTATGCAATCCTTTCAAAACTTAAGGAACACTTGTTAGAATATAGGAAATTTTCCTAAATTTCTATTGTCTACCTATAATCGATACCTGTCATCGTAATCGATGTGTTTGCGCGTGGGTGTAATCGATATATTTGCGCGTCGGTTGTTTTTTTAGTTGGAATCGCGTTGTTTTGGTATACGGAGAGATTGTTAAAAAATAATATGGTAAAATAATATAATAAATAACAAATAAAATATATAAAATATTTGTTATTTTAAATTAGTGAGAAAAATTTTCGTTTTTTTAAATAAATCTATCAATGTTCGTGATAGTGTATAAAGAAAGAAAACACCAGCAGAATAACAATTCTTTCATTTGTCTTCATTTTGGAATCTTCAATTATCAGGTAATATTCAGTGACGCTAACCTTTTGCAACAAAAATGTTTTATGATTTTTTTATATTTGTAGGTATTGAAATTGTAAAAGGAGGACAAAATCGTTAGGCAGCAACTTATTAAAAGTGAAAAGTACAAGAAGAAGAAAAAGTGCGTTTTACAGTTGATAATATCACACGGAAATTGGAAATAGTGGAATAATAAACTAATATTTCAAAGAGATTCGATGCTGTTGATTCTTAATAAATATATTCAATATATTAATAAAACATGTCTTTTATTGAAGATAAAATTGCTTATAGAAATAAATTAAATTGTATTTAAAAACGAAGGTAAGCAGTTCTAATTATGAAGTAAAAGTTTTACCACAAATGTGTAAGATTTGTCGAAATGAATGAAAAAATTTCAATAAAATCATTCCATATATGAATTCAAATTAGTTAAATTTTTTCATTCTGTAGTATAGTGGTATATAACTAATATATGGAATGTATTATTCCTAATTTCTACGAAAATCACATCGTTCAAACAAATAAAAATGTCTTTGGCGCTATACGAAGTTCAACTTTCTTCACAATGAGTTCATTTTAACTTAAAGAAGGGGTCACTTTTTTCTGGGTGTTGTAAAAGTAAAAACAGTACTTTCGATCAATTTCATCCCGTATTACTACAAAGATGTTTGTAATGAACGTCAAATAAATGCAATTAAACGATCTTATTTATATTTAATTTTTTAGTTTTCTACACTGAAAAAAATATTGTCGTGAAGTCAAAGATTCCATGTCCTTAGAATAAGAATGCAAATTTTGCTTAACATGGAAGACGCATTTCTCTAAAATAAAGTTTTTTTTCTTGTCCAAAAGGCAATAAACTTTTGAATGAAGTTGTAATGTCCTTATAATTAAGTGATTTTACTTAAAAATGTGTATCATAACATGAAAGATAAAATTTTTGAGGTAAGGTCAACGTGACTTAAATAATTAAGAAAAATTCTTTAAAATTAATAAAATTGTCTTTAAATTTGTTTCCTTTTTGCATCTTGCCTACAAAGCAAAAAATCGTTAAAAAATAAGACATGTTTTTCAACACTTTATTTTAAAGACGCGTTTTACTTGAAACATAGCATAATTTCTACTGGAAGTCGAGTCTTAATATGAAAAAAAAAATAACTCGTTAACTCGTTTTTAAAGGATCTTGATAACAACTGACGAAAAAAAAAATCTAAAAAAATGAAAAATTAACATTTGCTTCCTAGAAGCAAGTACATAACCCCCAAATTTAAAAGAGAATTACGTCTTTAAAGTATCCTTACTTGTATTCTCCGCTTCTTTGGCTCGGAATTAATACCCAAACTGTTAAAGTAAAGACAAAATCTTTGGAACCGGGCATGCTTTTTTTCATTCACATTTGCTTTACTATTGTACTATATCCTAGCATTCTCTTATTTCTGATATTAGTTCTCGAAAATTTAATTAAAATTATGGATAGTTTCAATTTTGGTTGAAAAATGTGCGCATATACATTTATTATACAATAAAGGGGAAAAAAGCGAAATTAGGTAACACTAGATCTGAGTAAGAATATTCGTAGGTATACCACGGACTGATGTCGATGGAGGTTGTTGCAAACATAAACATACACACACACATTACAAATATAACAAAACCTCTTCTCTACGTCCGTTGCAAAACAAAAAAAAAACTTTCGGAGAGTAGTTACTTCTATTCTGTGTATAAACTTTCAATTCCAATCAGCGTTGCCGTTTTGGTCCGATCGGACCAAAATTGGTCCAAAAGATTTCTAATTTTTAAATTTGGTCCGATGGTCAGACTAAACAGAATTTGGTCCATTTTCATAAATTTGGTTTCTATCACATATTAAATAGTAGATGGTGCACCGCAAAGAATATTGTCGGGAGGCCAAATATTTCACATGCTTAAAATACGAATTTTGCTTAGAAGAGAAGACGTATTTCGCTGAAAAAAAGTTTTTCCTTGTCTAAAAGTCTCTAAACTTTTCAATGAAGTCTGTTTGTCCTTATAGCTAATTCGACATAATAATCCTAACATGAATGCAAATTTCGTTTTAATGAAGTCAAAATGGATTTAATATTTCTGAAAAAATCTTCAAAATTAATAAAATATTTCAACACATTGTTTTAAAGTCATTATACCCTAAACCACATAGTGGTTAGGGTATAATAAGTTTGATCTGCCAAAAAATGTGCCTACAAGAAATATTGATTTTAGACCCCATAAAATATATACCGTTCCACTCAGAATCACCTCCTGAGTCGATCTAGCGCTTGGCGTCCGTCCGTCCATCCGTCCGTCTGTCCATGTATTTGTTGTTCACAGGATTTCGGTCGCAATTATTAACCGATTTTGATGAAATTTGGTACAGGGAGTTTTTTTGGGCACAAGGACGAACGTTATTGAATTTGGAAGAAATCGGATCAAATTTAGATATAGCTCCCATATATATGTATTGCCAGATTTCGACAAATGGGGTCACGTTGCACTTTTTTACTAACCGATCGTCGTCAAATTTAGCACAAAATAATCTTCTGTATCACCCTTTAAGTCTGAAAATTTCATCGAAATCGGTTCAGATTTAGATATAGGTCCCATATATATGTATCGCCCGATTTTGTCAAATTAGGTCATAAAACCCTTATTTATCAATCGACCCTACTCAAAGTTGGCGAAATGTAATCTTCTATAGCACTAACTATATGTGCAAAAAATCATCGAAATCGGTTCAGATTTAGCTATAGCTCCCATATATGTACCGCCCGATTTTTCTAAATAAAATAAAACTCAATTGAACAAATAATACAATGTTTGTACTATAATTTTCTCGAAGAGTAGCGGAGCGGATCGATTTTTTCTCGGAGCGGAGCGTTTTTTTTTCTCCGGAGCGGGAGCGGAGCGAAAAAAATGGACCGCTCCGGATCCCTGTTGCCTACTATGCAAATAAATAAAATTACATATGCAATATAAAAGCCACTAATGCCAACTACGAACTTTATTATTCTCGTCACTTAAATTTTTACTATATTACACAGTGTAATAAAACGCAAAATCGATAAACACCACAAAGTAAGAAGATCCCTATTCATGGATTCTTATTGGATGTCCTGTGTACAACTGAAAGTTCGATTTAGAGAGAGTGTGAATGAGTGTGTATGTACATTATTTTCTGCGACACGCTGTGCATTTTCCCCCCAATTACTTTGCCTGTAACCCACAGAGCATACACATAGCCAGCAAAAAATTTTCAAATGTAGTATTTCGTAGCAGTTTTTGGGGTAGCTATAAATCAAGAAAATTGATTTAAATTTGGGTTAAATTGAAGTGACAAATGCGCGAGAGTGCAAATAATTGGATTTTCGTTTTACATTGGCTCTCATTTTTTTTTTTTACGTTGTAACATGACCAAAATTGGAATACCAGTATTGCATGAGAACCAAATAACTACAGATTATGCAGTTTGAAAAAACAATATATATTGGTTAATTAAATGTCATAAAATACCATAGGCTAAAGTTATTTTTGAACATTCAATAAATTCAATATGTAGTTATTATGACAGAAGCGTAAATGCTAGTATTTGAAAATATTTGTTGAATATTGGAAGGGCCCATGTATGGTATATTTTATAAGCAATGTCATATATTTTCCGTGAAAGTTAATTGAATTTTATTGAATGTTTTGATTTACCGATTAAAAGAATCAATGGGAGGAAATTTTAATTTTCAAAACATTCAAAAAAAATTAATTTTGTCATTCAATTTAAAACATTATGATATTTATGATTTTGTTACTCTGTAACAAAAAGCTTTATTACACATTATTAGAGAACAAAAACAAATATTAAGAAGTATATACGACTGTAAGTTCGGCCAGGCCAAATCGTATGTACCCTCCATTGCGAAGAAACTTATACATAAGACTGCCATCTAGAATCGAATTACTTGGGTTGTGGTAACATTTGACGATGACAAGGTATATTATAACTTCTAAACATTGTTTTCTAAATTGTAAGTTAGTCCATATGGGGTACACGCAAAGAAAAAAAAAACGTTTGGAAAACGTGTACCGAAAACATTTTTCTTTTGTTAGAGTTTTTTGAATTGCTTCGAAAATTTTAAACCTTTATCACCAAAAAATTCGTTTGTTACAAAATTTTTGTTTTTTCAATAAAAAAAGTTATTTTTGAAATAACAACATAGTCCATTTCGTTTATATCAAACACTGTTCTTTTCTGACTTTAGGTCTTTAATAAGACACATTTTACAGTTCAAAATTTAATATACTACAATGTAATGTTGAACATTTTTTCGGAATCTTCCGAACATATCTGGAATATATGTAAAAAAAAAACAAAAACAAAAAAACTTTGGTCGAAGCAGGAATCGAACCCACGACCCTTGACATGCATGTCGGACGTAGCAACCACTGCTCCACAGTGCCAAACTAAATGTTTGTTTCTGTCAAATAAACTTTGTTTATATTTATCTATTGATGACCATAACAGGTACATAGCTCAGTGGTTAGTGTGTTGGCTTACAAAGTGCATGGTTGTGAGGGTTCACAAATATTAAAAACAAAAAAACACTTTAGGTTTTTTTGAAATTGACTTGAAAAAAAAAAAGAATGGGTTTGAAATATTTGTCAGAGGAGAAAAAAAAGAAAAAAATTTTGAAGGAAAAGAAAGGAATTTTTAGAAAAATCGATCCTGAAAAAAAAATTAATTTGAAAAAAAAAGAAACAAAAAATAATTTAATGACTACCAACTGGAACTTGAATAAGCGACGTCAAAAATAAATTTATCCCAACAAAAAGGATTGTGGGAAATTCGCATGAAGAAAAATTATATATATATAATATTTCATCGTTATGTCATCGAGCGTCGTTCATGCTCATTCAAGAATTATTATAGTTGGGGACAAATATGCTAAAGAGGATGTCGGTAGGATTTTGTACCATTAAAATTATGCGCATCAAGAAATAAACCCCTTCATAATTGAATTTCAAATCTCAAATTTTGGAAAAGAAAAACAAAATTGTCAAAGCGAGTAGCATCAAATTGTCGAAAGAAAAAAAAAAAACACCCCACCAAGATGGTCAAGAAGATTGTCTATTGATTAATTATTTGTAATATCGAGGGTAATCAAGCTCGGAGAATTCAAAATCGTTTCTGGTTGGAAATTAAGAAAGGGCGGAGTGCTATAGCTGCAATTACATTAGTATCATTTGAATTATCTCTATCCTATATCATTAGAATTATCTTTTAATCATCATATTTTATTTATTTCCACCATTTCTTTCAACATATGGTTACTACAATCCATCTAGATTTAATTATAAATACGGTGTCCTTTACAAGCGCTTGTCAACGAAGGAACATGGCATAAAGACCGTGAGTATACCAAAGATTAAACTTTCTTAAATTAAACATTTGTTAAATCCCTGTATAGTACAAGAGTAGTACAATTCTTTTTGTTAATTTTTTGTCAGACATATCGTCTAAACATTAAGATTTATTTATTCTATTAACACCGTTGTCTCAACATTATAAAATTTAGTTTTGTGAGGTTTCACAAAATATTGGGTACACGCTAGTATAGTATAGGATACTGTAGTAAGAACTATTTAATAAAAATCAATTTAAATTCAGTACGTTTGCATTTAAAACTCCAACATTGACATAGATTTTAAATTTCAATTGTATTGAATAGAAAAATTTGTTTTCAATAAGTTCAATTTCTGTGCTTGATTGCTTTAAAAAAAAAAATACCAAAGAAGAAACAATCAAACTGGACTCATCATTAATAATATTAACAATAAAGCTTATTGGTGAGTTAAAATACGAAAACGGGATATATAAAATTATAAAATTTATATTTTTTGACAGTCTCGCATAACTTGAAAAATAGGTTTATCAGCGGCTGTGGGTTTGTATCCCGCAGCCGTAGCACCTTTGAGAAATTCTAAATCAATTAGTACGAGACTCCGTATATCAATCGTATGGTGATTTAGATATTGTTGCTGGTTACAAAAAGGAATTTCGAAAATCGTGACGAAAATTTGATTGAAGGAAATCTTCCTCTCGTCACAATTAATTTGTGTTACTAACTGCTGCGAGCGTCAAGCAAGAGCTTATGTCCTAGTCCTCAGACCGGCTTATTGCATTGTCTAAAATTGGACCCCTAAATATAATATAATTGGAAATTTGGATGCTGGGTTTTATCTAGCTTAATTTATAGAAATTTCTTTCTCCATTAGTCTTTAATATTCTAATTTTTTTATTTGAACCACGATATCAAGCGCTTGTCATCGTTGGATTATTATGTAAGTATTAATTTAATTTATTATCATTAGAAGAGAATTTTGTACACATCATTAAATATTTTATTAATTCACATATCATTATAATATAATACTTAGTTTAACTACTCATTTATAAAACCTAGAGACATAAGTATCTTGACCAACATTTATTTTGAATGGATTTAAAATTGTAATACAATCGATTTTATCATGAAGTTCTAAATTCCTTTTGTTTAGTTTTCTCGAAAGTGAATATGTGGAAGGATAGTTTTGTGGGCTGCCAAAAGTGTACGGTGGTCAGCTGTGGCAGGAAGGTTCGTAAGACTACTAGAGGAACGTTGAGTAACACCATAATTTTCCTCAAATAAATAAAATAAATTCAGTTACGCGACGACACCTTAGTTATTTTATTTTTTTTAGTTTAAGCAGTTCGTGTCCTTCAAATTTTTTAAGCTACCTAAAATCTTTTATGTTTTGTAACCGGACCCGGATATACCTTTTTAGGCAAGAACACCCCCCATTTTGAACTGAGCACGGCTGGTATAATAGGTAGCAAAGTCCAGAAAAAGGTATGATCGGTCGGAGAGTGGGTCGTTACATGGTCCGCGGTTCGATTCTCCGTCCAGCCGAAAGGTAAAAAAAATTTTTAAAATTTATAAAATTGTATAATTTCTTCTACATTGTTGGTATTACCGGAAAAGGTGTTAAGAACTAAAAAATCTCGTGGATGTGAGAAAGATGTGAGGGAAAATGCAATTAGCAAGAAAACAATGTTTTTTTGAGTTTGTCTTTATGAAATTGTTTTTACATCCTGGAAAAGAATAAACGTTTATCACAAAAAGTATATACTTTTCTTCCAAATACACTTCCTTACAGCGAAAAGCAAATTAGAAACGAACTTTGTTTGTCTAAAATTTCGTTTGGGAGGAAAGAATTATTTTTTTGCGTGTATATGTTAGACAAAGAAGGCAGATTAAATACACTAGTTTACAAAAAAAAAATTGTTCATGTACACTTGATGAGAGGCAACTTATCTAATGTATTTTGATCTGCTAAATTCGAAAACAAATTAAAAAAAAATTATGGAACAGTTTTTCAGATATCCCGTTATTTTTAGTTTTTCGCTCTTTTTTTACTAAACAAATCATATCTCGAGTTAGAAATGTCCGGTTATATCGTTGTAGGTACTTAAATGAAAAGTTTATAATTGGATCTGTGATAAGTTAAGTGGTTCAAAAAATATCGATGAGAAAAGGCCAAATTTTCCAATAAAAATTCGTATTTTACAATGGATCTTTTCCGCCAGAACATTTCTAACTCGAGATATAATTTGTTTAGTGCAAAATTAGCGAAAAGCTAAAAATAACGGTATATCTCAAAAACTGTTCCATAACAAATTTTTAAACATTTTTAATAAGTTTGTCATTCCGTTTGTAACACATCGAAATATCGATTTCCGACTATATAAAGTATATATATTCTTGATCAGGGAGAAATTCTAAGACGATATAATCATGTCCGTCTGTCCGTCTGTCTGTCTGTCTGTCTGTTGTAATCACGCTACAGCCTTCTATAATGGCGCTATCGTCCCGAAATTTGGCACAGATTAGTTTTTTGTTTGCAAGCAGGTCAAGTTCGAAGATGGGCTATATCGGTGCAAGTTTTGATATAGTCCCCATATAAACCGACCTCCCGATTTGGGGTCTTGGGCCTATAAAAACCGTAGTTTTTATCAGATTTGCCTGAAATTGGAAATCTAGAGGTATTTTGGGACCATAAAGAGGTGTGTCGAAAGTGGTCCGTATCGGTCCATGGTTTAGTATTGGCCCCATATAGACCGATCTCCCGATTTTGCTTCTTAGGCGTCTAGAAACAGTATTTTCTATCCGATTTGTCTGAAAATGAAAATCTAGAGGTATTTTAGGACCATAAGGTGGTGTGTTGAAAATCGTTCGCATCGGTCCATGTTTTGATATAGCCCCCATATAGACCGATTTCCCGATTTTGCTTCTTGGGCGTCTAGAAACTATATTTACCATCCGATTTGCCTGAAATTGGAAATCTAGAGGTATTGTGGGACTATAAAGAGGTGTGTCGAAAATGGTCCATATCGGTCCATGTTTTGGTATAGCCCCCATATAGACCGATCTCCTGATTTTGCTTCTTACGCGTCTAGAAACAGTATTTTCTATTCGATTTGTATGAAATTGAAAATCTAAAGGCATTTTGGGACCATAAAGAGGTGTGTCGAAAGTGGTCCGCATCGGTCCATGTTTTGATATAGCCCCCATATAAACCAACCTCCCGATTTGGAGTCTTGGGCCTATAAAAACCATAGTTTTTATCCAATTTGCCTGAAATTGGAAATATAGATGTATTTGAGGTGTGCCGAAAATGGTGCTCATCGGTCCATGTTTTGGTATAGCCGCCATATAGACCGATATCCCGATTTTGCTTTTAGGGCTTCTAGAAACTATATTTACCATCCGATTTGCCTGAAATTGGAAATTTGGAGGTATTTGAGGACCATAAAAAGGTGTGCCGAAAATGGTGCTCATCGGTCCATGTTTTGATATAGCCCCCATAGAGACTGATTTCCCGATTTTGCTTCTTGGCCTTCTAGAACCTATATTTTCTATCCGATTTTCCTGAAATTGAAAATCTAGAGTTCTTTTGGGACCATAAAAAGGTGTGCCGAAAATGGTGCCCATCGGTCCATTTTTTGGACCGATCTTCCATTTTGCTTCTTGGACTTCTAGAAACTATATTTACCATCCGCTTTGCCTGAAATTCTTGAGCTACAATAAACTGTATTTATTACATGATTTGCCTGAAATTCGAAATCTAGAGGTATTTTTAGACCACAAATAAAAGTGCCGAAATTGAGGTATATCGGTCCATTTTGTGGTATAACCCCCATATAGACTGATCTCTCGATTTTTACTTCTTGGGCGTCTAGCGACTATATTTTTGGCCGATTTGTTTGAAATTTAAAATCTGGAGGTATTTTAAGATCACAAATATGTGAGTAGCAAATAGTGCCTATCGGTCCATGTTTTGGTATAGCCCCATATACACCGATCTCCTGGCTTTATTTCTTGGGCTTCTAGAATGCGTAGTTTTTATCCGATTTGCTGGAAATTAGTAATCTATAATAACATTTTAGACAAACGAAATTTCTTTTTCTTATAAAGTGTTTTCGTTTATTCAACGATTGTCTCTAAAATTTGTGTCAAAAGAAAACTTTGCTTGTCTAAAATTACGTTTCTCAAAAAAGAAAACATTTCTTTCAGGGTATAGCAGGCGCACTGATCATGAAAATTGCTTCAAACTGAAAGTAAAAGTTCCAGATTTTACCCATCGTATTTAAATAAATGCGGAAAAATATACAGATTTAAGATTTTAAATCAAGGCGTAATTTCAACATATACACGATATGTTTATATTTTCTCTAAAACTCAAACAAAATTGGTTCTCATAAATCCAGAATCTTATCTGGTCTTCATAGGTAGAATCTTTAAAGTTTGTGTTCGGGAGCTGGCTCGTTTGGGAGAACAATTCTATATATTATCAAGTAACCTACTACGACGAAGAGTTTTCATAGTAAACTATTATACTTGATTCATGGTGGTGGGTATTTAAAATTCGGCCCGGCCGAACTTACTGCTTTATATACTTGTTTTTTTTTTTTTGAATTCAGCAGATCAAAATATATAAGAAAAGTCGACTCTCATCAAGTGTACATTTTCATTGTATACCAGTGATACCTGCATAATTCAATCATTGACCGATATATACAGGGGAGTCTATAAATAATAACGAATCGATATGAACCAATTTTTGTACGATAATTAGAGAGTCAGAAGTGAAATATGGGTGGTCGGTTTATATATATCTAGAAACCGATATGGACAAATTTTCCGTGATTATTACCAAATTTTAGCAGGACAACGTACAACATTTCTACCGAATCGTACTAAATTTGCTCCTTCAAGAGACTCCAAAATCAAATATTAAGATTGGTTTATATGGTGGCTATACGTAATTATGGACCGATATGTACCAATTTGTGCATGGTTGTTAGAGGTCATATACTAACACAATGTAGCAAGTTTCAACCGTATCTAATGGCATTTGGTCTCCCAAGAGAATCTGGAGGTCAAATGTGGGGATCGGTTTATATTGGGCTATATAACAGGTTGGCTGATAAGTCCCCGGTCTGACACATAGATGGCGTTGCTAGTATTAAATGCATATTATTTTGATATAGTACCAACCTTCATATGATTCGTGTCAAAATTTGACGTCTGTAAGTTAATTAGTTTGTGAGATAGAGCGTCTTTTGTGAAGCAACTTTTGTTATTGTAAAACAAAAAATGGAAAAAAGGAAAAATGTTTTGATAAAATACTGTTTTCTGAAGGGAAAAAATACGGTGGAAGCAAAAACTTGGCTTGATAATGAGTTTCCGGACTCTGCCCCAGGGAAATCAACAATAATTGATTTGCATGCACAACTCAAGCGTGGTGAAATGAGCACGGAGGACGGTGGACGCCCGAAAGAAGTGGTTACCGACGAAAACATCAAAAAAATCCACAAAATGATGTTGAATGGCCGTAAAATGAAGTTGATCGAGATAGCAGAGGCCTTAAAGATATCAAAGGAACGTGTTGGTCATATCATTCATAAATATTTGGATATGCGGAAGCTCTGTGCAAAATGGGTGCCGCGCGAGTTCACATTTGACCAAAAACAACAACGTGTTGATGATTCTGAGCGGTGTTTGCAGCTGTTAACTCGTAATACATCCGAGTTTTTCCGTCGATATGTGACAATGGATGAAACATGGCTCCATCACTATACTCCTGAGTCCAATCGGCTGAGTGGACAGCGACCGGTGAACCGTCTCCGAAGCGTGGAAAGACTCAAAAGTCCGCTGGCAAAGTAATGGCCTCTGTTTTTTGGGATGCGCATGGAATAATTTTTATCGATTATTTTGAGAAAGGAAAAATCATCAACAGTGACTATTATATGGCGTTATTGGAGCGTTTGAAGGTCGAAATCGCGGCAAAACGGCCCCATATGAAGAAGAAAAAAGTGTTGTTCCACCAAGACAACGCACCGTGCCACAAGTCATTGAGAACGATGGCAAAAATTCATAAATTGGGCTTCGAATTGCTTCCCCACCCACCATATTCTCCAGATCTGGCCCCCAGCGACTTTTTCTTGTTTTCAGACCTCAAAAGGATGCTCGCGAGGAAAAAATTTGGCTGCAATGAAGAGGTGATCGCCGAAACTGAGGCCTATTTTGAGGCAAAACCGAAGGAGTACTACCAAAATGGTATAAAAAAATTGGAAGGTCGTTATAATCGTTGTATCGCTCTTGAAGGGAACTATGTTGAATAATAAAAACGAATTTTCACAAAAAGTATGTTTTTGTTTGTTAGACCGGGGACTTATCAGCCAACCTGTTATAATTATATAGCCAAGAGGTTCGAAAAGACAAATCTGGGGATCGGTTTAAATGGGGATCGGTTTAAATGGGGACTGTATACAATAATGTACCGATATGGACCAATTTTTTTATGATTGTTAGAGTTCATATTCTAACACTACATACGAAATTTCAACCGGATCGGATGGAATTTTCTCCTCCAATAGGATCCGCAAGCAAAATCCGGAGATCGGTTTATATAAGGGCTATACGAGTATATAATTATGAACAGTTATGGACCAATTTTTTCATGGTTATTGTATGCCAAATTTCAACCGGATCGGATGAAATTTGCTTCTCTAAGAGGTTTAGCAATTCAAATCTGGACGTCAGTTTATATGGGGTGTCAGTTTTTATTGGTCCGGTACGGCCCATTTAAAATACCATCCGACCTATATCAATAACAACTACTTATACCAAGATTCAATTCGATGGCTTGTCTCGTTCGGAAGTTAGCGTGATTTCAACAGACGGACGGACGGACATCGCTAGATCGACTCAAAATTTCACCACGACCCAGAATATATACATATATAGACCAACGTTTCGATGTGTTACAAAGGGAATCACAACGTTATCGCTGTCTTGTTTTTCAAAATATTCACCAAGATTTATGCACTTTTGTATGTACTCGTATAGATCTTGTGTGTATACATCAATTGTCAAAGCACTCTGGTTGCACAATCTCCAACGCATTCATTCTGAACCCATCAATCGCTTCTAGAATTGTTTATTTTCGGGCTCGTACGCGTAAATCGTCTCCTGTCATGATGTCGTAGACGTATTTTAAATCACCTCGATCGTATTTTTGTAGCATTTCTTTCGAAAAATCGACACGAGCCTTTTCTTGAGCGCTTGAAAATTTGTTTGGGATTCAACGCGAAAAAAAATTTTGAGGGTCAAATATTCATGCAATATTGAATGAATGCTGGTCCCACTAATGCCAAAAGTTGTCATTAATGGGGCCCGTACAGCATCAAATTCGTCTTGGAGTGAAATACTACACCACACCGAAAGAATTCTCTTCGTTAATTTTCAAAGATTTCTTCATTAACTATTCTTCGTGAATTCATCATTAAAATAACGAAAATTTTCATTCATTTGCGTAAGTTTTACGAAATTACGAAACGTCTACAAAATATTCTATGTTACATTAACTTTTAAAAAGTTCGTACTTTTAATGAAACTTTCTTCAAATTTCATGACTTTTGTGAAGATGTTTTTACGAATTTATCAATATTTTACGAAACATTCTGCGCTCAAATTTCTTCATAGGAAACATTTTCATTGAAATAACGAAGAAATTTCATTAAAGTTGTAAAATTTCCGTTCGCGACATAAAATTGTCTTTTATAATGTGCTTGAGTGTTTTCCTTCTTCAAAAACTTCTGATATAAAGTACTGATGATATTTTTCAAACAACCACCCAGCAAAAAAAGCGTCGCCAAAAAATTATTGCAAAAGTTCTTTTTGGATCCGGAAGTAGTGCAAAATTGGCGCAGAAGCGATGAATTTAACATGGGCTTGTCATAGGACGGATGTCCACCATTTCAACAGCCGTTGCACTGAAGTTGCATCACTTCTTACTCTGTGATTCGAACTCAGTGTTTCGGATGTGAATTAAAAATGTTGTCATATTTTGCCAAATAAATATTTTTTATAATTTGTTATGATTTTAAATACATTCTAATGGTTGTCGTTTTAATTAAAATATTTTGAAAAATTAGCAATATTTCTTGAATGGATTTATAATTTTTGTCTACAAAATTTAAATAATTTGCTTACTCTGTTTTTAACCTTAAAAAAAAAATTAAATTAAAAATGAGAAACAAGCGAGTTATAAATAATTGAACTAAAAGAATTTCCTGTGTAGTTAAAATAAAGAACATCTTTGGGAGCAAACAAATTTGGAAGAACATCCAAATTTTTTTGCTGGACAAATGCAGTTTGGACTATAATTTTTATACCCTCCACCATAGGATGGGGGTATATTAACTTTGTCATTCCGTTTGTAACACATCGAAATATTGCTCTAAGACCCCATAAAGTATATATATTCTGGGTAGTGGTGAAATTCTGAGTCGATCTGAGCATGTCCGTCCGTCCGTCTGTTGAAATCACGCTAACTTCCGAACGAAACAAGCTATCGACTTGAACCTTGGCACAAGTAGTTGTTTTTGATGTAGGTCAGATGGTATTGCAAATGGGTCATATCGGTCCACTTTTACGTATAGCCCCCATATAAACGAACCCCCAAATTTGGCTTCCGATTGCTCTAAGAGAAGCAAATTTCATCCGATCCGGCTGAAATTTGGTACATGGTGTTACTATATGGTCTCTAACAACCATGCAAAAATTGGTCCATATCGGTCCACCTTTACGTATAGCCCCCATATAAACGGACCCCCAAATTTGGCTTGCGATTGCTCTAAGAGAAGCAAATTTCATCCGATCCGGCTGAAATTTGGTACATGGTGTAAGTATATGGTCTCTAACAACCATGCAAAAATTAGTCCATATCGGTCCAATTTTACGTATAGCCCCCATATAAAGGGACCCCCAAATTTGGCTTGCGATTGCTCTAAGAGAAGCAAATTTCATCCGATCCGGCTGAAATTTGGTACATGGTGTTAGTATTAGGTCTCTAACAACCATGCAAAAATTGGTCCACATCGGTCTATAATTATATATAGCCCCCATATAAACCGATCCCCCGATTTGGCTTGCGGAGCCTCTAAGAGAAGCAAATTTCATCCGATCCGGCAGAATTTTAGTACATGGTGTTGGTATATGTTCTCTAATGACCACGCAAAAATTGGTCAACATCGACCCATAATTATATATAGCCCCCATATAAGTCGATCCCTAGATTTGACCTCCGGAGCCTCTTAGAGGAGAAAAAATTCATCCGATCCGGTCGAAATTTAGTACGTGGTGTTAGTATAAGGCCGGTAATAATCATGCCAAAATTGGTTCGCATCGGTCTATAGTTATATATAGCCGATCCCCAATAACACAAAAATTGGTCCATATCGGTTCATAATCATGGTTGCCACTCGAGCCAAAAATAATCTACCAAAATTTTATTTTTATAGAAAACATTGTCAAAATGTTATTTCTATAGAAAATTTTGTCAAAATTTTACTTCTATCGAAAATGTTGCCAAAATTTTATTTCTATAGAAACTTAATTATATACGTATCTTAAACTTAATTATATACGTATCTTATCGGCCCTTTTGTAGTTTAATATATACCACGTATGGACTATGTGCACTGAAAAAAAAGCATGCCCGGTTCCAAAGATTTTGTCTTTACTTTAAAAAAATTGGTATTCATTCCGAGCCAAAGAAGCGGAGAATACAAGTAAGGATACTTTTAAGACACAATTCTCTTTTAAATTTGGGTTTTGTGTACTTGCTTCTAGGAAGCAAATTTTAATTTTTCGCTTTTTCAATTTTTATTTTTTCTTCATATGCTATCAAAGTCGTTTAAAAACGAGTTAACGACAACTTTATTTTCCAAATTAAGACTTGACTTCCAGTAGAAATTATGATATGTTTCAAGTAATAAACGTCTTTAAAATGAAGTGTTGAAAATTATGTCCTATATTTGAACAATTTTTTGTTTTGTAGTCAAGATGCAACAAATTTAAAGAGAATTTCATTAAATGTAAAGAATTTTTCTGAGTTATTAAAGTCAAGTTGATCTTAGCCCAAAAATTTTTTCTTTCATGTTATGATACCCATTTTTAAGTGAAATCACTTAATTATAAGGATAATACAACTTCATTGAAAAGTTTATCGACTTTTGGACAAGGAAACAAACTTTATGGTAGAGAATTGCGTCTTCCGTGCTAAGCAAAATTTGCATTCGTATTTTAAAGACATAAAATCTTTGACCTCACGACAATATTTTTTTCAGTGTGGTATATATTACGTTGTTAGGAAGCTTTAAGATGCCTTGCCAACGGCTTCAGTAGAAGTTTCTTCGCAATCCATGGTGGAGGGTACATAAGCTTCGGCCTGGCCGAACTTACGACCGTATATACTTGTTTTTTCTAAAATTTCGAACATTTTTCACATAAAGTACGAAAATTTTTCATAAAAAGTACGAAGTTGTTTCGTTAAAAGTGAGTAACATTTTCATAAAAAGTATGAAACTTTTTCAAAAAAAGTACGAAGTTTATTTTTACAAACTACAAAAATATTTCGTAAAAAGAACAAAATATTTCATACTTTTAACGAAATTTTTCGTTTCTTTTACGAAGAATATTCTTTCGGAGCAGTTGAATTCACCGTACAATCGATAAACACTAGTTTTTGACTGAGCCTTTTCGCCAAAAATTAAGTTCATCAATGCAAATCAATAATATTTTGTGTCCCTAATGTAGCCCTAATGATATAGCTCTCTTAGGATGTAACATGCCTCCATTTAAATTGCTGGCAGATGAACATTGCGGCTTTCAATGTCTCAAGAAATAAAATCGGCAGATCGGTCTATATGAAACATGAACCCATATAGCCCATTTTGAACTTGACCTGCATGGATCAATTTTGATGTCCTTCACTATAGCATTGCACCACAAATAATATTGATGAGGTTGATGAAAAATGTTGCAGGCAAAATTAAAACAAATTTGCATCAACTCCATACTCCTTTTGGCAAACCCTTTTAAGGGTGCAAAAAATATTAGTTGGGTTCAAACATTTCTAGAAAATGAGATGCAAATTATTATTAAGAAATAAAATAAAGTTATAGATCTGTACAAAAATGTATCAAAACATTGTCAGGTTCATTTATATGTATATCTATATTTTTATACCCTCCATCATACACTGAAAAAAATATTGTCGTGAGATCAAAGATTTCGTGTCTTTAAAATACGAATGCAAATTTTGCTTAGCATAGAAGACGCATTTCTCTAATATAAAGTTTTTTTCCTTGTCCAAAAGTCGATAAACTTTTCAATGAAGTCGTATTGTCCTTATAATTAAGTGATTTGAATTAAAAATGGGTATCATAACATGAAAGAAAAAATGTTTGCGCTAAGGTCAACTTGACTTTAATAATTCAGAAAAATTCTTTAAATTTAATGAAATTGTCTTTAAATTGGTTGTGTTTTTGCATCTTGACTCCAAAGCAAAAAATCGTTCAAATATAGGACATGTTTTTCAAAACTTTATTTTAAAGAAGTTTTTTACTTGAAACATAGCATAATTTCTACTGGAAGTCGAGGCTTAATTTGAAAAATAAAGTTGTCGTTAACTCGTTTTTAAAGGACTTTGATAGCATATGAAGAAAAAAAGATGAGAAAGCGAAAAATTAAAATTTGCTTCCTAGAAGCAAGTACACAAAACCCAAATTTAAAAGAGAATTGTGTCTTAAAAGTATCCTTACTTGTATTCTCCGCTTCTTTGGCTCGGAATCAATACCAAATTTTTTAAAGTAAAGACAAAATCTTTGGAACCGGGCATGCTTTTTTTTCAGTGTAGGATGGGGGTATATTACCTTTGTCATTCCGTTTGTAACACATCGAAATATTGCTCCAAGACCCCATAAAGTATATATATTCTGGGTCGTGGTGAAATTCTGAGTCGATCTAAGCATGTCCGTCCGTCCGTCCGTCCGTCTGTTGAAATCACGCTAACTTCCGAACGAAACAAGCTATCGACTTGAAACTTGGCACAAGTAGTTGTTATCGATGTAGGTCGGATGGTATTGAAAATGGGCCATATCGGTCCACTTTTACGTATAGCCCCCATATAAAGGGACCCTCAGATTTGGCTTGTGGAGCCTCTAACAGAAGCATATTTCATCCGATCCGGCTGAAATTTGGTACATGGTGTTGGTATATGGTCTCTAACAACTATGCAAAAATTGGTCCACATCGGTCCATAATTATATATAGCCCCCATATAAACCGATCCCCAGATTTGGCTTGCGAAGCCTAAAAGAGAAGCAAATTTCATCAGATCCGGCCGAAATTTGGTACATGGTGTTGGTATATGGTCTTTAACAACCATGCAAAAATTGGTCCACATCGATCCATAATTATATATAGCCCCCATATAAACCCATCCCCAGATTTGGCTTGCGGAGCCTAAAAGAGAAGCAAATTTCATCCGATCCGGCTGATATTTGGTACATGGTGTTGGTATATGGTCTCTAACAACCATGCAAAAATTGGTCCACATCGGTCCATAATTATATATAGCCCCCATATAAACCGATCCCCAGATTTGGCTTGTGGAGCCTCTAAGAGAAGCATATTTCATCCGATCCGGCTGAAATTTTGTACATGGTGTTGGTATATGGTCTCTAACAATCATGCAAAAATTGGTCCACATCGGTCCATAATTATATATAACCCCCATATAAATCGATCCCCAGATTTGGCTTGCGAAGTGTCCAAGAGAAGCAAATTTCATCCAAGCCGGTTGTAATTTGGAACATGGTGTTAGTATATGATCTTTAACAACCGTGCCAGAATTGGTCCATATCGGTCCATAATTATATATAGCCCCCATATAAAACGTTCTCCAGATTTGACCTCCGGAGCCTCTTGGAGGAGCAAAATTCATCCGATCCGGTTCAAATTAGGAACGTGGTGTTAGTATATGGTCGCTAACAACCATACCAAAATTGGTCCAATCACACAAAAATTGGTCCATATCGGTTCATAATCATGGTTGCCACTAGAGCCAAAAATAATCTACCAAAATTTTATTTCTATAGAAAATTTTGTCAAAATGTTATTTCTATAGAAAATTTTGTCAAAATTTTATTTCTAGAGAAAATTTTGTTAAAATTTTATTCGGTTCATAATAAAATTTTCATCATTTTCAAAATTTTATTTCTATAGAAAATTTTTGTCAAAATTTTATTTCTATAGAAAATTTTGTTCAAATTTTATTCGGTTCATAATCATGGTTGCCACTCGAGCCACAAATAATCGACCAAGATTTTATTTCTATAGAAAATTTTGTCAAAAGTTTATTTCTATAGAAAATTTTGTTAAAATTTTATTTCTGTAGAAATTTTTGTCAAAATTTTCTTTCTATAGAATATTTTGTCAAAATTTTTATTTCTATAGAAAATTTTGTGAAAATTTTAATTAAAATTTTTCTGTAGAAAATTTTGTCAAAACTTTATGTCTACTTTGTCAAACTGAATTATATACGTATTGGATCGATCTTTTTGATTTAATATATACCACGTATGGACTTACATACAATTTAGAAGAAGTTGTTAGGAGGTTTTAAGATACCTTGCCATCGGCAAGCGTTACCGCAACTTAAGTAATTCGATTGTGGATGGCAGTGTTTAGAAGAAGTTTCTTTATCAATCCATGATGGAGGGTACATAAGCTTCGGCCTGGCCGAACTTACGGCCGTATATACTTGTTTTTTATTAATAACTTAATTTAAATATTTTTATTTATATTTAATAGATCTACCATCTATCGATACTAAAAATATTTCCTGAAGGTTCTCACTCGGCCACAACTTTTTATTACCAATATTTGTTCACTGCCTCTTGAAAGCAGCAAATGAACATTCTGCTGTTCTTTTTATTTCATTTCAAAAACAAAACAAAAAAGTCTAAAAAAAATAGAGAAAAATCGAATAGCAAAAAACATTGCAAACTATAAATACAACGAGAAGAAAAAAAGGCCATTTGAAATGGATTCATGTTGTATTGCTCTGTTATGTTCAGAGTTTGATTTTTATGGTTTCAATGCCTTTTTCACTGGCGGATATTGTGCACTTTTATGCTCAATCAACAATGTATTTTTTTCGTTCCTTTTTTTGGATTTTCCTTCTCTTCCCAATAGCATCTTCATTCAAGTGGTCTATGGAAAATTCAATGAACCTGGTTAATGCAGCCGAGCAAACACACTCACACAGACTCAGACAAAAAATAAAATCAAACTGAATTCAATCGTTTCTGATCGGATGTAGAAAAACCCTTCCGAATAATCGAGCATTTTCTAGATGTTGATGTTGTAGCTGAAATGGCATTGATTATGAGTTGAGATGAATTGAAGTGGAATTAAGATTTTGTGGTTAGCTTTAAAATATAAGGAATTTTTAAAGAGGCCAAAATGCATGGAATTACTTAACATAACTAACCATAGAAATATTCTTAAAATACTAAGAATATTTAAGTGGTGCTTTATAACATGTTGAAATTCTAGTAATGGCTACAACGTGGTACACCTGAAAACTATTATCCTAATACGAAAAATTATAATGTAGGACACAATAAATAAAAACAACAAGTAGGACATATATCTTTAAAATAAAGAATATTAATTAAAATATAGTTTATATTTTTATATAGAACTAAGATTTAAAACCAACCTCATATCAATCTCTGCTGATGAGTCATCAAGAATTCAGCTCTTACAGAATTTGGCCGATATCGCGATAGTCTCGACCTCATTGTTGCACTTTATGGGGGTTGAAGGAATAACAAACACTACACCATTTGACTCTGTACAAGGCCTTCCTCACCTTGGCAAAAAAAATGCATTTCTGGCTCAGTTGAAAGATTCGTAATAAACCGATTTTGAACTTTATCACTTCTAGCCATTTTCGTTAATATAGAAATATCTGCCAAAAAATTTAAAGAAAATATACCAAATTAAAAAAATCAAAATTTTTTGTAGTTATAAAAAAATTCTTCAAAGAAATAGTTTATTGTTGTTTTTGATCTCAGCTTAAAGCCATGCTTTGACTAAACTACAAGTGTAGCTTAACCAACAGAGGAAAAGTATGCTTATCAAATTTATTTGGGCAAAGCCCTATAGACTGCAAGATGGTTGGATGTACAGCTGTTTCGGAATTACCATATTCCTCATCAGCATCCTCTACTTGCAGCAAAACTATCAACCAATTATCAGAATAAATTCGGGTAATTCACTCAACCCAAAGTGAACTACACTTGAACCTCCCGAAAAAGGGTTTGATAGTCGGCTACTGCCTAAACAAATTTGCCAGCATATCTCTTTTCCTTTGCCAAACTCAAATCATCGATTTGAATGTATTTGGCTGGGTTTGTTTTTGAGCGTGCTTCCTCTATCTTCATTCGTTTTGTTTGTTATTGTTGGCTTCTCTTCAATCGTTATTGTTGTTTTTGATCTCAGCTTAAAGCCATCCAAACATCTTGCAGTCTATAGGGCTTTGCCCAAATAAATTTGACAAACATACTTTTCCTCTGTTGGTTAAGCTACACTTGTAGTTTAGTCAATGCATGGCTTTAAGCTGAGATCAAAAACAACAATAACGATTGAAGAGAAGCCAACAATAACAAACAAAAAGAAATAGTTTATTTCTATATGTTATAACATTTCAGAAATTTATATTTCTGCCTCAATAATTTAAAATTATTATACCCTCCACCATAGGATGGGGCTTTATTAACTTTGTCATTCCGTTTGTAACACATCGCAATATTGCTCTAAGACCCCATAAAGTATATATATTCTGCGTCGTGGTGAAATTCTGAGTCGATCTAAGCATGTCCGTCTGTCCGCTAACTTCCGAACGAAACAAGCTATCGACTTAAAACTTGGCACAAGTAGTTGTTATTGATGTAGGTCGGACGGTATTGCAAATGGGTCATATCGGTTCCCTTTTACGTATAGTCCCCATATAAATGGACCCCCAGATTTGGCTTGCAGAGCCTTAAAGAGAAGCAGATTTCATCCGATCCCGCTGAAATACATGGTGTTAGTATATGGTCTCTAACAACCATGCAAAAATTGGTCCAAATCGGTCCATAATTATATATAGCCCCCATATAAACCGATCCCCAGATTTGGCTTGCGGAGTCTATAAAAGAAGCAAATTTCATCCGATCCGGCTGAAATTTGGTACATGGTGTTAGTATATAGTATCTAACAACCATGCAAAAATTGGTCCACATCGGTCCATAATTATATATAGCCCCCATATAAACCGATCCCCAGATTGGAACTCTGTAGCCACTTGGAGGAGCAAAATTCATCCGATCCGGTTGAAATTTAGTACATGGTGTTTGCATGTGGTCTCTAACAAACATGCAAAAATTGGTCCACATCGGTCCATAATTATATATAGCCACCATATAAACCGATCCCCAGATTTGGCTTGCGGAGCCTCAAAGAGAAGCAAATTTCATCCGATCCGGTTGAAGTTTGGTACATGGTGTTGGCATGTGGTCTCTAACAACCATGCAAAAATTGGTCCACATCGGTCAATAATTATATATAGCCACCATATAAACCGATCCCCAGATTTGGCTTGCGGAGCCTCAAAGGGAAGCAAGTTTCATCCGATCCGGCTGAAATTTGGTACATGGTGCTAGTATATGGTCTCTTACAACCATGCAAAAATTGGTCCAAATCGGACCATAATTATATATAGTCCCCATATAAACCGATCCCCAGATTTGGCTTGCGGAGTCTATAAAAGAAGCAAATTTCATCCGATCCGGCTGAAATTTGGTACATGGTGTTAGTATATAGTATCTAACAATCATGCAAAAATTGGTCCACATCGGTCCATAATTATATGTAGCCCCCATATAAACCGATCCCCAGATTGGAACTCTTTAGCCACTTGGAGGAGCAAAATTCATCCGATCCGGTTGAAATTTGGTACATGGTATTTGCATGTGGTCTCTAACAAACATGCAAAAATTGGTCCACATCGGTCCATAATTATATATAGCCACCATATAAACCGATCCCCAGATTTGGCTTGTGGAGCCTCAAAGGGAAGCAAATTTCATCCGATCCGGCTGAAGTTTGGTACATGGTGTTGGCATGTGGTCTCTAACAACCATGCAAAAATTGGTCCACATCGGTCAATAATTATATATAGCCACCATATAAACCGATCCCCAGATTTGGCTTGCGGAGCCTCAAAGGGAAGCAAGTTTCATCCGATCCGGCTGAAATTTGGTACATGGTGCTAGTATATGGTCTCTTACAACCACACAAAAATTGGTCCACATCGGTCCATAATTATATATAGCCCCATATAAACCGATCCCCAGATTGGAACTCTGTAGCCACTTGGAGGAGCAAAATTCATCCGATCCGGTTGAAATTTGGTACATGGTGTTTGCATGTGGTCTCTAACAAACATGCAAAAATTGGTCCACATCGGTCCATAATTATATATAGCCACCATATAAACCGATCCCCAGATTTGGCTTGTGGAGCCTCAAAGGGAAGCAAATTTCATCCGATCCGGCTGAAGTTTGGTACATGGTGTTGGCATGTGGTCTCTAACAACCATGCAAAAATTGGTCCACATCGGTCTATAATTATATATAGCCCCCATATAAACCGATCCCCAGATTTGGCTTGCGGAGCCTCAAAGGGAAGCAAGTTTCATCCGATCCGCCTGAAATTTGGTACATGGTGCTAGTATATGGTCTCTTACAACCGTGCAAAAATTGGTCCAAATCGGTCCATAATTATATATAGCCCCCATATAAACCGATCCCCAGATTTGGCTTGCGGAGTCTATAAAAGAAGCAAGTTTCATCCGATCCGGCTGAAATTTGGTATATGGTGTTAGTATATAGTATCTAACAATCATGCAAAAATTGGTCCACATCGGTCTATAATTATATGTAGCCCCCATATAAACCGATCCCCAGATTGGAACTCTTTAGCCACTTGGAGGAGCAAAATTCATCCGATCCGGTTGAAATTTGGTACATGGTGTTTGCATGTGGTCTCTAACAAATATGCAAAAATTGGTCCACATCGGTCCATAATTATATATAGCCACCATATAAACCGATCCCCAGATTTGGCTTGTGGAGCCTCAAAGGGAAGCAAATTTCATCCGATCCGGCTGAAGTTTGGTACATGGTGTTGGCATGTGGTCTACAACAACAGTGCAAGAATTGGTCCACATCGGTCCATAATTATATATAGCCCCCATATAAACCGATCCCCAGATTGGAACTCTGTAGCCACTTGGAGGAGCAAAATTCATCCGATCCGGCTGAAATTTGGTACATGGTGCTAGTATATGGTCTCTTACAACCATGCAAAAATTGGTCCAAATCGGTCCATAATTATATATAGCCCCCATATAAACCGATCCCCAGATTTGGCTTGCGGAGTCTATAAAAGAAGCAAATTTCATCCGATCCGGCTGAAATTTGGTACATGGTGTTAGTATATAGTATCTAACAATCATGCAAAAATTGGTCCACATCGGTCCATAATTATATGTAGCCCCCATATAAACCGATCCCCAGATTGGAACTCTTTAGCCACTTGGAGGAGCAAAATTCATCCGATCCGGTTGAAATTTGGTACATGGTATTTGCATGTGGTCTCTAACAAACATGCAAAAATTGGTCCACATCGGTCCATAATTATATATAGCCACCATATAAACCGATCCCCAGATTTGGCTTGTGGAGCCTCAAAGGGAAGCAAATTTCATCCGATCCGGCTGAAGTTTGGTACATGGTGTTGGCATGTGGTCTCTAACAACCATGCAAAAATTGGTCCACATCGGTCAATAATTATATATAGCCACCATATAAACCGATCCCCAGATTTGGCTTGCGGAGCCTCAAAGGGAAGCAAGTTTCATCCGATCCGGCTGAAATTTGGTACATGGTGCTAGTATATGGTCTCTTACAACCACACAAAAATTGGTCCACATCGGTCCATAATTATATATAGCCCCATATAAACCGATCCCCAGATTGGAACTCTGTAGCCACTTGGAGGAGCAAAATTCATCCGATCCGGTTGAAATTTGGTACATGGTGTTTGCATGTGGTCTCTAACAAACATGCAAAAATTGGTCCACATCGGTCCATAATTATATATAGCCACCATATAAACCGATCCCCAGATTTGGCTTGTGGAGCCTCAAAGGGAAGCAAATTTCATCCGATCCGGCTGAAGTTTGGTACATGGTGTTGGCATGTGGTCTCTAACAACCATGCAAAAATTGGTCCACATCGGTCTATAATTATATATAGCCCCCATATAAACCGATCCCCAGATTTGGCTTGCGGAGCCTCAAAGGGAAGCAAGTTTCATCCGATCCGCCTGAAATTTGGTACATGGTGCTAGTATATGGTCTCTTACAACCGTGCAAAAATTGGTCCAAATCGGTCCATAATTATATATAGCCCCCATATAAACCGATCCCCAGATTTGGCTTGCGGAGTCTATAAAAGAAGCAAGTTTCATCCGATCCGGCTGAAATTTGGTATATGGTGTTAGTATATAGTATCTAACAATCATGCAAAAATTGGTCCACATCGGTCTATAATTATATGTAGCCCCCATATAAACCGATCCCCAGATTGGAACTCTTTAGCCACTTGGAGGAGCAAAATTCATCCGATCCGGTTGAAATTTGGTACATGGTGTTTGCATGTGGTCTCTAACAAATATGCAAAAATTGGTCCACATCGGTCCATAATTATATATAGCCACCATATAAACCGATCCCCAGATTTGGCTTGTGGAGCCTCAAAGGGAAGCAAATTTCATCCGATCCGGCTGAAGTTTGGTACATGGTGTTGGCATGTGGTCTACAACAACAGTGCAAGAATTGGTCCACATCGGTCCATAATTATATATAGCCCCCATATAAACCGATCCCCAGATTGGAACTCTGTAGCCACTTGGAGGAGCAAAATTCATCCGATCCGGTTGAAATTTGGTACATGGTGTTTGCATGTGGTCTCTAACAAACATGCAAAAATTGGTCCACATCGGTCCATAATTATATATAGCCACCATATAAACCGATCCCCAGATTTGGCTTGCGGAGCCTCAAAGAGAAGCAAATTTCATCCGATCCGGCGGAAGTTTGGTACAAGGTGTTGTCATGTGGTCTCTAACAACCATGCAAAAATTGGTCCACATCGGTCCATAATTATATATAGCCACCATATAAACCGATCCCCAGATTTGGCTTGTGGAGCCTCAAAGGGAAGCAAATTTCATCCGATCCGGCTGAAATATGGTACATGGTGTTAGTAATACGGTCTCTTACAACCGTGCAAAAATTGGTCCAAATCGGTCCATATTTATATATAGCCCCCATGTAAAGCGACCCTCAGATTTGAACTCTGTAGCCTTTTGGAGGAGCAAAATTCATCCGATCCGGTTGAAATTTGGTACATGGTGTTAGTATATGGTCTTTAACAATCATGCTAAAATTAGTCCATATCGGTCCATAATCATATATAGCTCCCATATAAACCGATCCCCAGATTTGGTTTTTGAGCCTCTTGAGGAGCAAATTTCATCCGATTAAGTTGAAATTTGGTACGTTGTGCTAGTATATGGCCTTTAACAACCATGCCTAATTAGGTCCATATCGGTCTATAGTTATATATACGCCTCAGATAAACCGAAGACGATGTTAAGTAGTTTTATACCTTGCCATCGGAAAGTATTTCCACAACCCAAGTAACATATACAAATTGTATTTCAAAGAAATATTTTATTGCCATATAGGTTAGGTTAGGTGGCAACCCGATGTATCAGGCTCACTTAGACTATTCAGTCCATTGTGATACCACATTGGTGAACTTATCTCTTATCACTGAATGCTGTCCGATTCCATGTTAAGCTCAATGACAAGGGACCACCTTTCTATAGCCGAGTCCGAACGGCGTTCCACATTGCACTGAAACCACTTAGAGAAGCTTTGAAACCCTCAGAAATGTCACCAACATTACTGAGGTGGGATAATCCACCGCTGAAAAACTTGTTGGTGTTCGGTCGAAGCAGGAATCGAACCCACGACCTTGTGTATGCAAGGCTGGCATGCTAACCATTGCACTACGGTGGCTAACATATAACATTTCAGAAATTTACAATTCTGCCTCATTTAATTAAAATTTCAAATTTACAAACAAATATTTTGTTAATTGAAAATGAAAAGTTGGGCCAACAAAGGACGTTTACAAATTCTCTAAAATGGAAAAGAAGAAGTTACAATGGAATATAATAGTCTGTTTCTGTATTAAATGACGATCAAATCGATTTAACACCAGAATTAAGATTTGTGAAGATGCTGACAAAATGTGTCGTTAATTAAAGGACATCTTCGTGAAGCATTTCGAAAATTCATTGGTAGCCCCAAGAAATCTTCTTCTCAATTTATATATTTAATATTCCATATTAATATTCTGGAAATTACAGGATAAATACTGATTTCCTTGGTAAAACTAGTTGCCATAGTTAAAGTGCGTCTTCATTTTGAAATATCTTCTGTGTCCTTCCAAACTCCAATACATAGTTTTAAGGTGGACAATATCCCTTTAATCTTCAATCACTGGTATTCAATATCATTTAATTTATTATGTATTTCTCTTTCTCCTCACTACTCTATTTACGCACTCGACCACGCACTAAACCCCAAGGACAAACTCTCCTACATAGACGGATACACATACAAACACGTATTTACTCAACACATTCAATAAAGTTGATTGAGCACGTATCCTGATGCTGTCGCCAAAAATTGTTATAGTGTCTTTACATGGAGTTTTAATAAATATAAAATGCAATACAAACACAATCCGTTCCCATGTCAGCAATAGTTGATTATACCATAGACTTCTCCATATTGTCAGGTTTCATTTGTATGAGAAAACACACCGTTGGGATAACACAGGCTAAAATAACAATGAAATTCCCAGAATCCAAATAAATAGAGCAAAGGACAAAAAATAACGTAGAGGGAAAACAAAAACGTTCTAATATGATGAATTTGATTTTTTTTTTCTCTATTCTTGTTTGCCTAGTGAAAGCGAAAAAAGATTTGTAAGGAAAAAGGACAGAGATTAGGATTGTCCTTTCATGTACGTGTACGAGAAAAAAATCACTTACTTACGAAAACAATAATGATAACGAAAATCAGTTTTAGGACACATATTTCATTGATATTAAAAAATATAATTAAAGGAGAATTTATACTAGCCATTGTGGATGTGATAAATTCCCATTTCGTATGATATTGGTGACCTATGTAAAAAAGTGAATTCTGCAGCTGTTGAGAAGTGAAATCTGCAGGCACGCAATTTTAACGAAATTAATAACATATTTCTTTTATAAGTTTTTCTTTAAATATCTCTAATATTTCGCATAAAATGAAAATTCGATAAATGAAATCTCTATCTCAATTTTTGTGTGTTGTATGTTATACCCTTCACCACTACTATGGTACAGGCAGAGATGATTCGAGTAGCAATTTTTTCGGTTTTCCACTGTCAACATTAATAAACGTCGAAAACGACATATAGCTGAATAAAAAGTAAAAAATTTAGTAAATGTCAAAAATATTTACAGGATGCGTAGATTTTATTTCAAACATCCCTTAGGATAAAAACGCCATATTATAGAATTTTAGAATTTTTGGTAATAATATCTTCATTTTTTTATTCAAAAGTATTTTTTAAATTTTTCCAGAGAAAGAAGCATGTAAAAACAAGTAAGGAAAGTCTAAAGTCGGGCGGGGCCGACTATATTATACCCTGCACCACTTTGTAGATCTAAATTTTCGATACCATATCACATCCGTCAAATGTGTTGGGGCTATATATAAAGGTTTGTCCCAAATACATATATTTAAATATCACTCGATCTGGACAGAATTTGATAGACTTCTACAAAATCTATAGACTCAAAATTTAAGTCGGCTAATGCACTAGGGTGGAACACAATGTTAGTAAAAAACAAGTAAGGAAAGTCTAAAGTCGGGCGGGGCCGACTATATTATACCCTGCACCACTTTGTAGATCTAAATTTTCGATACCATATCACATCCGTCAAATGTGTTGGGGCTATATATAAAGGTTTGTCCCAAATACATATATTTAAATATCACTCGATCTGGACAGAATTTGATAGACTTCTACAAAATCTATAGACTCAAAATTTAAGTCGGCTAATGCACTAGGGTGGAACACAATGTTAGTAAAAAAATATGGGAAACATTTAAATCTGGAGCAATTTTAAGAAAACTTCGCAAAAGTTTATTTATGATTTATCGCTCGATATATATGCATTAGAAGTTTAGGAAAATTAGAGTCATTTTTACAACTTTTCGACTAAGCAGTGGCGATTTTACAAGGAAAATGTTGGTATTTTAACCATTTTTGTCGAAATCAGAAAAACATATATATGGGAGCTATATCTAAATCTGAACCGATTTCAACCAAATTTGGCACGCATAGCTACAATGTTAATTCTACTCCCTGTGTAAAATTTCAACTAAATCGGAGTTAAAAATTGGCCTCTACGGTCATATGAGTGTAAATCGGGCGAAAGCTATATATGGGAGCTATATCTAAATCTGAACCGATTTCAACCAAATTTGGCACGCATAGCTACAATGTTAATTCTACTCCCTGTGCAAAATTTCAACTAAATCGGAGCAAAAAATTGGCCTCTGTGGTCATATGAGTGTAAATCGGGCGAAAGCTATATATGGGAGCTATATCTAAATCTGAACCGATTTCAACCAAATTTGGCACGCATAGCTACAATGCTAATTATACCCACTGTGCAAAATTTCAACTAAATCGGAGCAAAAAATTGGCCTCTGTGGTCATTTGAGTGTAAATCGGGCGAAAGCTATATATGGGAGCTATATCTAAATCTGAACCGATTTCAACCAAATTTGACACGCATAGCTACAATGCTAATTCTACTCCCTGTGCAAAATTTCAACTAAATCGGAGCAAAAAATTGGCCTCTGTGGGCAAATGAGTGTAAATCGGCCGAAAGCTATATATGGGAGCTATATCTAAATCTGAACCGATTTGACTGATATTTTGCAAGTTTTTCGAGACTCATAAAATATTCGGATGTACGGAATTTGAGGAAGATCGGTTGATATACACGCCAGTTATGACCAGATCGGTGAAAAATATATATGGCAGCTATATCTAAATCTGAACCGATTTTTTCCAAAATCAATAGGGATCGTCTTTGAGCCGAAACACGACCCTATACCAAATTTTAGGACAATCGGACTAAAACTGCGAGCTGTACTTTGCACACAAAAATACATCAACAGACAGACAGACAGACGGACAGACAGACAGACAGACAGACAGACAGACAGACAGACAGACAGACGGACATCGCTAAATCGACTCAGAATTTAATTCTAAGACGATCGGTATACTAAACGATTGGTCTCAGACTTTTCCTTCTTGGCGTTACATACAAATGCACAAACTTATTATACCCTGTACCACAGTAGTGGTGAAGGGTATAAATATGGGAAACATTTAAATCTGGAGCAATTTTAAGAAAACTTCGCAAAAGTTTATTTATGATTTATCGCTCGATATATATGCATTAGAAGTTTAGGAAAATTAGAGTCATTTTTACAACTTTTCGACTAAGCAGTGGCGATTTTACAAGGAAAATGTTGGTATTTTAACCATTTTTGTCGAAATCAGAAAAACATATATATGGGAGCTATATCTAAATCTGAACCGATTTCAACCAAATTTGGCACGCATAGCTACAATGTTAATTCTACTCCCTGTGTAAAATTTCAACTAAATCGGAGTTAAAAATTGGCCTCTACGGTCATATGAGTGTAAATCGGGCGAAAGCTATATATGGGAGCTATATCTAAATCTGAACCGATTTCAACCAAATTTGGCACGCATAGCTACAATGTTAATTCTACTCCCTGTGCAAAATTTCAACTAAATCGGAGCAAAAAATTGGCCTCTGTGGTCATATGAGTGTAAATCGGGCGAAAGCTATATATGGGAGCTATATCTAAATCTGAACCGATTTCAACCAAATTTGGCACGCATAGCTACAATGCTAATTATACCCACTGTGCAAAATTTCAACTAAATCGGAGCAAAAAATTGGCCTCTGTGGTCATTTGAGTGTAAATCGGGCGAAAGCTATATATGGGAGCTATATCTAAATCTGAACCGATTTCAACCAAATTTGACACGCATAGCTACAATGCTAATTCTACTCCCTGTGCAAAATTTCAACTAAATCGGAGCAAAAAATTGGCCTCTGTGGGCAAATGAGTGTAAATCGGCCGAAAGCTATATATGGGAGCTATATCTAAATCTGAACCGATTTGACTGATATTTTGCAAGTTTTTCGAGACTCATAAAATATTCGGATGTACGGAATTTGAGGAAGATCGGTTGATATACACGCCAGTTATGACCAGATCGGTGAAAAATATATATGGCAGCTATATCTAAATCTGAACCGATTTTTTCCAAAATCAATAGGGATCGTCTTTGAGCCGAAACACGACCCTATACCAAATTTTAGGACAATCGGACTAAAACTGCGAGCTGTACTTTGCACACAAAAATACATCAACAGACAGACAGACAGACGGACAGACAGACAGACAGACAGACAGACAGACAGACAGACAGACAGACAGACGGACATCGCTAAATCGACTCAGAATTTAATTCTAAGACGATCGGTATACTAAACGATTGGTCTCAGACTTTTCCTTCTTGGCGTTACATACAAATGCACAAACTTATTATACCCTGTACCACAGTAGTGGTGAAGGGTATAAAAAAGCTTCTGAATGAAACACGTTTTCAAATTGTTGAACCTGTGAAAATTATTGTGGCAAATTCGGAATTAGCTACAAATTGAGAACATACAAAAACTAACAACATCAATTAAGTTTTATATATAAGGGCGATATTCATATGGTTATATGAAATCAAACTGTCAATAATACGCCTATAAAATTTGGCACAAAGCTCACTTCAAAAACTAAGTATTTTACGAAGCTTTAGGACGTTTTTGACGTTTGATAAAATACGTCGTTAATGTATGTCAAATACCTTACAGTTTACGACAGACCATGCCTGGGTACAGGGTATAATAAAATTTTGCATTTGTGTGTAACGCTTAGAAGACACAGTCTGAGACCTATTTTATATGGGTGTATAAATATCCCTTGAATTAGAAATGCCTCTAAATTTTAAATATTTTTAGCTTGAACCATCGTGAGAAAATTGCAACTTCTACAAAAATGGAGAACTCATGGACTTTGATAGTATGACCCAAAACTAGAATTAAGTGTTTTAAAGATGTTGACATAATATCGACTTAATAGAAAATTTAATTTTTTCAGCCAATTTTTTATTTTTGTCAAAATTAAATTCCTACAGAATATTTTGTCAAAATTTTATTCCTAGAGAAATTGATAGCAAACGTTTATTTCTATACAAAATGTTGTCAAAATTTCATTCCCATAGAAGATTTTGAAAATTTTATTCCTTAGGAAAAATTTGACAAAATTTTAGTCATATGCGAATTTTTAGCAAAATTGTATTCTTAGAGAAAATTTTGTCAAAATGTTAATCTTATAGAGAAATTTGTTATTGTGTGAGAAAATGCATCTTTTATTTCTACAGAAAATTTTGTCAAAATTTTATTCCTATAGAAACTTTTGTAAAATTATTATTACTAGAGAAAAACTTGACAAAATGTTAGTTATAGGGAAAATTGTATCAAAATTTTATTCCCAGATAAAATTATATCAAACTTTTATTTCAATAGACAATTGTATCAAAATTTGATTCCTTAGTCAATATTTTATACCTAGAGACAATTTTGTCAACATTTTAATCCTATAGAGAATTTTGTCAAAATTTTATTCTTAAAGAAGATTTTGTAAAAAATTTATTACTAGAGCAAAATTTGACAAAATTTTATTCATAGGGAAAATTTTATTTCTAGAGAAAATTTCTATAGACAATAAAAAATTTAGTCAAAATTTGATTCCTAGAGAAAGTTTTATTTCTAGAGAAAATTTTGTCAAAATGTTATTCCTACGGAAAATTATATCAAAATTTTATTTCTATAGAAAATTTTGTCAAAATTTTATTCCTATAGACAATTTGTACAAAAAATATTACTAGACAAAAATTTTACAACATTTTATTCCTAGAGAAAAATTTGACACAATTCTAGTCATAGGGAAACTTTTATTCCCAGGGAAAATTATATCAAACTTTTATTTCTATAGACAATTGTATCAAAATGTTATTTCTAAAGAAAATTTAGTCAAACTTTATTATTCCTAAACAAATGTTATTTAGTCAAACAAATGTTTATTAGTCAAACAAATGTTATTCCTAAAATTATATCAAACTTTTATTTCTGTAGAATATTTTGTCAAAATTTTATTCCTTATAGAAAATTTTGAAAATTTTGTTAAAATTTTATTCCTAGATTATTTCTAGAGAAAAATTTGACAAAATTTTAGTCATAGGGAAAATTTTATCAAAATTTTATTCCTAGAGAAAATTTTGTCGAAATTTTTATCCTATAGAGAATTTTGTGAAAATGTTATTCCCAGAGAAAATTATATCAAACTTTTATTTCTTTTGTGAAAAAACTATTACTATTAAAAAAACTATTACCCTATGAATAAAATTTTATTACAAATTTTTATATCTATAGAAAATTTTGACAAAATTTTATTTCTATAGACAATTTATTTCTAAAGAAAATTTTGACAAAATTTTCCATACTCGTAGATATAAAAATTTGTCAAATTTGTCTCTAGGAAAAAAAATTTGTAAGCTTTTATTTATATAGACAATTGCATCAAATTTTTTTTTCTAGAGAAGAATAAGTCAAAATTTTATTTCTAGGGAAAATTTTGCCAAATTTTTTATCCTATAGAGAATTTTGTGAAAATGCTATTCCCAGAGAAAATTATATCAGACTTTTATTTCTTTTGTAAAAATAAAAACTATTACTAGAAAACAATTTAACAATTTTTTTTCCTAGAAAAAAATTTGACAAATTTTTATATCTATAGCAAATTTTGTCAAAATTTTATTTCTATAGACAATTTATTTCTAGAGAAAAAAATTGTAAATGTTTATTTATATAGACAATTGTATCAAGAGTTTATTTCTAGAGAAAATTAAGTCAAAATTTTATTTCTAGAGAAAGTTTTATTTCTAGAGAAAATTTTGTCAAAATTTTTATCCTATAGAGAATTTTGTGAACATGTTATTCCCAGAGAAAATTATATCAGACTTTTATTTCTTTTGTAAAAAAAAAACTATTACTAGAAAACAATTTTAAAAATTTTTTTCCTAGAGAAAAATTTGACAAATTTTTATATGTATAGAAAATTTTGTCAACATTTTATTTCTATAGACAATTTATTTCTAGAGAAAATTTTGACAAAATTTTATTTTTATAGACAATTTTGTCAAATAGAGAAAATATTGTCAAAATTTAATTCCCAAAAAAATTTATTTCTTTAGGAAATTTTGTCAAAATTGTACTTCTAGAGAAAATTTTGCCAACACTTTAATTCTATAGAAAATGTGTGCACATTAACAAAAACTACCAAAACATCCGGAATTTTACCAATCTACCAAATATTAAAAAATATAAAAATTTTGGTACAATGCTATATACTGTGACAAGCATAACTCGGAGTAAAAGTAGCACCCATAAAATTTTACTCCAATTGAAGTGATATTGTACACAAAGAATGGATTTAATATTTAGGCAATTATGGCCAAAATACCCGCAGTTTACACTAAATTCTGTCACGTATTTCAGTCATGCCGTATACACTTTAATGGCAGACTTTCCGCAGAACGGAAAAGATTTTGGAGACTTCGAATTATATAAATGTCGCCCGATACGGCCAAATATTGTCTCAAGAGATCTAACCGATATCCTTGTAAAATCGCCACAATTATAAAAATGCTTCTAACTTACCTTTACGCCCGACTTTAAACTTTCCTTATTTGTTTATATCCAAGATATTAAAAAAAAAACACTTTTCTTCGATAATTGGTTCATTTAATTCTTATTAAGCACTTCAATTATGTTTATGGCTATTAAATAACATTATTTTTTGGATTAAATTGTCCTCCCTCCCTCCCTAACTTGTTATGTTGTAAACATACACAGTTCTCAATATAACATCCCTCTATAATGAAGTGGAAAATGACCTCTGCTTCATTAAATTAATTCCATTTAATTTCACGCTTGTTTCACCTTTCCCTATAAAAAATCAAAAAATACACAATCATTTAAATATGTCCCTACGCAAAGAAAGAGAAATCCCTAATCTGAACACCAGCACA
This sequence comes from Haematobia irritans, assembly GCF_050003625.1. Classification (NCBI taxonomy): domain Eukaryota; kingdom Metazoa; phylum Arthropoda; class Insecta; order Diptera; family Muscidae; genus Haematobia; species Haematobia irritans. Next base: position 167,785,316 of record NC_134398.1, read on the forward strand.
AGCAAAAAATGGCAAATCGTCGGTATGCAAACATCATTAGCATATTAAATAATTATGTTTAATCATCGTTTTATCGTTTGACTACATCATCCACTATAATTAAGTTGAAAGAAATCAAAATCACTTATCCTAATGCACTGAATTGGATGATGTGGAACAGACTGAATCAATTTACGACTTTTACACCTCCTTCTTCTCCACCTTCTTCATCAGCAAGGAACATGGTAAGCTACATCTATATCTCTCTCTCACACAAAGTCAATTGAATTCAAGTGTGAAATGTTTGTGAAGTCGAAAATTAAATTAGAAATTTTATTATCATTTTTGGAAAGCACATTTAATTACAGGTCTCTTAATAGATGCAAAGTGAAAGATAAAGGCATTTTATATTTGCCATAGCTAGAGAAAATTGCAAAAGACTTTGACTGAAATTATTCTGTAATTAAGGTCGTTAGGAATATTAGGAAACTTTTAAATTAACTTCTTGTTATTAATGTCATAAAATTTTTGGATAGATTTTGTAAATGATCATGACATATTGAAGAGAAACTATTATTAAAATGTACATAATTTTCGAAAAAGTGGTATGATTTCGTCTCGTACACCCAAAGAAAAAATACTTTTCTCTGGAACAAACCCAAATTTATGATATGTGATTCAACGATTGTCTCCAATTCTTTTTATTTACCTTTAAAGAAAATTCTTTAGCGTCAAAAGGAAACTTTGCTTGTGTAAAACTTCGTTCCTCAGGAAATATAACTCTTCTTTCAATCTATAAAATGATATCCAACATAGAGCACTAAACATAATGAAAATGTCAACAATCTTCCCCAGTTCCAAAGATTTGGTCTCTGCACTAACGACTGTCATATTGATACCAGGCCAAAGAAGCAAGCAATTATACTAAGGCTACATTTAGTATGCAAACCTTTTTAGGCCCTTAACCTATGCCATTTCATTCGTAGCACATCGAAATATTGGTCTCAGGCCCCCTGTGTCGTGGTAAAATTGAGTCAATCTAGCAATGTCCGTCTGTTGAAATCACTCTAACTTTCGAACGAAACAACTATTGACTTGAGACTTGTAACGATCCCCCTTCTTGGTCTCACCTCCTCTGACTTTGGCTACCTAATGGCCCCGGCCATGCTCAGTCTTGGGGCAGTTCTTGGTCAGAGAAGATAGTTTTGGATACATTATCATAAACTAAAAGTGTACAATAGGTAGCCTTTTTTGAAAGGAAAATTAATATAGTGTTCGTGTAGATAAATTAATAGAATGACCGTATCATTTTGGTATTAAAACCACTTTGCCCAGGATGTTATATGGGTCACATCTTACCTCTTGATTAGGCTCGCTTTCCTTTCACGAATCCCAAACAATATTTAGAACTTCATATTAAATTTCATTTAATAAACTTGGTACAAATATTTGCAGTGGCTCGGATTGTATTACCTATGGGACGTCTTGTGGAGCCTCTTGCCATACGACCCTCTTATAATTTCATTGATCCATATAAACCAATCCCTTGATTTGGCTTCCAGAGCAAATATCATGTCAGTATATGCTTTATAATAAATACACGGTTGAAAAAGACTGTTTTTCATATGTTTGGCTATAAACATTATATGTTTGGAACACAAATTTTTAAACACAATATTTTTGAGTGCAAGCATATAATGTTCATAAACTAGCATAACATGTTTGGGACATATATGTTAATATGTTAGAACATATTATGTTTGGGACATAAAATGTTTGTAAATATAATATGCTTGGATGCAAACATATATTAATTTAGAAATAGCCTATTAACATATATGTGTTTAGTAGCTTGGAGCGCTATTTAATAGGGAGCGATATTGAATTAAGTTGGTGGTTGTTGCTTGTTATTACAAAATTAACATTTTATTTTTCCTTGGGCAATTGATCAGCTACTTTGATCCTTACAAACTGTGTGGTCCGCTGTTCGAGTCCCCGTCCGGCAAAAGGTAAAATTAAAATAAAAAAAATCATAAAATTGAATAATTTCTTCTACAATGTTTGTATTACAGAAAAAGGTGCTAAGAACTAAAAAATCTCGTGGAAGTGAGAAAGATGTCGGGGAATATACAATTGGGCAGAAACAAAATTTTGAGCATTCAGGTCGAAAACCTATGTTGTTAGCACCTATATTACCTGTTTATTTTCATAATTCATTATGATTGTAAATATATAAATAAATAAATAAAATTTTGAGCACAATATATTTTGGAGAGTTTTTTTAAGCATATAATATTTTTGGGTGCAAAATGCTTCCAAACATATTATATGGTCACATAATAACATATTGGTTTTTGGAAGACAACATTATTGAGTTTGGATGCAAAAATACAAAATGTTTGGAACTTAGACTACCCAAACATATATTGTTTAGACCAATATGCTTTCAAACATATTATATATTGGAAGAGATCAAACATATACATGTTTGGGCAATACCCAAAAATGTATATGCTTGAAGCAAAATATGTTTGGGAGTATATGTTACAGAAGCGATTTTTTGTGAGCGTGTAGGTTTTTTATAATACTAGGTTTTTTCCCGTGGTCCCGTTCCCGATAATTAAGTGCGGGAATTCCCGGGAAGTTTTTTTGCAGTATTTTATATAAACTGGGTGGGATAAATACTACAAAAACATTATTTTTAGGATTATTGAGTAAATCATCATTCTCATTACACTTCCAATATCTACTTTAACTACTTTTCAACTGTCATTATACCCTTCACCACTACTGTGGTACAAGGTATAATAAGTTTGTGCATTTGTATGTAACGCCAAGAAGGAAAAGTCTGAGACCCATCGTTTAGTATACCGATCGTCTTAGAATTAAATTCTGAGTCGATTTAGCGATGTCCGTCTGTCTGTCTGTCTGTCTGTCCGTCTGTCTGTTGATGTATTTTTGTGTGCAAAGTACAGCTCGCAACTTTAGTCCGATTGTCCTAAAATTTGGTATAGGATCCTGTTTCGGCTCAAAGACGATCCCTATTGATTTTGGAAAAAATCGGTTCAGATTTAGATATAGCTGCCATATATATTTTTCACCGATCTGGTCATAATTGGCGTATATATCAATCGATCTTCATAAAATTCCGTACATCCGAATATTTTATGAGTCTCGAAAAACTTGCCAAATATCAGCCAAATCGGTTCAGATTTAGATGTAGCTCCCATATATAGCTTTCGCCCAATTTACACTCATTTGCCCACAGAGACCAATTTTTTGCTCCGATTTAGTTGAAATTTTGCACAGGGAGTAGAATTAGCATTATAGCTATGCGTGTCAAATTTGGTTGAAATCTGTTTAGATTTAGATATAGCTCCCATATATAGCTTTCGCCCGATTTACACTCAAATGACCACAGAGGCCAATTTTTTGCTCCGATTTAGTTGAAATTTTGCACAGGGAGTAGAATTAGCATTGTAGCTATGCGTGCCAAATTTGGTTGACATCGGTTCAGATTTAGATTTAGCTCCCATATATATATATATTTTTCTGATTTCGACCAACATTTTCCTTGTAAAATCGCCACTGCTTAGTCGAAAAGTTGTAAAATGACTCTAATTTTCTTAAACTTCTAATAAAGGGTGATTTGTTAAGAGCTTGATAACTTTTTTTTAAAAAAAAACGCATAAAATTTGCAAAATCTCATCGGTTCTTTATTTGAAACGTTAGATTGGTCCATGACATTTACTTTTTAAAGATAATTTCATTTAAATGTTGACCGCGGCTGCGTCTTAGGTGGTCCATTCGGAAAGTCCAATTTTGGGCAACTTTTTCGAGCATTTCGGCCGGAATAGCCCGAATTTCTTCGGAAATGTTGTCTTCCAAAGCTGGAATAGTTGCTGGCTTATTTCTGTAGACTTTAGACTTGACGTAGCCCCACAAAAAATAGTCTAAAGGCGTCAAATCGCATGATCTTGGTGGCCAACTTACCGGTCCATTTCTTGAGATGAATTGTTCTCCGAAGTTTTCCCTCAAAATGGCCATAGAATCGCGAGCTGTGTGGCATGTAGCGCCATCTTGTTGAAACCACATGTCAACCAAGTTCAGTTCTTCCATTTTTGGCAACAAAAAGTTTGTTAGCATCGAACGATAGCGATCGCCATTCACCGTAACGTTGCGTCCAACAGCATCTTTGAAAAAATACGGTCCAATGATTCCACCAGCGTACAAACCACACCAAACAGTGCATTTTTCGGGATGCATGGGCAGTTCTTGAACGGCTTCTGGTTGCTCTTCACTCCAAATGCGGCAATTTTGCTTATTTACGTAGCCATTCAACCAGAAATGAGCCTCATCGCTGAACAAAATTTGTCGATAAACACATTTCGAACCGAACACTGATTTTGGTAATAAAATTCAATGATTTGCAAGCGTTGCTCGTTAGTAAGTCTATTCATGATGAAATGTCAAAGCATACTGAGCATCTTTCTCTTTGACACCATGTCTGAAATCCCACGTGATCTGTCAAATACTAATGCATGAAAATCCTAACCTCAAAAGAATCACCCTTTACATATATATCGAGCGATAAATCATAAATAAACTTTTGCGAAGTTTCCTTTTAATTGCTTCACATTTAAATGTTTCCCATATTTATACCCTTCACCACTTCTGTGGTACAGGGTATAATAAGTTTGTGCATTTGTATGTAACGCCAAGAAATAGTGGTCATAGACCCATCATTTAATATACCGATCGGCTTAGAATTAAATTCTGAGTCGATTTAGCGATGTCCGTCTGTGTGTCTGTCCGTCCGTCCGTCTGTCTGTATATGTAATTTTGTGCACAAAGTACAGCTCGCAATTTAAGTCCGATCGTCCTCAAATTTGGCAGAGCGCCGTTTCTTGGGACAGGGACATTCGCTATTGGTTTTGGAAAAAATCGGTTCAGATTTAGATATAGCTGCCATATATATTTATCCCCGATGTGGTCATAGTTAGCGTGTTTATCAACCGATTTTCTTGAAATACCGTACATATTTTATGAATCTCGAAAATCTTGCAAAACATCAGCCAAATCGGTTCAGATTTAGATATAGCTCCCATATATATCTATCACCCGATATGGACTTATATGGCCCCAGAAGCCAGATTTTTGGTCGAATTTGGTTGAAATTTTGCACTCGGAGTACAATTAGTAGTATAGTCAAGTGTGCAAAATTTATTGAAATCGGTTCAGATTTAGATATAGCTCCCATATATATCTTTCGCCCGATATGGACTAATATGGTCCTAAAAACCAGAGCTTTGGCCCAATTTGGTTGAAATTTTGCACAGGGAGTAGATTTAGCATTGTAGCTATGCGTGCCAAATTTGATTGAAATCGGTTCAGATTAAGATATAGCTTCCACATATATTTTTCGCCCAATATGGACTTATATGGCCCCAGAAGCCAGAGTTTTGGCCCAATTTGGTTGAAATTTTGCACTATGAGTACAATTAGTAATATAGTCATGTATGCCAAATTTGATTGAAATCGGTTCAGATTTAGATATAGCTCCCATATATATGTTTTTCTGATTTCGACAAAAATGGTCCAAATACCAACATTTTCCTTGTCAAATCGCCACTACTTAGCCGAAAAGTTGTAAAAATGACTCTAAATTTCCTAAACGTCTAATACATATATATCGAGCGATAAATCATAAATAAACTTTTCCGAAGTGTCCTTAAAATTGCTTCAAATTTAAATGTTTCCCATATTTTTTTACTAAAATTGTGTTCCACCCTAGTGCATTAGCCAACTTAAATTTTGAGTCTATAGGTTTTGTAAAAGTCTATCAAATTCTGTCCAAATCGAGTGATATTTAAATGTATGTATTTGGGACAAACCTTTATATATAGGATGTGATATGGTATCGAAAATTTAGATCTACAAAGTGGTGCAGGGTATAATATAGTCGCCCCCCCCCCCTCGACTTTAGACTTTCCTTACTTGTTTTCTTTGTAAATAAGGGACTTAAAATCCATAATGGGTAGATTTTGAGTCTCATGTGAATATGGTATTATTTAGTCTGTGTAGATAAAATAAACTATAAAATGAAATAATTTAAGTAAAATATTTTAATTACTTTGGAAATTTCATTCAACTATTTGAATATGGTACCAAGTAGTAATAGTTGCCTTGTTCGATATATATAGATTTGGGTTCCAGCCCAAGTTCTAACGGGCTACCAATTTGTTTAAAAGAAGCTTGCTCTTCCTAATTTTTGTATTATTATACCCACCACCATAGAATGGTGTCGGGGGTATAATAACTTTGTCATTCCATTTGTAACACATCGAAATATCGATTTCTGACTATATAAAGTATATATATTCTTGATCAGGGAGAAATTCTAAGACGATATAACCATGTCCGTCTGTCTGTCTGGCTGGCTGTCTGTCTGTTGTAATCACGCTACATTCTTCAATAATGAAGCAATCATGCTGAAATTTTGCACAAACTCGTATTTTGTCTGCAGGCAGGTTAAGTTCGAAGATAGGCTATATCGGTCCAGGTTTTGATATAGTCCCCATATAAATCGACCTCCCGATTTGGGGTCTTTGGCTTATAGAAATCGTAGTTTTTATCCAATTTAACTGAAATTTGAAATCTAGAGGCATTTTAAGACCATAAAGAGGTGTGCCAAAAATAGTGAGAATCGGTCCATGATTTGGTATAGCCCCTATATAGACCGATCTCCCGATTTTACTTCTTGGGCTTATAGAAACCGTAGTTTTTATTCAATTTGCCTGAAATTGAAAATCTAGAGGTATTTTCGGGCCATAAAGAGGTGTGCTGAAAACGGTGAGTATCGGTCCATATTTTAGTATAGCCCCCATAAGAACGGTCTCCCAATTTAACTCCTTAGGTTTGTAGAAACCGTAGTTTTTTCCGATTTGCCTGAAATTGTAAATATTCTGGTATTTAAGGCTCACAAAAAATGTATCGGATTAAGTTTTTATCGGTCCATTTGGTAATGCCTCCATATAGACCGATTTCACTTCTTGAGGGTATAGAAGGCGCACAGATCATGAAAATTGCTTGAAACTCAATGTAAAATTTCCAGATTTTACTTCTCGGGTGAAAATTTACAATCTGATTCCACATCAAGACATTATTTTATAATTTTCTTGCACACATACAAGAGATGTTAATGATTCCTCTAAAAGTCAAACAAAAATGGTTCTTATAAATCCAGAATCTGATGTAGTCTTCATAGGTAAAATCTTTAAATTTATCTTCGTGAAGTGTACTGGCTGAACTGCTCTGCTTGATCTGACGTCAAACCCCCTGAAATTTCAAAGGAAACCCTAATATTTGATTCTTGGTGGTGGATATTTAAGATTCGGCCGGGCCAAACTTACTGCTGTATATACTTGTTTATATTACAAAATATTTATTATTTTAGTATAATGTAAATAATATACATTGTTAGTTGCCCGTAGCTTTAATTATTCAAATGTCTACATATATGCCACATCGAAGCAAGTTTCCCTTTGACCCGGATCCCGGGAAATTCGAAAAAATTCCCGCTTTCCCGGGAATGGAAAAAGTCCAGGGACAAAACTCTACTACCCACAAATTAATAGATATTTGTCCTTAATTATATATAGCCCACATATAAACCGACCCCCCAAGATTTCACTTCTGAAGCCTCATGGAAGAGTACATTTAAATATACTCCTCTAACAATCGTGCATGAATTTTTAGCTATCAGTCCAAAATAATTTATAGAATCAATATAAACTGATCTCCAGAGCCAGAATTGAAATATGGGGGTCGCTTATATGTGGGCTATATACAATTATGAACTTGATATGGACCAATTTTTATGTGATCGGGGATTTATTTATCTGAGGGCTATATATAACTATAGACCGATATGGACCTAGTTAGGCATGGTTGTTAACGGCCATATACTAGCACAATGTACCAAATTTCAACTGACTCGGGTGAAATTTGCTCCTCCAAGTGGCTCCAAAACCAAATCTCGGGATCGGTTTATATGGGGGCTATATATGATTATCGACTGATATGGAACACTTTTGGTATGGTTGTTAAATTTCATATACTAACATCACGTACCAAATTTCAACCGAATCGGATGAATTTTGCTCTTTCAAAGGGAGGTCAAATCTGGGGATCGGTTTATATGGGGGCTATATATAATTATGGACCGATTTCGACCAATTTTTGCATGGGTGTTTGAGGCCATATACTAACACCACGTATCAAATTTTAACAAAATCGGTTAAATTTTGCTCTTTCACGAGTCTCCGGAGGTCAAATCTGGTGATCGGGTTATATGGGGGTTATATATAGTTATGGACCGATGTGGGCCAATTTTTGCATGGTTGTTAGAGACCATATACTACACCATGTACCAAATTTCAACCGGATCGGATGAAATTTGCTTCTCTTAGAGGCTCCGCAAGCCAAATCTTGGGATCGGTTTATATGGGGGCTATATATAATTATAGACCGATGTGGACCAATTTTGGCATGGTTATTAGAGATCATATACTAACACCATGCACAAAATTTCAGCCGGATCGGATGAAATTTGCTTCTCTTAGAGGATCGGTAAGCCAAATTTGGGGGTCAGTTTATATGGGGGCTATACGTAAAAGTGGACCGATATGGCCCATTTGCAATACCATCCGACCTACATTAATAACAAATTCTTGTGCCAAGTTTCAAGTCGATAGGTTGTTTCGTTCGGAAGTTAGGGTGATTTCAACAGACGGATGGACGGACATGTTCAGATCGACTCATAATTTCACCACGATCCAGATATATATACTGCATGGGGTCTTAGAGCAATATTTCGATGTGCTACAAACGGAATTACACAGTTAATATACCCCCATCCTATGGTGGAGGGTATAAAAATGTCATTCGATCTGGTTGAAATTTGGCCCTCTAATTACCATGCGAAAATTTAATCCGCTGTTTTGTACCCACCACCATAGAATGGTGATGGAGGTGTAATAAGTTTGTCATTCCATGTGTAAAGCATCGAAATATCGTTGTTTGACTATCCCTTGATCAGGGAGAAAATCGATTAAACCTTGTCCGTCTGTCTGTTGTAATCATGCTACAGCCTTCACTAATGACGCTATCTTCCTGAATTTTTTTCAGATTAGTTTTTTTGCATGCCAAATATGCTTAAAATCAGTTCATATTAAGATATAGCTCCCTTATATATATGTTTCGCCCGATGTGCACTTATATGGCCCAAGAAGCCAAAGTTTTATTCCGATGTACGTGAAATTTTGCGCAGGAGTAGAATTAATATTCTGGCTATGTATGCCAAATTTGGTTTAAATAGGTTGATTTAACTATAGCTCCCATATAACATATATGTATCCCGGAAGCCTCCATCAAGTTTTTTTCCATTTCCGATGCAAAAACAAAAATATAATAAAAAAATAAAAAAAAAATCATCCCCACTGGGATTTTAACGTTTTTCACTTCCATGGAAGTTCTTTTGAGAATGTTTTGCAAATTACGATAATTTTTAATTTTTTGTTGATTTTTAATGGAAAAAATATATTTATACAAAAATATATGCCGAAAAAAAAAAAAACAAAATAAAAACGATGTATAACAGTAAAAAATTAAATTTTTAGAAAAATATTTAATACAATAATTGCCGCTGGTGAGATTTGACCCAGCGTTCTTTATTTTTCCATTCATAATAATAATGAAGACTTCAGGAAGTAGTTAGAATGTCAAGCCGTAGTGTTATATTTTAGGTTCATATCACAAACTTTTGAATAGACATTTCGAATTGACGTGTTCAATGGTGTTTGTAGCTGAGTGTGCTCAGGCGTTCTGTTATGATGTCAACAGGCCTAGCTTATGGCCCCGGTGGAAGCGAAGAAGTTTTTCAATTTGTAAATATAGATAATAAGAAAATAAAAGTGTAACAAAAAATACTGATAAAAATAAAAAGTGAAATTGGAAAAAAAAAATTTGTATTTTAGATTTTTAAATTTCTTCATCCAAATGAACTTACAAGGCACAACTTCTAAAGCAATGCAAAGGATCCAAAAATAGAGTGCTTCCGTCCTCTGACAAGCCCATTTAATTCATTGGATGATCCAAGTTTGCACTACTTTCGGATCACAAATTGGGGATCCAAACTACTTTTTTGGAAGCTGTATTTTGCTGGGTATTGTTGTGACGACGCTTTTTTGCTGGGTTTCCTTGCTTGCTATTGCAGCATATTTATGATGCTTGCTATTGCAGCATATTTATGAGGTATTGTTGTGACGACGCTTTTTTTGTTGGGTTTCCTTGCTTGTTATTGCAGCATATTTATGAGGAAATTTTGTTAATACCAGATTAAAATCTTAAGCAAATCTTGGTTCATCCAGAAACCGCTTAATCATCCGGTTCTCTAAACTTACGAAAACCTAAAAAATATGTTACCTCATGAAAGATATATTGAATTTTTTCCACTGTAGATAAAAATATAATTGAAAAATATTGATATTTTTTATACCCTCCACCATAGGTATATTAACTTTGTCATTCCGTCTGTAACACATCGAAATATTGCTCTAAGACCCCATAAAGTATACATATATTCTGGGTCGTGGTGAAATTCTGAGTCGATCTGAGCATGTCCGTCCGTCGGTCCGTCCGTCCGCCTATTAAAATCACGCTAACTTCCGAACGAAACAAGTATCGACTGGAAACTTGGCACAAGCAGTTGTTATTGATGTAGGTCGGATGATATTGCAAATGGGCCATATCGGTCCACTTTTACGTATAGCCCCCATATAAACGCACCACGAAATTTGGCTTGCGTGTGCTCTAAGAGAAGCAAATTTCATCCGATCCGGCTGAAATTTGGTACATGGTGTTGGTGTATGGTCTCTAACTACCATGCAAAAATTGGTCCACATCGGTCTATAATTATATATAGCCCCCATATAAACCGATCCCCCGATTTGGCTTGCGGAGCATCTAAGAGAAGCAAATTTCATCCGACCTGGCTGAAATTTGGTACATAGTGTAAGTATATGATCTCTGATGACCATGCAAAAATTGGTCCACATCGGTTCATAATTATATATAGCCCCCATATAAACCGATCACCAGATTTGAACTCCGGAGCCCCTTGGAAGACCAAAATTCATCTGATTCAGTTGAAATTTAGTACGTGGTGATAATATATGGCCTCAAACACCCATGCAAAAATTCCTCGAAATCGGTCCATAATTACATATAGGCCCCATATAAACCGATCCCCAGATTTGACCTCCGCATCCCCTTGGAAGAGCTAAATTCATCCGATTCGCTTGAAATTTGGTACGTGATGTTAGTATATGGTATCCAACAACCATGTAAGTATTGGTGCATATCATTCCATAATTATATATAGCCCCCATATAAACCGATCCCCAGATTTGACCTCCGGTGCCTTTTGGAAAAGCCAAATACATCCGATCTGGTTGAAATTTGGTACGTGGTGTTAGTGTATGATATTTAACAACCATGCCAAAAGTGTTCCATATCAGTCCATAATCATATATAGTCCCCATATAAACCGATCTCGAAATTTGGTTTTGGAGCCTCTTCGAGGAGCAAATTTCATCCGAGTCAGTTGAAATTTGGTACATTGTGCTAGTATATGGCCGTTAACAACCATGCCTAACTAGGTCCATATCGGTCTATAGTTATATATAGCCCTCAGATAAATCGATCCCCAATCACACAAAAATTGGTCCATATCAAGTTCATAACTGTATATAGCCCCCATATAAGCGACCCCCATATTTCAATTCTGGCTCTCTACGTATCGTGCAAAAAGTCCATATCGATTTGTAATTATTTGTAGACTTACCTATGCATAACTTTTTTGTCTAATATATATCACGTATGGACTAACTCACAATTTAGAAAACGATGTTAAGAAGTTTTAAGATACCACAACCCAAGTAATTCGATTGTGGATAACAGTCTTTCGTAGAAATTTCTACGCAATCCATGGTGGAGGGTACATAAGATTCGGCCCGGCCGAACTTACGGCCGTATATACTTGTTTTTCTTTCAATGCTGCTTGACAGCATCAAATTACATTCTATTACATCCACAACCATATGATTGATTGCCAACTTTACTAATGTTCAGGAACAACTTTCTATTCCTTACTCATGCAGTTGGTGATTTCCGGCCAGATGAAACCATTTGGATCCTTTTAACTATTTGAATGCCACATAATTTACCATCCATTCCAGTGAATACATAAAGGACGAACATATTTTCAAAATCAACCAAAATTTATTTTTAAAATTTGATATTTGCCATTATTTATGGTCCATGGAAAATCATGACCTAATAACTTTTTGAAAAAATTGCCTTATTTTTTGGGGTATCGCTTCAATGATTTATAATTATTACTATTTGATGTCTTCAACGCAGTCATATGCGGCGAACTTAGACATGAGAGATTTCACATTGAAGTTGTCGACGGTGGTGGTGGTATGGCGGAAAGAATATCGTAATGACCTGGCATTAAATAACTTTAAAATATTATCAATTTCCTGGCACCATTGGAAGCCATTCAATCGCTTACACCGAACTTCCTGTTGTGAACTCTGCTAATGAAAGTCTATTTTTATAATTCGACCCCCTCACATTTTATTTATGGGATATTTAGAACAAGCTAATGGATACCTTGGCTAAAGTTTGAAACAACCTTTATCACCTTTTTATTTCCATCCAACAACCTGCTGTGTGCTGTATTGTACTTTGGCCGCATCCATCTTTTGGCCATCTTTTTTCCGTTGACTCTCCATTGCGGGCTTCCCAGTCAAAGCTATAAATTATTGTCTGCGAGCGGAATAAATGCTCCTTGGACTATAACGACTACGAGTACGATTCAACGAGTATACCTCCAGAGGACATGGCCAAATGTATGCAGAGTGAGTGAGAATGGACATAAAATACCAAACATGCTGTTCTTTGTTGGGACCGTAATTAAAATTATAAACCTAATGGTAAATAATGCTGGAGGAATTGTCTGGAGCGAGCACAACACAAAAACAAAACAACAAAAAAACTGAAGTAATTAGGATAGCGCATAAAAATGACACTCCTTTCCTAGAATTAAGTGGGTGTTGATGTCCTTGTCCCCCAAAAAGCTAAAGTAGAAGGGCAGCATTACCAACTAAGCCTGTTATTTAATTAGACCCCATTACTATTTATAGAGGACACGGCAAAATCTTGTAGCTTGTCTTAGTAGTCCAAAGGAATTGTCATCCAATGTTGAATCTTCTGGAAATTTAATTGACTTCAATATTGGCTAAGACACCAGATACCGCCTACCCTCTGCCAGAGAAAATAAAACCAAAAACATAAAATGTCTTGCAATTCTCAAGGCATTACTCGCATATCGTTGATAACGAAACGAATGAAAACATATTGTAGAACTACAGTGGGTCAAAGGTATATTTTTACTATGACATCAAATAGAGGTGTGCGAGTGACTGAAATTTCCCTAACACTCACGCAAATTCATGAAGCAAAATATATATTCACCCACGATACGTGTGGTAGCCAATCCGACTCACGCACATTCACGAAATGAAAACCAGTACTTACGCACGATTTACGACAATTCACGTGATTCACGACAAATTCACGAGACTAACGATATTTTCCAAAGGAAATCACGATATTTTCCAAAGGAAATCAGCAAAGGTAACAAAATTCAAAAATAGAATACAGTTCGAGAGCTAAATTAATTTCGGTGAACATACGAGTGTGAATTAAATCTTGATTATTTTCGTGAGAGTGATTTTGCAGGAATTTTATTCACGCACATTCACGAACCGATTTTATTTCTCACGCACGACATATTTATTTTAGTCCCATTCACGCACATTCACGCGAGTTGCTTTGGATTTTGTTCACTACTCACGTGATTCACGCGTGTCACGAGAATTTCGTGTCACGCGCACACCTCTACCATCAAATATTGTATGACAGTCTTCTTTGACTCGGCTATAAGAAGGAAACCCTTATGAGTAGATCAAAATAGAATCGGGCTGTACTCTTGATAGAAGTATTTGTCCCTTGGATGGATGTTTTTGGGAATTAAGGTAAGGCTGATAAGTCCCCGGTCTGACACATAGATGGCGTCGCTAGTATTAAATGCATATTATTTTTATATAATACCAACCTTCAAATGATTCGTGTCCAAAGTTGACGTCTGTAAGTCAATTAGTTTGTGAGATAGAGCGTCTTTTGTGAAGCAACTTTTGTTATTGTGAAAAAAATGAAAAAAAGGAATTTCGTGTTTTGATAAAATACTGTTTTCTGAAGGGAAAAAATACGATGGAAGCAAAAACTTGGCTTGATGATGAGTTTCCGGAGTCTGCCCCAGGGAAATCAACTATAATTGATTGGTATGCAAAATTCAAGCGTGGTGAAATGAGCACGGAGGACGATGAACGCAGTGGACGCCCGAAAGAGGTGGTTACCGACGAAAACATAAAAAAAATCCACAAAATAATTTTGAATGACCATAAAATGAAGTTGATCGAGATAGCAGAGGCCTTAAAGATATCAAAGGAATGTGTTGGTCATATCATTCATCAATATTTGTATATGCGGAAGCTCTGTGCAAAATTAGTGCCGCGCTAGCTCACATTTGACCAAAAACGTGTTGATGATTCTGAGCGGTGTTTGCAGCTGTTAACTCGTAATACACCCGAGTTTTCCGTCGATATGTAGCAACGGATGAAACATGGCTCCATCACTACACTCCGGAGTCCAATCGACAGTCGGCTGAGTGGACAGCGACCGGTGAACCGTCTCCGAAGCGTAGAAAGACTCAAAAGTCCGCTGGCAATGTAATGGCGTCTGTTTTTTGGGATGCGCATGGAATAATTTTTATCGATTATCTTGAGAAGGGAAAAACCATCAACAGTGACTATTATATGGCGTTATTGGAGCGATTGAAGGCCGAAATCGCGGCAAAACGGTCCCATGTGAAGAAGAAAAAAGTGTTGTTCCACCAAGACAACGCACTGTGCCACAAGTCATTGAGAACGATGGCAAAAATTCATGAATTGGGCTTCGAATTGCTTCAGATCCAGATCTGGCCCCAACGAATTTTTCTTGTTCTCAGACCTCAAAAGGATGCTCGCAGGGAAAAAATTTGGCTGCAATGAAGAGGTGATCGCCGAAACTGAGGCCTATTTTAAGGCAAAACCGAAGAAGTACTACCAAACTGGGAGCCACCGTGGTGTAATGGTTAGCATGCCCGCCTTGCATACACAAGGTCGTGGGTTCAATTCCTGCTTCGACCGAACCTCAGTAATGCTGGTGACATTTCTGATGGTTACAAAGCTACTCTAAGTGGTTTCACTGCAATGTGGAACGTCGTTCGGACTCGGCTATAAAAAGGAGGTCCCTTGTCTTTGAGTTTAACATGAAATCTGTGATAAGAGAGAAGTTCACCAATGTGGTATAACAATGGACTGAATAGTCTAAGTGATCCTGATACATCGGGCTGCCACCTAACCTAACCTAATTCTACTTCCAGTGCAAAGTTTCAAGTAAGTAAGTATGAGTCTAAATTGTTCTCTTTGTGCAAAATTTCAAGCTAATTAGTGTAAAATTCTGGCTTCTGTGGCATATATGTAAATCCGAACCGATTTCAATAAAATTTGGCATACTTGACTATAGTACTAATTAATCTCCGTGTGCAAAATTTCAAGCAAATTAGAGTAAAACTCTGGTTTCTGGAACCATATAAGTTCATATCGGGCGAAAGATATTAAAATTATATTTGTCTCACTTGACTATAGCACTAATAGCTTTCCTTGTATTCTGACCCAAAACAGAAACTTGTGCTAAATTTGAAGTCAATTGGACTAAATCTGCGACCTGGACTTTGATCACAAAAATGTGTTCACAGAAAGACGGACATGACTATATCGACTCAGGGATTCGCCCAAGCAATATTACCAAAGACACCATATGTCTATCTCGTCTCCTTCTGAGTGCTACAAACATATGAACTAACTTAATATACCCTGCTCCACAGTGTGGCGCAGAGTGTAAAAAGAGGTTATAATTTGTCGAAATCTGGCGACGCATATATACTCGTATGGGATCTAAATTTCATCCGATATTTTTCAAATTAGCGTCCGTCCTTGTGCCAAAAAGCCGAGGTGATTCTGAGTCTAGCGGTATATATTTCATGGGGTCTCAAAATAAGATTTCGGTTGGCAAATTTTTTGGGTGACCTCTATGAAAACAAGTATATAACATACGGCCGTAAGTTCGGCCAGGCCGAATCTTATGTACCCTCCACCATGGATTGCGTAGAAACTTCTACGAAAGACTGTCTTCCACAATTGAATAACTTGGGTTGTGGTATCTTAAAACTTCTTAATACCGTTTTCTAAATTGTGAGTTAGTCGTTTATATGGGGGCTATATACAATTATGAACTTGATATGGACCAATTTTTGTGTAATTGGGGATCGATTTATCTGGGGGCTATATATAACTATAGACCGATATGAACCTAGTTAGACATGGTTGTTAACTGCCATATACTAGCACAATGTACCAAATTTCAACTGACTCGGATGTAATTTGTTCCTCCAAGAGGCTCCAAAACCAAATCTCGGGATCGGTTTATATGGGGGCTATATATGATTATGGACTGATATGGACCACTTTTGGCATGGTTGTTAAATAACATATAGGTTAGGTTAGGTTAGGTTAAAGTGGCAGCCCGATTAAGATTCAGGCTCACTTAGACTACTCAGTCCATTGTGATACCACTAAAAGTATCTATTACATATGGGTTTTGACCGTTGAATCTTCTCGATTATTTTCATCTGTTGAACCAACCAGATTGTTCCAAAAACTTTAGCAGACTGCTTAAGTTAACGTTTTCCAGGTCCGCCAGTAATCTGAAGCTATATGCCCCTAAAATTTACTTACGCCTTACACAAAATGCAGGACACTCACACAAGATGTGTTTTATTGATTCCTTTTCCTCCGCATCATGACAGCTCATACAATAGTCATTATACTTCTCACCAATAGTTTTTGCAAAATCGCCTATCAGTCAGCGACCCGTTATAGCAGATATCAGGAGTGATATCTGGCGTCTCGAGAACACTACCATACCTAGTGTGCGGTTTAAGTTTAAATGGGGCCATATTTGCTTGGTGTCGTTACAACCCTTACAATTCTCCCATCGAACATTTGTCATCATGACAGCCTTCTCTCGCAGTAAGAGCTTGCAGGCAGCCAGAGGCATAGCAACAGATTCTAGTTCCCCTGGAATATGTAAGGTAGTTCCTAGCCTTGCTAGCTCATCTGCTTCGCAGTTCCCCGGTATGTTCCTATGGCCAGGCACCCATATTAGGTGAATATTGTGCTGCTCAGCCATCCCATTGAGAGATTTGCGGCAGTCGATGGCCGTTTTCGAGTTGAGGAACACAGAGTCCAAGGATTTTATTGCAGGTTGACTGTCTGAGTATATATTAATGCCAATATTGCTTGGAGTACTTCTCAGCCAATTCACCACTTCTCTTATTGCTAATATTTCAGCCTGGAAAACACTACAGTGATCAGGTAATCTTTTTGCTATTCCAGATCTTTAGAATATACTCCGAAACCCACTTGGCCATCCAATTTGGAGCCATCAGTGTAGAAATCTATATATCCTTTATTCCCCGGGGTCTGTGGAAACCACGCCTCACTGTTGGGAATTAGAGTCTCAAACTTTTTGTCGAAAAGTGGACTCGCCAAAGTGCAATCCACTACGTTAGGCACATCTGGCATTATTTTGAGGACCGAACTGTGACCGTAACTTTTTTCCGACCACAGCGATAGCTCACGCAACCGCACAGCCGTCGTTGCAGCTGACTGTTTGGCCAAAATGTCTAAAGGCAATAGATGCAGTATGACATTAAGGGAGTAAATAACATATACTACCACCACGTACCAAATTTCAACCAGATCGGATGAATTTGGCTTCTCCAAAAGGCACCGGAGGTCAAATCTGGGGATCGGTTTATATGGGGGCTATATATAATTATGGACCGATTTCGACCAATTTTTGCATGGTTGTTGGATACCATATACTAACATTACGTACCAAATTTCAACCGAATCAGATGAATTTTCGTCTTCCAAGAGACTCCGGAGGTCAAATTTGGTGATCGGTTTATATGGGGGCTATATATAATTATTGACCGATTTCGACCAATTTTTGCATGGTTATTAGAGACTATATACTAACACCATGTACCAAATTTCAACCAGATCGGATGAAATTTGCTTCTCTTGGAGGCTCCGCAAGCCAAATCGGGGGATCGGTTTATATGGGGGCTATTTGTAAAAGTGGACCGATATGGCCCATTTGCAATACCATCCGACCTACATCAATAACAACTACTTGTGCCAAGTTTCAAGTCGATAGCTTGCTTCGTTCGGAAGTTAGCGTGATTTCAACAGACGGACGGACATGCTCAGATCGACTCAGAATTTCACCACGACCCAGAATATAAAGGGTGGTTAAATTGTAAGGGCCGATGTTGAATGTGAACCACACCTAAACGCCAAGTTTTTTTCCGAATTTTATTTGACAATTTCTCTATTTCAGACTTACTCAATTTGAACCATGGACGTCGTGAATGGGCAGAATGGTTCCAAGAAATGGCAACAGTGGATGATCAATTTTCGAAGAAAATCATCTTCAGTGATGAGGCACATTTTCACCTCAAGTGGATTCGTCAATAAACAGAATTGCCGCATTTGGGCGAATGAGAATCCAAGAGTGATTGTCGAAAAACCAATGCACCCACAAAGAGTGACTGTTTGGTGCGGTTTATGGGCTGGTGGCATCATCGGGCCGTATTTGTTCCAAAATGAGGCCGGTCAGGCAGTTACTGTGAATGGTGTAACGAACTTTTTATGGCCCGAATTGGAAGATATGGATGTGGACGATATGTGGTTTCAGCAGGACGGTGCCACTTGCCACACAGCTAACGAAACAATGGCTCTTTTGCGCAACAAATTCAATGGCCGTGTTATCTCACGTAATGGCGATGTCAATTGGCCGCCAAGATCATGTGATTTGACACCGTTGGACTTTTTTCTTTGGGGTTATTTGAAAGAAAATGTGTACGTCGATAAGCCAGCAACAATTCAAGAGCTAAAGGATGAGATAATTCGGCACATTAACGGCATAGAACCTCCATTATGCCTCAGCGTCATCGAACCTCCATTATGCCATCGCGGCGTCCATTTGGCCGATATTTTGTTCCATACATAATTGAGTAATACCAATATATCATAATAAAACAAGTGAGTAAAGTAGAAAGTCGGGCGGGGCCGACTATATCATACCCTTAACCACCCCTACTGAATTAGTAAATATAAGCCTTTGTGGGGTATCATTGGTATAGATTTTGGAGAACATAAAGGGGGGTACATGTTTATGGGTGTCTTGTCACAATCTGAGCCGCTATAGGAGTTATAGATTTTTTTGCACCAAAAGAGTTAGTATGCCACTAATATTGAGTCCATTATTAAAAAAGAGGAAATCGGTCAATTAGTTGTGGATAATAAATCCAAATTTCTGCAAATAGGGCAATAGATTTATGTAAGAGTTACATGTAAGTCTAAATTCGATCAGCTAGTACATCAAAATTTGAAATTTGAATAACATAGCTTAATAAATAAGAGTATTATGGCCAACTATGACAAAATCGAGCGATGCATATATATGGGACCAATATCTAAATCTGAACCAATTTGTATAATATTTTGCAGGTATGATTGATACCACAGAAGGTCACTTTGTGTAAAATTTTAATACGATCAGTTAATAAATGAGGCCCCTATTGTCAAAAATAAGGTTATTGGGAGCAAATTTTTCAAAATCGGGAGCTATATCAAATATGGGAGCTATATCTAAATTTGAACCGATTTCAATGAAATTTTGCACACACAGTTAGTGCTACAGAAGATTACATTTAGCACACCTTGGTTACGATCGATGTATAAATAAGGGTTTTACGGCCAAATTTGGCAAAATCGGGCGATACATATATATGGAAGCTATATCTAAATCTGAACCGATTTCGATGACATTGCGCACATACAGTTAGAGGTATAGAAGATTATATTTAGCCAACTTTGAGCACTATCGCTTGATAAATAATAGTTTTACGGCCAAATTTGGCAAAATCGGGCGATACATATATATGGGATTTTTGGCACATATTATCAGTACCATAAAAGATTAGAGTAAGCCAATTTTGAGAAAGATCGCTTAATAAATAAGGTTTTTATGGCCAAATTTGGGAAAATCGGGCGATACATATATATGGGAGCTATATCTAAATCTGAACCGATTTAGATGAAATTTTGCAGACTTGAAGAACGATAAAAAAGATTACTTTTTGCCAAATTTGGTGACGATCCGTTTGAAAACAAACCCCATTTGTCGAAATCGGACGATACATATATATGGGAACTATATCTAAATTTGATCCGATTTCTTCCAAATTCAATAGTGTTCGTCCTTGTTCCCAAAAAACTCCCTGTACCAAATTTCATCAAAATCGGTTAATAATTGCGACCGGAATCCTGTGAACAACAAATACATGGACAGACGGACGGACGGACACCAAGCGCTAGATCGACTCAGGAGGTGATTCTGAGTCGATCGGTATATATTTTATGGGGTCTAAAATCAATATTTCTGGTAGGCACATTTTTTGACCGATCAAACTTATTATACCCTGACCACTATGTGGTTTAGGGTATAATAAAATTACAATATTTTCCGAAATAGTTTGTGTTTTATTCAAAATCAACATCGGCCCTTGAAATTTTAACCACCCTTTATATACTTTATGGGGTCTTAGGGCAATATTTCGAAGTGTTGCAAACGGAATGACAAAATTAATATGCCCCATCCCATGGTGGAGGGTATAAAACAAACATAACGAAACTTTGAGAATACATCTGGATGAATGTCTTCTGGACAATAGATTAGGTTATAGCGACAGCTTGTTATTTCATGCCCACTTAATCCATTCTTTCCACCGTACAATTCATTGGTTGAATATGTTCCACTGTCCGTTATTTTATTGCACTCACCCAAATAGGCAAAAGCTGTCGATGACTTTTTTAATGTCAGCATAGAAGGCAATATTTAGCAAATGAAATTCTTCCCAACTCTCAAAAAAACAAAGTGGCTCAGTAAACCAAACAAGGAAGTAAGGAAAAACAAACAGGGAGAATTGTGAAATGCTTATATTCAGCCATTTTTTTCCACACAACACCTTCAGACAAAACTGCATTTTAGTTTTGTGTCGATTTGAACATCTCGAAGGCAAAACGCCTTCGAACAGAAGAAAATCTCAATGGCTTTTGCTTGTGTTCTTGCAATCAGCCAATTTTCATCTTCAATTGAATTGAAACAATATTTTCGTTTTCCGTTTCCGCTTTATGCCTTTATAAAAAAAAAATGCACAGGCAAAGGAGCATCGGTTATTCGTTGCAAGATTGGAATGCATGCTGTTCTGGTCTGTAGGGCTTTAGCTGTCATCACATATAGCCTGGTTTCTGCCAATTGCATTTTTTTGCCTTTTGGAAATTTTCAGGAAGTTACAAAAGAATGTTTGTCGCTTATGTCTTTTGTTTTGGTCTGCTTGTTTATTTTTTGGAGCCTGCCATAGAAGTGCTCTGACGGATGTGCACTGTAAAAAAAGAATTGACCTAATACAAAAAATTTAAATTTTAGGATACCCAATTTACATGAAATTTACGACAAATTTCTTTAAAATAAATCTAATCAAACAAATTAATTATCTTTTTTTTAATTTTTTTCATAAAATTTGGGATTCCATCACGTCGTGTCTCCGTTAAAGTATTTGAAATGATACAAATTTTTCTTTAATAAAGAAAAACAACTTTGCTTTAAAAAACTGGGATATTGAATCTTTTAATTAAAGATAAAATAGCTTCAAATATACACTGAAAAAAAATATTTACGTGATATTAAAAATTACGCAACCTCAGTTTTAGGATGCGCAATTTACACACTATTAGGGACAGTTTTTTTTAAAATAATGAAATTTTAATTAAAAGAAAGTTTATAATCTTTGCTTCAAAAGAATTTTTCATTAAATTTAGGGCAAACATTTTGAAAATTTGTGTCCCTTCGTTAAAGTTGCATGACTTTAAACTAAGGCAAATTTTCGTTAAAGTAAAGAAACACATTTTTGATTTAAATAAATCGTCTTTAAATTAACTGAAATATTGAATCTTTAGATTTAAAATAACAACGCTTCAAATATAGGCTAAGACTTATTTTGAGGATTTAGCAGAAAATATTTTTTTACTTCGAAATATCCGTCATAATTTGGATTTTTAAACTGGCATTTGTTTGTACGTGAGTACAACGTGAGAATGAAAATTTGATAAATGATATCTGTATCCTAAATTTAATTTTATTGGTCTTAGAGTTAAAGCCAGATAGGTCGCTAAAAATTTCTTTATTTTAAAGAAGCCGCATCTTTGGCTCGGAATCAATACCAAAATCCTTAGGGGAAGGTCAAAATCTTTGGATATACACCCAGAAAGAAGGGGCTCTAATGCGAACTGAACTTTGATTTTAGTTAAATTTTGCACAATATGAGTAAATGTTCCTTATTTGAATAATTTGTTGCTAACTTTAATGACGTGAACTAAAAATAAGATAAAAAGTTGTATACAAATATAGTGCACAATTTTACTAAAAAATAAAATAGTTCATATTTTCCTAAAGAAGTTTGCTAAAATTGAGTTCATATGTCTCTCAAGTGAGTAAATTTTATTAAAATTGTACCTGTCTCGAACTTCGTACAGCGCTAAAGACATTTTAATAATTTTTAAATCCAATTTTTTCTTCCAACATATGACATTTTCTTAAACAACAGATAAAAATTAATTATTTTTAAAAAATTTTCTGCAATTTGACAAAAAGTATTACCTTATTTGTAACATGTTGCAATAAGAAAACTATTTTAGTTAAAATTTTCTAAAATAAACCTACATTTTCTTCTACGATGGGGTCACTTTTTTTTGGGTGTAAGTAAACTTTTTTTGAGTGTAATATCTTTGTTTGAAAAAAGCTGCATTGACTTGCATTTGACTTGGAATCAATATGAAAATCTTTAATTTTTTGGATGCTTAGGTTGAAAATTCCATCAATGGCATCTCTATCCTAAATTCAATTTTATAGAATCTAAATTTAAAGCTAAATAGCTCCCTACAAATGTCTCTATTTGAAAGAAGCCGTATCTTTGTCTCGAAGTCAATACCAAAACCTTTAAGGGAAGGTCATCATCTTTCCATTCAAGTACATTTTTTTGGAGTGTATATAGCACATTTCTTTTGGTATCGCATGGATATTTGTTATGTGGCTATTGTTGAATGCAGTTTTCAACATTTTCTGGCAATATTTCCAAAAAAAGTAATATCCTTCAGTTTTTGTTTGAATCTAATGTATCGCTGAAACACGGTATGACCAACATTGGATTGCTGCTGGTATAAAACAAGGTAATGTAAAGAAGATGCAAAGTAATATTAAAATTTGAAAATTTATTCCATTTTTTATCTGATACAGATATTATGAATTTTTTAAACAATCCACAATACAGGATGGCTGATATTTAATGCAAAAGATATACTACGAGGTACTATACTTTTTCTATTTATACCCTGCGCCACACTGTGGAACAGGGTATTATAAGTTAGTGCATATGTTTGCAACACCCAGAAGGAGACGAGATAGACACATGGTGTCTTTGACAAAAATGCTTAGGGTGGGCTCCTGAGTCGATATAGCCATGTACGTCTGTCCGTCTGTCCGTGAACACATTTTTGTAACCAAGGGATTAGGTAGTAATTTAAGCCCAATCGACTTCGAATTTGGCACAAGTATGTGTTTTGGGTCAAAATAGAACCCTATTGATTTTGGAAGAAATCGGTTCAGATTTAGATATAGCTCCCATATATATCTTTCGCCCGATATGCACTTATACGGCCCTAGAAGCCTGAGTATTACCCCAATTTGGTTGAAATTTTGCACTAGGAGTTCAATTAGTAGTGTAGTCTAGTGCGCCAAATTTTATTGAAATCGGTTCAGATTTAGATATAGCTCCCATATATATCGTTCGCCCGATTTACACTCATATGACCACAGAGGCCAATTTTTAACTCCGATTTAGTTGAAATTTTGCACAGGGAGTAGAATTAGCATTATAGCTATGCGTGCCAAATTTGGTTGAAATCGGTTCAGATTTATATATAGCTCCCATATATAGCTTTCGCCCGATTTACACTCATATGACCACAGAGGCCAATTTTTTGCTCCGATTTAGTTGAAATTTTGCACGGGGAGTAGAATTAGCATTGTAGCTATGCGTGCCAAATTTGGTTGAAATCGGTTCAGATTTAGATATAGCTCCCATATATATGTTTTTCTGATTTCGACAAAAATGGTCCAAATACCAACATTTCCCTTGTAAAATCGCCACTGCTTATCGAAAAGCTTTAAAAATGACTCAAATTTTCATAAACTTCTATTACATATATATTGAGCGATAAATCATAAATACATTTTTGCGAAGTTTCTTTAAAATTGCTTCAGATTTAAATGTTTCCCATATTTTTTTACTAACATTGTGTTCCACCCTAGTGCATTAGCCGACTTAAATTTTGAGGCTATAGATTTTGTAGAAGTCTATCAAATTCTGTCCAGATCGCGTGACATTTTAATGTATGTATTTGGGACAAACCTATATATATAGCCCCCCCAACACATTTGACGGATGTGATATGGTATCGAAAATTTAGATCTACAGAGTGGTTCAGGGTATAATATAGTCGGCCCCGCCCGACTTTAGACTTTCCTTACTTGTTTTTGTTTAGTTTTATTGTTCAAGAGCAAAACTCTCAGACATAACATCGGTTCATATTTAGATATAGCTCTCATATAAATCTTACACCCGATACGCATTTATATGGCCCCTGACGACAGGATTTTACTCTGATTTTCTACAAATTTTTTAAGGCTCACTTAGACTATATAGTCCAATGTGATAGGTTAGTTAAGGTTAAAGTATATTTGAGCAGAATAATTGATAGTATCGGCAAGTGTGTTAAATTTGGTCGAATTCGGTTTAAATTTAAGTGTAGCCCCCATAAAAACGTATATTTACAGAAATGCTCTATTTCACCCGAGTTCGTGAGATTTAGTGCAAATTTTTGGCGCATTTTACTAAGCAACGGTGTAATTATAATATATCGTCGATAACTTTCAGTATGGCATTATTATAAATTTTATTGAGTTTTGTACGGAATGTTGTTTTAAGAAATATTGCTGAATTCTCAAAACTCGTATCAAAAATCCCCCCAACTGGCCGATAAAAACTTAAAACTTATCCGTATTTGTTGTTCTATAAAAAAAAAACAAATTTGATGGAATTTGGTACATGACGTGTTTTAGGTACAAGGACGGACGGATATATAGCTCCCATATATATGTATCACCCGATTTCGACAAATGGGGTCAGATTGCGTCCATTTACTAACCTATCGGCGTCAATTTTAGCACAAAGTAATCTAATTGACCACCCTTTTAGTGCACCAATTTTCATCAAAATCGGTTCAGATTTAGATATAGCTCCCATATATAAGTATCGCCCGATTTTTCCAAATTTGGCCATAATTGGTTTAGAGCCGTTAAAACAAGATTCACGAAAAATTTCATGTTTTCGCTCCATTTAGGATTTTTCTCCAATCTAAATCTGTTTTTACTAACCAAAAATTGCTACCTGTCTAATTCAGATAGTTCACCGTCGTTTTCCATATGATACTCCCCAACTTCATTCTCATGTAAATCGGAGTCAAATTTGGCCTCTGTGGTCATATGTGTGTAAATCGGACTAAAGATATACATGGGAGCTATATCTAAATCTTAACCGATACAAACCAAATTTGGCATGCATAGTAAGAATGTTAAGTCTACACCCTGTACAAAATTTACCGTAAATCGGAGTAAAATTTAAGCTTCTGTGGCCATATCTGTATAAATCGGGCGAAAGATATATATGTGGGAGCTATATCTAAAACTCAACAGATACAGACCAAATTTGGCATGCATAGTAAGAATATTAATTATACTTTCTGTGCAAAATTTCACGTAGATCGGAGCAAAACTTTGGCGTCTGTGGTAATATGGGTGTATATCGGGCGAAAGATATATATGGGAGCTATATCTAACTCTGAACCGATTTCAATAATGTCGAACAGATAATGTTTAAAACAACAATATTTTTTCTGTAGCGAATATCAGAATGCAAAACAAACATAAAAAAGCGGTTATGAAGTTAAAAATAACAAAGGAAACAAAATATTTACTTATGTAAATAGTGACAGATAATGTAGAAAAACATTGATGCCTAAGTTAGGGATATACGTATCGTCCGATTTTTACAAATTTGACCATAAAACCCTTATTTAGCTACCGATCTTACTCAAATTTGGCTTACTTTAATCTTCGGTTGCAATTTAGATATAGCTGCCATATATACGTAGGGCCGGATTTTCAAAAAGATCCCTTAAAACCTTATTTGTGACCATGGCGGACTCATTTATTAACCTATCTTACTCTAATTTAATACATTATCAACCAAACCTGGGAAATATCATCCAAATCGGTTCAGATTTAGATATAGCTCCCATATATATGTATCGCTCCAAAATTTGGCAATAATACTCTTATTTAGTAACCAATGTTGCTAAAATTTCAAATGTGCACGTATTACCGGATCGTATTTACACTTAAAGGGTGATATGGTCAAAATTTGGTCAATATAAACTTGACGTATTTCTTTCAATTTTGCATTTAAAAAACCTGAACACCCCTCATTTTGAAGGTGCGTGTGTGTGTAGAATGTTGCTCCTATTTTGATTTTGGAATTCACTCTTCAGTTGTCAAAATGCCGTCCAAGCAAGAAGAGCAGCGTATCAAAATTTTGCTCGCGCATCGCGAAAATCCGAGCTACTCGCACGCAAAGCTGGCAAAATCGCTAAAAGTTGCCAAATCAACCGTTACAAATGTAATTAAAGTGTTTGGGGAACGTTTGTCTACAGCCAGGAAGTCTGGATCGGGGGGAAATCGAAAACCGGAAGCCGCTGAGACGACAAAGAGAGTTGCCGGTAGTTTCAAGCGAAACCCTAACGTCTCTCTCCGAGATGCCGCAAATAAGCTGGGTGTATCGTCTACAACCGTGCATCGAGCCAAAAACGAGCCGGACTATCGACTTACAAGAAGGTAGTGACTCCAAATCGCGATGATAAACAAAATACGACGGCCAAAGCGCGATCCCGGAGGCTGTACACGACGATGCTGACGAAGTTTGACTGCGTGGTAATGGACGAGGAAACCTACGTCAAAGCCGACTACAAGCAGCTTCCGGGACAGAAGTTTTATACGGCAAAAGGAAGGGGAAAGGTAGCAGATATTTTCAAGCATATAAGACTGTCAAAGTTCGCAAAGAAATATCTGGTTTGGTCTGTACCTGTGGCTTGAAAAGAAGCATTTTCATAGCTTCCGGGACTGTCAACCAAGAAATTTACGTGAAAGAGTGTTCGAATAAACGTCTGCTGCCTTTCCTGAAGAAACACGGTTGTTCCATACTGTTTTGGCCGGATTTGGCATCTTGCCATTACGGTAATAAGGCCATGGAGTGGTACGCCGCCAACAACGTGCAGGTGGTTCCCAAGGACAAGAACCCTCCCAACATGCCAGAGCTCCGCCCAATTGAGAAATACTGGGCTATTGTCAAGCGGAACCTTAAGAAGACCAAAAAAACTGCTAAGGACGAGCAGCAGTTCAAGGCAAACTGGCTTTCTGCGGCGAAGAAAGTGGACAAGGTGGCTGTACAAAATCTGATGGCAGGTGTCAAGCGTGAGGACCGGCAATTCGGATTTGGAAAAGCGAAAGCCTAACTGAATATTTTTCCTGAATTTTATACTAATTGAACTTGAAAAATAAATTTAATTTGATTTTTTAAATAAACGATTTCACCGATTTACACGCGTTTTCCCTTGACCAAATTTTGACCGTATCACCCTTTACATGTAGCTCACACATAAATATATTGCCCTATTTTCACAAATTTGGATTTATTACCCATACTAATTTAGCGATTTCATCTTTATTTAATAATGGAATTAATATTAGTGGCATACTAACTCTGTAGGTTCAGAACCAACTATAGCTCCTAATATCAGACATTTCTGTTCAGATTGTGATAAAATTCTCATAACCATGTACCCCCTAATGTTCTCAAAAATGGAAATGCCGAGTCTGAACGGCGTTCCACATTATAGTGAAACCACTTAGGGAAGCTTTGAAACCCTCAGCCACCAACATTACTGAGGTGGGATAATCCACCGCTGAAAAAGTTTTTTGGTGTTCGCTCGAAGCAGGAATCGAACCCACGATCTTGTGTGTGCAAGGCGGGTATGCTAACCATTGCACCACGGTGGCTCCCACAGTTAAGAAAAAATAGTAGAAAGAAAAACATTATCGAATGGAATGGCTTCTCATCGGATAAGATCAAATTCGGTAACTTGATAATTTCGTGCAAACAGAACAACTTATTGGCTCTCTAATCTAACTATTTTGTGCATCGGTGTGGTTTTGCAATTTTTGGAAGTTCAATACCTTTAGTTCCAGATCATTCAATGGTTTTAGGTTAGATATAGTAGCAGCCGATATTTCAGGCTCATTTATTCAGTCCATTATGATATCACAGTGGTGAACTTCTCTCACATCACTGAGTGCAGAATGATTCCATCTCTAGCTCAATGACAGGGGATCTCTGAACGACGTTCTACATTGCGGTAAAACCACTTAGAGGAGCTTTAAAATACTCAGAAATGTCACCAGCATTACAAAGAGAGGATAATAATAAATGTGCTAGCAAGTTCTACTTCTGCGACGTGGATTTCGATCAAGTCTGGCCTTCACCATTTCTGGAATTGTTTCCTTATTTTGGAAATGAGATTTCGAATCTCGAAAGGATATAATATAAATATTAATTCTATTTGGACAGACAGACCTACATATGTGGACTGGAAAACACTTTGTGCCAACTATCCTCTATTGCAAAGAGAATGAGCCATAAAATAATGTTTGCCATACCTGAATAAACAATGTCCTTTATAATTTCCTATATGTTTACTATTTGTTGTTCGAGATTCAAAAGCATTTGTTATGGCCTTGTGGTGTAGTGGTAGTATTCCCTTCGATTTCAAAATAAATGATATTGAATTTGTCTCACAAACAAAAAAAAAAAAAGAAAAGAAAATCGAAAATGTCCCACTATTTCTTGTTATCTAGAGATTTTGATATGCACTCACATATTTCTTCTGCCATTCGTGATTGCCTTGTTTAAGATTTTATTCGCTCAATTTCTAGAGTGGCAATAGTTTTAGAAAAAATTGCCTATAAGGCTTACAGATTCGTATGTATGCAAGTATTCAGGATATTTCAATTAGAGGTGTACACGTGAGTAATAGCTTACTCACGTGTACACGCACGATATTTTTTGGAAGGACTCACGCTCACGCACACTCACGAAAAGAAAATTTGTACTCACGCACGAAAACGTCGTGACTCACGAAAAATATCGTGACTCACGAATAATTTTATGAGTAATTTACCTTACCGAAGTGTCTGACAACATGAGCATTATTAAAATCGAGAGTGTTATTAAACTCTTAACTTCCCAGGCGTCACTAGAATTGTATATTAAATTTAACTCTTAAGCGTTTTATGTTGGTGAGCAGGAATATTTTCGTGAGTTTAATTCGTTACTCATCCACACTCACGAAGGTATTATTTTCGTGACTCACGCTCACGCACGACATTTTGGTTTGTTAATCACGCACACTCACGCTGTTGTCATGAGCTTGACTCACGACTCACGCACGAATCACGAAAATTTTCGTGAGTCACGATCATTTCGTGTCACGTGCACATCTCTAATTCCAATACATAGACAAATTTGGGGTTTAAACGAATTTCATGGCATGTTTGGATTTTCATTTTCATCATTTCAATTTTGTTTTTATTTATCTTAAAAAAGAAAATCCTTTGCATTTGTAAGAAATTTGTGGTATTTTTAACAAGAACAAGTATATACGGCCGTAAGTTCGGCCAGGCCGAAGCTTATGTACCCTCCATCATGGATTGCGTAGAAACTTCTTCTAAACACTGTCATTCACAATCGAACCACTTAAGTTGCGGTAACGCTTGCCGATGCCAAGGTATCTTAAAACCTCCTAACACCACCTTCTAAATTGTATGTAAGTCCATACGTGGTATATATTAAATCAAAAAAGATCGATCCAATACGTATAAAATTCAGTTTGACAAAGTAGACATAACATTTTGACAAAATTTTCTACAGAAATAAAATTTTAACAAAATTTTCTATAGAAATAAAATTTTCACAAAATTTTCTACAGAATTAAAAATTTCGACAAAATTTTCTATAAAAATAAACTTTTGAAAAAAATATTGTATAGAAATAAAATCTTGGTAGATTATTTTTGGCTCGAGTGGCAACCATGATTATGAACCGAATAAAATTTGAACAAAATTTTCTATAGATATAAAATTTTGAAAATCTTTCTCAAAATTTTGACAAAATTTTCTATAGAAATAAAATTTTGGTTGATTATTTTTGGCTCTAGTGGCAGCCATGATTATGAGCCGATATGGACCAATTTTTGTGTGATTGGACCAATTTTGGTATGGTTATTAGCGACCATATACTAACACCACGTTCCTAATTTGAACCGGATCGGATGAATTTTGCTCCTCCAAGAGGCTCCGGAGGTCAAATCTGGAGAACGTTTTATATGGGGGCTATATATAATTATGGACCGATATGGACCAATTCTGGCACGGTTGTTAAAGATCATATACTAACACCATGTTCAAAATTACAACCGGATTGGATGAAATTTGCTTCTCTTGGAGACTTCGCAAGCCAAATCTGGGGATCGGCTTATATGGGGGCTATATATAATTATGAACCGATGTGGACCAATTTTTGCATGGTTGTTAGATACCATATAACAATATCATGTACCAAATTTCAGGCGGATCGGATGCAATTTGCTTCTCTTTGAAGTTCCGCAACCCAAATCTGGGGATCGGTTTATATGGGCGCTATATATAATTATGGACCGATGTGGACCAATTTTTGCACGGTTGTTAGAGACCATATACCAATACCATGTACCAAATTTCAGCCGGATCGGATGCAATTTGCTTCTCTTTGAGGCTCCGCAAGCCAAATCTGGGGATCGGTTTATATGGGGGCTATATATAATTTAGGACCGATGTGGACCAATTTTTGAATGATTGTTAGAGACCATATACCAACACCATGTACCAAATTTCAGCCGGATCGGATGAAATATGCTTCTCTTAGAGGCTCCACAAGCCAAATCTGGGGATCGGTTTATATGGGGGCTATATATAATTAAGGACCGATATGGACCAATTTTTGCATGGTTGTTAGAGACCATATACCAACATCATGTACCAAATTTCAGCCGGATCGGATGAAATTTGCTTCTCTTTGAGGCTCCGCAAGCCAAATCTGGGGATCGGTTTATATGGGGGCTATATATAATTATGGACCGATGTGGACCAATTTTTGCATGATTGTTAGAGACCACATACCAACACCATGTACCAAATTTCAGCCGGATCGGATGAAATATGCTTCTCTTAGAGGCTCCACAAGCCAAATCTGGGGATCGGTTTATATGGGGGCTATATATAATTATGGACCGATGTGGACCAATTTTTGCATGATTGTTAGAGACCATATACCAACACCATATACCAAATTTCAGCCGGATCGGATGAAATATGGTTCTGTAAGAGGCTCCACGTAAAAGTGGACCGATATGGCCCATTTTCAATACCATCCGACCTACATCGATAACAACTACTTGTGCCAAGTTTCAAGTCGATAGCTTGTTTCGTTCGGAAGTTAGCGTGATTTCAACAGACGGACGGACGGACATGCTTAGATCGACTCAGAATTTCACCACGACCCAGAATATATATACTTTATGGGGTCTTAGAGCAATATTTCGATGTGTTACAAACGGAATGACAAAGTTAATATACCCCCATCCTATGATGGAGGGTATAAAAATAATGTTGTAAATAATATCAAAATGATGTAATAAGCTTTTAATCAATAGAATTCAATGTCACGAGAATAAATCTAACGGCTGTCAGACAAGTGATGAAGAAATGATATCAACTTGAATTTGGTTGAAATACATATCAGTCACCCTATACAATACCATTTTATACCATCATAGATATAATAACTCCGTTTGTAACATTGAGTCGCATGAAAAAGAGACCCAACAAAATGTAACTAAATGGACTCTGCCCATAGGAGAAAGTCTTCAAATCCCGCCGAAGGCCGTTCAAACAAAAAAAAAATAATTTTCATAATGCAAACGTGTTCCAAAAAAAGAAAAAAAACAAGTAAGGAAAGTCTAAAGTCGGGCGGGGCCGACTTTATTATACCCTGCACCACTTTGTAAATCCACATTTTCGATACTATATCAAATCCGTCAAATATATAAAGGTTTTTGTCCCAAATACATACATTTAAATCTGACTCCATCTGAACAAAATTTATAATCTATAGACTTAAAATTTAAGTCGGCTAATGCCCTGAGATGGTACACTATGTTAGAAAAAAAATATGGGAAACATTTTAATTTGAACCAATTTTGAGGCAACTTCGCAAAAGTGTATTTATGATTTATCGGTCGATAGATATGTATTAGAAATAAAGGAAAATTTGAGTCACTTTTACAAGTTTTCGACTTAGCAGTGGCGATTTTAAAAGGAAAATGTGGGTATTTTGGTCATTTTTGCCCAAATCGGAAAAGCATATATATGGAAGCTATATAGAAATCTGAACCGATTTCAACCAAATTTGGCATGTATACTTAGTATTTTAATTCTACTCCCTGTGCAAAATTTCACGTATATCAGACTACAATTTGAACTCTGTGGTCATATGACGGAAAATCAGGCGAAAGATATGGGAGCTATATCTAAATCTGAACCGATTTCAATGAAATTTAGCACACTTGACTGCACTACTAATTGTACTCCTAGCGCAAAATTTCAACCAAATTGGGCTAAAACTTTGGCTTCTGGGGCCATATAAGTCTATATCGGGCGAAAGATGTATATGAGAGCTATATCTCAATCTGAACCGATTTCAATCAAATTTGGCACACCTGATTATAGTACTTATTGTTCTCCTGGGGCAAAATTTCAAGCAAATAAGGGTAAAACTCTGACTTCTGGGGCCATATAAGTCCAAATCGGGCGAAAGATATATATGGGAGCTATATCTAAATCTGAACCGATTTCTTCCAAAATCAATAGGGTTCTATTCTGACCCAAAACAGGAACTTGTGCCAAATTTGAAGTCGATTGGACTAAACTGCGACCTAGATCACAAAAATGTGTTCACAGACAGACGGACGGACCGACGGACATGACTATATCGACTCAGGGACCCACCCTGAGCATTATTGCCAAAGACACCATGTGTCTATCTCGTCTCCTTCTGGGTGTTGAAAACGTATGCACTAACTTATAATACCCTGTTCGGCAGTGTGGCGCAGGGTAAAAATATATGAAATTACTCCCCAAGTTTATTTCTAGAACATTTTGTCAAAATTTTATTTCTATAGAAAATTTTATCAAAATGTTATTTCTATAGAAAATTTTGTGAAGATTTTATTTCTATACAAAATTTTGTCAAAAAGTTTATTTCTATAGAAAATTTTGTTAAAATTGTATCTCTTTAGAAAATTTTTCTATAGAAATAAATTTTTTACAAAGTTTTCTATAGAAATAAAATTTTGACAAAATTTTCTAAAGAAATAAAATCTTGACAAAATTTTATATAGAAATAAAATTTTGACAAAATTTTATATAGAAATAAAATCTTGACAAAATTTTCTATAGAATTAAAATTTTGAAAAAATTTTCTATAGAAATAAAATTTTGACAAAATTTTATATAGAAATAAAATCTTGACAAAATTTTCTATAGAATTAAAATTTTGAAAATATTTTCTATAGAAATAAAATTTAGGCAAAATTTTCTATAGAAATATAATTTTGAGAACATTTTCTATAGAAATCAAATTTTGACAAAATTTTCCATATATGGAAAATTTTCCATATATGGATTTCTATGGAAATAAAATTTTGACAAAATTTTCTATAGAAATAAAATCATGTCAACATTTTCTATAGAAATAAAATTTTGACAAAATTTTCTATAGAAATAAACTTTTGACAAAATTTTATATAGAAATAAAATCTTGAAAAAATTTTCTGTAGAATTAAAATTTTGACAAAATTTTCTATAGAAATAAATTTTAGGCAAAAGTTTCTATAGAAATATAATTTTGAGAAAATTTTCTATAGAAATTAAATTTTGAAAAAATTTTCAATAGAAATAAAATGTTGAAAAAATTTTCCATATATGGAAAATGTTGACAAAATTTTCCATATATGGAAAATTTTGTCAACATTTTATTTCTATTGAAAATTTTGTCAAAATTTGATTTCTATTGAAAATTTTGTCAAAATTTGATTTCTATAGAAAATTTTCTCAAAATTATATTTCTATCGAAAATTTTGCCTAAATTTCATTTCTATAGAAAATTTTTTCAAAATTTTAATTCTATAGAAAATTTTGTCCAAATTTTATTTCTATAGAAAATTTTGTCAAAATTTTATTTCTATAGAAAATGTTGACAAGATTTTATTTCTAGAGAAAATTTTGTCAACATTTTATTTCCATAGAAAATTGTGTCAAAATTTTATTTGTATAGAAATTTTTTTCAAAATTTTATTTCTATAGAAAATTTTGTCAAATTATATTTCTATAGAAAATTTTGTCAAAATTTTATTTCTTTGGAAAATTTTGTCAAAATTTTTTTTCTATAGAATTTTTTTTCAAAATTTTATTTCTATAGAAAATTTTGTCAAAATTTTATTTCTACAGAAAACTTTGTCAAGATTTTATTTCTATAGAAACTTTTGTCATACCGAATTTCCATACAATACTAATTTATGGAAACATACCATAGATTTATAGTACAGCTCATCGAATCCCTTTATTTTTATTGTCGATGTAATTAATCCGTATCTCTTTGTTTATTGCTTCAAATTACTTCAAAAAAATTTTTTTATGCTGAAAAACATTTAAACTTAAAATATTATATAGATTTCTCTATTTTTTCTTCTCTCATATTCCTACAAAATTTTACCATCACTTTAGACATGACTTTAGAAGTTAAGTCCTTGCTACACTATTGATGTCAGACAAATAGCATGTTGCTGAATGGGGATGATTTCCCTGCAGGATAAGGCATCAAATACAGGCAACTAACATCATCATCATCAGCCATTGTTTCTTCTACTTTCGCGCTAAGGCTAAGACCCGCAGAAGACAAAACTATCGAAACTAAAAAAACTGATAGAAGTGAAGGAATCAGTGCAAAAAACCCCACGATATCAAACTTTATGTGCGACCATCACCACGTTAGAGGAGAATGAATTTTGCACTACCCCCCAATAGAGCCCTTGTCATGGATGTTCATCGAGCATTGAAGGAATAATGCTAGGGTGGCAAACGCCTTGTAGCTATCGACGACATTACACCGCAAATCAATTTGAATGCAAGTCAATGACTCTTGGTGATGTTTGAGGTGTAGGCGAACCAACGAACATTTTAACTGACAGCTAAGGGTCTTATAACACCTAAGATGAAAAAAAAAACGATTTAGCTTTTTTTCATAGTTTCCTTCCTTCCATGGAGCGAAGTACAAAAGACCAAGAACTTTTCTGCATTTCTACATCTCATTTCAAAGGCATTGGCTTTACATACAATTCGAATGGTATACTATGGAGTATGATATTTGTAAATTTTAAGGCATACTAAAATTATGATGTTGAATATGGACCCCATAAAAATGACCCTCAAAACATAATGATCCCCAGATCCTCAAAACATTATAGGGATTGTCCTTCGATTTCGAGTGAGGCCTATTTTAGGTGAGTTAATAGACCAAAGCGAGCTAACGCGATTCAAAACTTATAAAAGTTGTCAGTCTTCGGTAGGTCTCTCTTCTATTAACATATTAAAAAGTGGGCTAACGTGATTCCAACGTGACAACATTCTTTATAAATGAGGGCAGTCTTCGGTTGGGGTCTAGAAAATTCTTCTATGGATGGATTATAAAGTGGTCTAACGTGATTGCAAAGTAATAAAAGTATTTTGTTCTTGATAGAGTCCAGGGTACATTAACACGATTCCAATGTGATTTAAGTGTCCAGCCTTTGGTCAGGGTTTAAGACATTCTCCTATGAAATGGGCTATTGCGAATATAAACTGAAAGTGAATACACATAATTTACTGACGTAGTAAAAATTAATATTTCTTTCGTACTCAGTAACACATATTTCATATTCAATCAGTTAGGTTTCATTTTCAGAAAGTCGTTTAAATCAAAAGTGACGAAAATACCTAGTTCTGCTCTGGAGTCGATATTAATACTTCAGATAAATTTTTTGGGCTTAATTTTCATGGGTCTCATATTCATTATGAAGCGTCACGACACTTTTGAAACCCTGATTCAGCTGGTTTTTGGGGTTCCTTTTCCCAGAGCCTATTTTTATACCACGGTTGGATTGGTTTGAAACTTTTAAAATCCCATAATAATAAAATAAGTCGGGGTTTGCCTTCATGGCGCTTTTTGCATTCCTTGGAAAGGGCTTGGGCTCAGTAAGGTTTATAGCAAAGAAAAGTCAAGAAAAGTTTTAACGGAAAAGTGGGAAATTCTTTTTTAAATACAGCGCCATGTCTGATGCAACTCCAGAACGCACGAACCGAATTTCACGGTTTTGCATTCGTTGGAAAGGTCTCGGGCTCTGAGAAATAGAAAATTA
The DNA here is from genome assembly GCF_050003625.1 of Haematobia irritans. NCBI lineage: Eukaryota > Metazoa > Arthropoda > Insecta > Diptera > Muscidae > Haematobia > Haematobia irritans. Next base: position 167,822,494 of record NC_134398.1, read on the forward strand.
AAGAAAATTCAACGGAAATGTGGGAAAATCTTTTTTACATACATCGCACATTACAAAATTTTTAACTTGAATTCATCGCAGTTGCTTTTGTTATAAAATAATTTTATTTTTTCACATGAAAAATGTTCGGAGAACATAGATCATGTGGTGAAAATAGGGTACCTCATTTTTGATATCTGGTGGTGGAAGGGGGCATCCACCTTGCCCGACTTTTCCACAATTGGGCCAAAGTTCTCCGATTTGGGTGAAATCTCCAAGGATGATTAGGGTTGATGTCAAGAAAAAGACCCGCTGCTTTATTTTTCGATATTTGGTAGAGGAGGTGGACCACCGATTTATACGATTTTTGTTTAAAGTACAGTAAAGTCGAGGGGGAGCGAAGAAGGGCGGTTCCCTTTTGTCAGTTTTTTTTTGGAAATAGAAAGTAGAGAATTATCGTTAAATGGGAACTCGGTACATAATTTTATGATTTTTCCACAGGCTTCTGCCAGACTTTTTTTAATAAAAACAAGTAAGGAAAGTCTAAAGTCCCACTATATTATATAAAGTCTAAGGGCCCACTATATTATACCCTGCACCACTTTGTAGATCTAAATTTTCGATACCATATCACAACTTTGTCATTCCGTTTCTAACACATCGAAATAATGCTCTAAGACCCATTAAAGTATATATAGTCTGGGTCGCGGTGAAATTCTGAGTCGATCTAAGCAAGTCCGTCCGTCCGTCTGCTGAAATCACGCTAACTTCAAAACGAAACAAGCTATCGACTTGAAACTTGGCACAAGTAGCTGTCATTGATGTAGGTCGGATGGTATTGCAAATGGGCCATATCGGTCCACTTTTACGTATAGCCCCCATATAAAGCGACCCTCACATTTGGCTTTCGGAGCCTCTAACAGAAGCATATTTCATCCGAAATTACATACTCTCGTAAAAGAAACAAGTATATACAGCAGTAATATCGGCCAGGCCGTATCTTAAATACCCTCAACCATTAATCAAATATTAAAGTTCCTTGAAATTTCTGGGGGGGCCATGTTGGTCCACTTTTACGTATAGCCCCCATATAAAGCGACCCTCAGATTTGGCTTTCGGAGCCCCTAACAGAAGCATATTTCATCGATCCGGCACACACCGGTGCATAATTATATATAGCCCCCATATAAACTGATCCCCAGATTTGGCTTGCGGAGCCTCAAAGAGAAGCTAATTTCATCCGATCTGGCTGAAATTTGGTACATGGTGTTGATATATGCTATCTAAAAACCACGCAAAAATTGGTACAAATCGGTCTATAATTATATAGCCACAAATATAAACCGATCCCTAGATTTGGCTTGCGGAGCCTCAAAGAGAAGCAAATTTCATCCGATCCGCCTGAAATTTTATACATGATGTTGATATATGGTCTCTAACAACCATGCAAAAATTGATCCACATCGGTTCATAATTATATATAGCCCCCATATAAACCGATCCCCAGATTTGGCTTGCGGAGTCTCTAAGAGAAGCAAATTTCATCCAATCCGGTTGTAATTTGGAACGTGGTGTTAGTATATGATCTTTAATAACCGTGGCAGAATTGGTCGATATCGGTCCATAATTATGTATAGCCCCCATATAAACCGTTCTCCAGATTTGACTTCCGGAGCCTCTTGGAGGAGCAAAATTCATCCTATCCGGTTCAAATGTGGAACGTGGGGTTAGTATATGGTCTCTAACATCAATGCAGAAATTGGTCCATATCGGTCTATAGTTATATATAGCCGATCTCCAATCACACAAGAAGTGGTCCATATCGGTTCATAATCATGGTTGCCACTCGAGCCAAAAATAATCTACCAAAATTTTATTTCTATAGAAAATTTTGTCAAAATTTTATTTCTATAGAAAATTTGGTCAAAATTTTATTTCTATAGAAAATTTTGTTACAAATTTATTCGGTTCATAATCATGATTGTTGCCACTCGAGCCAAAAATAATCGACCAAAATTTTATTTCTATAGAAAACTTTTTGTCAAAATTTTATTTTTATAGAAAATTTTGTCAAAATTTTATTTCTATAGAAAATTTTGTGAAAATGTTATTTCTATAGAAAATTTTGTTAAAATTTTATTTCTATAGAAAATTTTGTCAAAATTTTATTTCTATAGAAAATTTTGTTAAAATTTTATTTCTATAGAAAATTTTGTCAAAATTTTATTTCTATAGAAAATTTTGTTAAAATTTTATTTCTTTAGAAAATTTTATTAAAATTTTATTTCTATAGAAAATTTTGTTAAAATTTTATTTCTTTAGAAAATTTTGTTAAAATTTTATTTCTATAGAAAATTTTGTCAAAATTTTATTTCTATAGAAAATTTTGTGAAAATTTTATTTCTATAGAAAATTTTGTTAAAATTTTATTTCTATAGAAAATTTTGTCAAAATTTTATGTCTATAGAAAATTTTATCAAAATTTTATGTCTATAGAAAATTTTGTCAAAATTTTATGTCTATATAAAATGTTATTTCTATAGAAAATTTTGTCAAAATTTTATGTCTATAGAAAATTTTGTCAAACTGAATTATATACGTAATTGATCAATCTTTTTTGATTTAACCACGTATGGACTTACATACAATTTAGAAGACGGTGTTAGGAGGTTTTAAGATACCTCGCCAGCGGCAAGCGTTGCCGCAACTTAAGTAATTCGATTGTGGATGGCAGTGTTTAGAAGAAGTTTCTACGCAATGCATTGTGGAGGGTACATAAGCTTCGGCCTGTCCGAACTTAGGGCCGTATATACTTGTTCTTTTTTTATTTTTGCTCACCATTTCTTTTTCTCTGTAAATCTTGGTGTTGCGATAGTGTATCTCTCTATCCATCTATCCGCTGAATTTGCTATAAAATGGACGATGTTGAGAAAAAGTTTTTGGTCAGTAACATTTCAGAATTAAAGAATGAATAAGGTTGCATGCCATTTATGTGGTATTTTTTTTTTCATGGAGGCAATGAACAATCTTCAAACCTACAAAGTACAATGAAACAAATATTTTGTGGTAATGTCTTACTAAAAATTATCTCAGAACGAAAAAGAAAACTCAAAAAAAAAAACTAACCTATGAACCCTCCATCCAGCTTTCTCCTTTGTTGAAGTACAACTGAGGAAGTCGGACGTTGATATGCATTACTAAAACATATAAATTCTTCCAATATCTCTATGCAAATTGTTGGATGGAATATGATTTAAGGTATAAAATAATAAATGAGATTAATTTATTATAATACAAGTTTCCTCTATTTCCGACCAAAGATAAGCCTCAAGCTATATAGCCTTTGAAATTGCCAGTTGTGGAATATAAGAAATTTAAATATTAAACAGTCTTTACTCTCCTTAAAGGTTTATGTCCTCACAAAATATAGACCTCTCATGAGAGTTATAAATGTACAATACATCTGTAGTAATATGTTCCGTGAGTATTCCCACATTGAAATGATTATGCTTTTTATTACACACCAACACATAGAGCCATGTATATGCATGGTCATAAAAGTCTTCACCCACATAAAATCAGTAATGCGGCAGTGGTATAGTCGGTTGGCTTTGTTGGCTTGCATAAGTGGTTGCTGGCTAACTGATGCTGGCGGCAGTCATAGTATGAAAGGGTTATTGAATAATCAAGGGAAAAATTCTTCTAAAGATATTGAGATCAAAAAGGGTTAGTCACTTCCTAGGTTATGAGTCGAGTTTAACAATCATTACCTCTCTTTTTATTTTACTTTATTCTGCACAATATTTAATGGAACTTCTTTGTTGAATAATTTCACTCATTCTACACTAAAGACTATGGATACTTGCATTAACCAGTATAGAAATATATTTCTAGTTAGGCTTGTGGGATTGGTATTTGGCAATTTTTATACCCTCCACCATGGGATGGGGGGTATATTAACTTTGTCATTCCGTTTCTAACACATCGAAATATTGCTTTAAGACCCCATAAAGTATATACATTCTGGGTCGTGGTGAAATTCTGAGTCGATCTGAGCACGTCCTTCCGTCCGTCCGTCCGTCTGTTGAAATCACGCTAACTTCCGAACGAAACAAGCTATTGACTTGAAACTTGACACAAGTAGTTGTTATTGACGTAGGTCGAAACGAACAAACCCCCAGATTTGGCTTGCGGAGCCTCTAAGAGTTGCATATTTCATCCGATCTTACTTACGTGGTGTAAGTATATGGTCTCTAACAACCATGCAAAAATTGGTCCATATCGGTCCATAATTATATATAGCCTCCATATAAACCTATTCCCAGATTTGACCTCCGGAGCCTCTTAGAGGAGCAAAATTCATCCGATCCGGTTGAAATTTGGTACATTGTGTTGCTATATGTTCTTGAACAACTATGCCAAAATTGGACCATATCGGTTCATAATTATATATAGCCCCCATATAAACCGATCCCCAGATTTGGTTTGCGGATCAACTAAGAGAAGCAAATTTCATCCGACCCGGCCGAAATTTGGTACATGGTATAAGTATATCGTCTCTAACAACCATGCAAAAATTGGTCCATATCGGTCCATAATTATATATAGCCCCCATATAAACCGTTCCCCATGATCCATGGTATCAACGCCGCGTTTGTTGGCGTTGTAATGGCATAGGGCTTCCGCTTCTCGGTTTGCTCGTCAACGAGGCAGGAGTAGTGCATTGTGGAGAGCACGTTCACCACTTTATTTTTTTTTTTTTCGGCACGTATGAGCATAACGATATATCCCCCTCGTTGAACCCAAATAATGTACTATTGATGGTGCGCTTCGGGTTCTTCTTGAACTCCTGTAGAATGAATGTTTTGTTGTAGCGCACTGTACCAACATATGCGGTCTTCCTCCTCAACAAAATACACGCCAAGTCAAGAGTGGTAAAGAAATTATCCGCGTATATAGTACGGCCAGCATTTCAGAAAAGCACCTTAAGCACCTCAACAAATTCAGAAAAAGTCAGAACGAATATCATAAAACAGAATACATTCGACATAAGAAAATATATAAGGAAATTTGCATATCGGCACAAATCGAGTACTTGGAAATCTTGAATCAACGCCTATATAATACTAATAACGCAAAAGACTGGTGGAAGATAGCAAAAGAAATTAATAACAAAGTATTAGGAACGGATTGTACCATGATTGATGTCGGCATTTTTAAGGAGTATTTCAGGAACTTGTTGAACCCAATACAATTATTGGAGAATATTCATTTTGCGCCCAATTTGACCTACGACGATCTCCTAGACGGGGATATAACAGTAGATGAAATTAAATTCATATTGTCAAAGGTTAAAAATAACACTGCCCCAGGCGAAGATAGAGTGCCATATGAGTTTTATATGCACGCTACAGAGGATTTTTTGCTTGAATTAGCAAGAGTATACTCAAATACATACAGAGACAGTAGTGTTGAAGAGTCCATGATCAAAACAATAATTTTCCCTATCCACAAGAAGGGCAATATCAATGACGCAGTCAATTATAGGGCTATTTCATTTATGAATACTGCAGCGAAATTATTTATGGGCATTTTAAATCAAACACTGGTTAACTGGGTGGATGAAAACAAAATTATGGTGGAATATCAAGTCGGTTTCAGGAAACATTATTCAACAGCAGATAACATATATAACCTTGGATCGATCGTTACTTTAAAGGACTTCAAAGCCGCATTCGATAAAGTGTCAAGAAAAGCACTAATATACAAGCTGCATTGCATAGGAATCTCCTATAAATTTGTTAAAATGGTAGAAAGCCTGTATGAAAATACTAGATCCGCTGTGTGGAATGGGAAGGAACTTTCCACATATTTTGACACAACATCCGGCGTGAAACAAGGATGTTTATTATCCCCCTTGCTCTTCGCCTTATATATAAATGACCTTCACGAATGTCTGGCGGCGTCATTATAGAAGGGAAAAATATACGAATACTTATGTATGCGGACGATATTGTTATCCTGGCAGACGAGATAACCACTTTAAGAAGCATGATTTCGAAACTAGAGCAATACTGCAAAACGTGGAACATGGAAGTAAATCCAAGCAAATCCAAAATCATGGTATTCAGAAATGGAGGGAGATTATCGAATCAAGAGAAGTGGTACTATAGGGAACAGGAAATTGAAATCGTTGCTGAGTATGTTTATTTAGGAGTAATATTTACGCCAAAACTAAATTTCAAACCCCATGTATATAATAGAATATCCCAAGCAAAAAATGCTGTAAATTCGACATGGAATTTTTTTTTTAAAAGGATAATATCATCTAAAAATTAAATGGGAAATATATCGCGCTGTTTGCCGATCTATTCAATCATATGCAGCACAAGTATGGGGATTCACCCACTCCGATGAAATTGACAAATTTCAAAGATTTTTTGTGAAACGTTTACTAAAATTGCCTGAAAATATACCTAATTATGTTATTGACCTGGAAACGAACATAGACGATGGACATAACTATACCCTAGAACTTCATCTACAATACATTTATAGAGCACTATTCGATGATGTAGATCGGTTGCCAATTTTTTTCAGCAAAATACTCTTGCAAAATAAATTATTTTGGGTAAACTCTATTAATGATCTGCTAAGCCAGTTTGGAGAAGCGAACATGGAAGCTAACATTACTAAAGAAATGTGGCATAATACCTTTTCCAGGTTGGTGGAAACTCATAGTTTGGTTAACAAACTGAAAAAAAATCGAGAATGCAATGGGTAGTAGCACAAGGATTTACAAACATCTCGATAACAATAAGGGTGTAATGAATCTGAATGGTCCATACAGTCAAGATGAAACAGCATTGATAATGAAGGCTCGATCGGATATGCTCAATCTGAATGGTAACAACTACTCTATGGTTGAAGAACAAACACTCTGTACATTATGTAATCTCCAGGAAAGGGAAAACGTTCAGCACTTGTTAGGAAGATGCCCAATTATGACCGAGATACGACGACAAATCTTTGGCGTAGATCAGCTATCGCATAACCATATAATCTTTGTTCTAAACGGTAGTGGAAATGATGACTGGGAAAAGCTGATAAAATACTTAGAAATCTCTTTGAATTATAGAGCAGTTATCACAAATGAATTCCATTAATTTTGAACATACATATGTAATATTAATAATATTGTCAAACAACAAATGTCACATAACACTACATTCGCACCGGCTGACGATATAAATATCATAGCCGTAAATTCTTTCATTTGAAATGTTTAAATTGAATTCATATTTATGTATAGTATAAAATGATACGTAAAATTTGCATTCAATAAAGAAAGAATACAATACAATAATACAATAGTACGGCCAGCATCTAAATATTTTTCCACAAGATCCAGCACTACGTTCTGCTCTTGGTTTATCTCTCGTTGTTGGTTTGGCAGTTTTCCAGAATATATCATTTCCTTCACAGGATAATAACTCCGTGAGTCGCATAACCACCATACTTTCAAACCATACTTAGCTGGCTTTGACGGAATATATTGTGTGAAGCAGGTGCGGCCTCTGCTCATCAACTGTTAGTGCTTCATGAGGAGTGTAAGCTGCTGCCAAGTTATGTTGCAACATTTCCCAAATGTCGTCAATAGCCGCAGTTTTGCTGTTGATGAGTCGCTGTTGTCGAGTTTTTCCATTGTCGAATCGAATAAATTGCTTTATACACATGAAGCGAACGTACGACAACGCAGCTTTGTATATTGGGCACCGCGTCGCGTCCCATAATTCCATAGCTGGTTCATGGCTTGATCTTGTGAGTCCAGCATACAAAAGCTAGAAAGCTAGCTAGAAAGGCGTCAAACTCTTTCACTGTCACTAGCTTCCACTCCTTTTTCTTTGTGGGATTCGCCAAATTCCATGCAGCTGTAACCTCACTGTCTTTACGATTTGTTTTGTTTTTATCATCATCCCTAATGTCTTTGAGTTTAAGTATTTGTGTTCAGAACAAGTAAATTATGTGTTGAAACAATAAAAAAATTATAATGATGCCAAAAAACATGCATTTATTAGTGAAATTCAGCACAAGGTCCATACGGACCTATTCACACATCTGCATACTATTCTCACTAAAACCTCAATAACTCCTAAAGTAATGATCCGATCGGCTTGATTTTTTTCCAAACGAGTAACTTTGGGTGGGGTGGGTTGTAGTGGCCGAAGTAGGAGTAATTTCAGTTTGAAAAGGCAAAAAGGTCCCTATGGATTTTCTCACTCATCGGAGAGTTAAACCAATTTTGCACCACTTCCCGATCCAAAACGAACAATTTCATTGCTTTTTTGGCTATATGTGTGTTTGTTTTGCTGGGTTCGTGATCATTCGAGTAATGGGGGTAAAAATCCACAGAATTTAGACTTTATGTCTTATGGTTATTATACTATGTTATTTCATCTAATTTTTTGCTTGTGGAGAAGATGGGGTTAAGATTCTTCTAAAACTCAAACAAAAATGGTTGTCATAAACTTATAAAATATTCATAAATTTCATCAAATCCTCTTGAAATTCTATATAATGTCACGCAAACCGCTACTACGGTACCGCCACTACAAGTCATTAACTTAAGCCAAATTTTCTATATGTGTTGTATCCTTTTAGGGGTATTTTAAAATCTTTAGTCTCTTAAGGGCCACTTCGACGTGATTTCGTTGAGTGCAATCTCCAATCCATTTCAGGAGTAGACATCGTGTTCCCTTTGAGGAGTTTTAACTCGATAAGGAAATCCGAATTTATCAAATCTCACTATTGCCCTTTAGATCCATTACACATAATTTTCTCTTTAAATAAACTCTGACGTAAATATTTTTGATAACTTGTAAACGATGCAATGAGCTGACAATAAAACAGAAGTTGTGTAGATGTCATTTCTAGTAAATCCATATTAAACGGTATATAATTTTTTGCTAACATTTTCGTTTACCCTTTGCATATTATTGCGGATATCTCTCGCTCTAAATGCAATCCCCTATTATAGTAAATTGAGAGTAAGTATAATGCTCAAAAATAACTGTCTCACAAGCATATCTGCATATATACAGAAAACCAAACTATATCACACTAACAACCAGCTCGGTTATATTCATTCACACAAACACTCTCACACATACACACATTTATAGATCGACACAAAAGCGTGGGAAATTGTAAATTTTATAAATTTTTATGTAACGTTATCATGAAATTGTAATTAGGTTAAAAACGTATAATAACGTCTTCTTTGCTCTTGTGAATTCTGGTGCTTTGCATTTATTTCATTTGTCTCCCGACATTCGCTACGTTTTCGTGTCCTTGTTGGCTGTCATTCTGGCCCACAGATGGGTAGATGGACGCTTTGACGTCGGTAGCATTTTTGTGCATAGCAGCAGTCAACAAAGCCAGTCATCCAACCGAGAATACTGAAGTTGACATTTTCAGATTTTTCTTTTCCAACGCACTGTGGGAACCACGTCGACGGGATTGGGATTGGAAAGGCTCAATTTATTTAAAAAAAAAAAAATCGAAAGAGATTTTGGAGTAAAGTTGGTTTCAAGAGAAGCCTGTAAAAATTACTTAATAATAAAATAAAATTTTATAAAAAGAAGTAATTTGGTGTCCAGTGAGGACTTTACGGCGGTTGACCCATCAAAAATCAATGTTTTGAGTGTTAAAAATGCAGTTTTTTGAGCGGATGTGTGAGAGCTAGCATTGTCGTGGTGAGGTTAGATCCGTCGTCGGGGGTATGTTTCCCTGATTTCATGGAAGACAACTGTCAAACAAATGATTGTGTACCGCTTGACAGTTCTGCGTTGTTGCGATAGCGACATGTTAAATTGTCCGAAAAACGAAATAGGCAATCAACTTTTGTTGGATTTGACTGATTTTGAAACACCCGTAGAGTCGACTGCTGTTTTCATTCTGGTTCATACCATGAGCCAAAAGTAATCTACCAAAATTTGGATAAAGTTTTACCATATTTTGCAAAATTTTACTTCCATAGAAAATTTTGTCAAAATTTTATTTCCATAGAAAATTTTGTCAAAATTTTATTTCTATAGAAAATTTTGTCAAAATTTTCTATCTAAAGAAAATTTTGTCAAAATTCTATTTCATTAGAAAATTTTGTCAAAATTTTATTTCTATAGAAAATTTTGTCAAAATTTTATTTCTATAGCAAATTTTCTCAAAATTTTATTTCTATAGAAAATTTTCTCAAAATTTTATTTCTATAGAAAATTTTGTCAACATTTTATTTCTGTAGAAAATTTTGTCAAAATTTTATTTCTATAGAACATTTTGTCACAATTTTATTTCTATAGAAAATTTTGTCAAAATTTTATTTCCATAGAAAATGTTGTCAAAATTTTATTTCTATAGAAAATTTTGTCAAAATTTTATTTCTATAGAAAATTTTGTCAAAATTTTATTTCTATAGAACATTTTCTCAAAATTTTAGTTCTATAGAAAATGTCAAAATTTTATTTCTATAGAAAATTTTGTCAACATTTTATTTATATAGAAAATTTTGTCAAAATTTTATTTATATAGAAAATTTTGTCAAAATTTAATTTCTATAGAAAATTTTGTCAAAATTTTATTTTTATAGAAGAAAAGTTTTCTTTTGTAAAAATTTTATTTCTTTAGAAAATGTTGTCAAATTTTTAATTGTTTAGAAAATTTTGTCAAAATTTGATTTCTGTCGAAAATTTTGTCAAAATTTTATTTCTATAGAAAATTTTGTCAAAATTTAATTCTATAGAAAATTTTGTCAAAATTTTATTTCTATCGAAAATTTTGTCAAAATTTTATTTCTATAGAAAATTTTGTCAAAATTTTAGTTCTATAGAAAATGTCAAAATTTTATTTCTATAGAAAATTTTGTCAACATTTTATTTCTAAAGAAAATTTTGTCAAAATTTTATTTCTGTAGAAAATTTTGTCAAAATTTTATTTCTATAGAAAATTTTGTCAAAATTTTATTTCTATAGAAAATTTTGTCAAAATTTTATTTCTATAGAAGAAAAGTTTTGTTTTGTAAAAATTTTATTTCTTTAGAAAATGTTGTCAAATTTTTAATTTTTTAGAAAATTTTGTCAAAATTTGATTTCTGTAGAAAATTTTGTCAAAATTTTATTTCTATAGAAAATTTTGTCCAAATTTTATTTCTATAGAAAATTTTGTCAAAATTTTATTTCTATAGAAAATTTTGTCAAAATTTTATTTCTATAGAAAATTTTGTCAAAATTTTAGTTCTATAGAAAATGTCAAAATTTTATTTCTATAGAAAATTTTGTCAACATTTTACTTCTATAGAAAATTTTGTAAAAATTTTATTTCTAAAGAAAATTTTGTCAAAATTTTATTTCTGTAGAAAATTTTGTCAAAATTTTATTTCTATAGAAAATTTTGTCAAAATTTTATTTCTATAGAAAATTTTGTCAAAATTTTATTTCTATAGAAAATTTTGTCAAAATTTTATTTCTAAAGAAAATGTTGTCAAAATTTTAGTTCTATAGAAAATGTCAAAATTTTATTTCTATAGAAAATTTTGTCAACATTTTATTTATATAGAAAATTTTGTCAAAATTTAATTTCTATCGAAAATTTTGCCAAAATTTACTTTCTATAGAAAATTTTATTTCTATAGAAGAAAAGTTTTCTTTTGTAAAAATTTTATTTCTTTAGAAAATGTTGTCAAATTTTTAATTTTTTAGAAAATTTTGTCAAAATTTGATTTCTGTAGAAAATTTTGTCAAAATTTTATTTCTATAGAAAATTTTGTCAAAATTTAATTCTATAGAAAATTTTGTCAAATTTTTAATTTTTTAGAAAATTTTGTCAAAATTTGATTTCTGTAGAAAATTTTGTCAAAATTTTATTTCTATAGAAAATTTTGTCAAAATTTTATTTCTATAGAAAATTTTGTCAAAATTTTGTCAAAATTTTATTTCTATAGAAAATTGTGTCAACATTTTATTTCTATAGAAAATTTTGTCAAAATTTTATTTCTGTAGAAAATTTTGTCAAAATTTTTTTTCTGTAGAAAATTTTGTCAAAATTTTATTTCTGTAGAAAATTTTGTCAAAATTTTATTTCTATAGAAAATGTTGTCAAAATTTTATTTCTATAGAAAATTTTGTCAAAATTTTATTTCTATAGAAAATTTTTTCAAAATTTTATTTCTATAGAAAATTTTCTCAAAATTTTAGTTCTATAGAAAATGTCAAAATTTAATTTCTATCGAAAATTTTGCCAAAATTTAATTTAATTTTGTCAAAATTTTATTTCTATAGAAAATTTTGTCAAAATTTTATATCTAAAGAAAATTTTGTCAACATTTGAGTGAATTACCCGAATTTATTCTGATAATTGGTTGATAGTTTTGCTGCAAGTAGAGAATGCTGATGAGGAATGTGGTAATTCCGAAACAGCTGTACATCCAACCATCTTGCAGTCTATAGGGCTTTGCCCAAATAAATTTGACAAGCATACTTTTCCTCTGTTGGTTAAGCTACACTTGTAGTTTAGTCAATGCATGGCTTTAAGCTGAGATCAAAAACAATAATAACGATTGAAGAGAAGCCAACAATAACAAACAAAACGAATAAAAATTGTTTTCTATAGAAAATTTTGTCAATTTTTTTTTTTTTTTTATAGAAAAAAGTTTTCTATTGTAAAATTTTTATTTCTTTAGAAAATGTTGTCAAAATTTTAATTTTTTAGAAAATTTTGTCAAAATTTTATTTATGTAGAAAATTTTGTTTCCGTAGAAATTATAATTTTTTAAAAATTTTGTTTCTATAGAAAATTTTGTCAAAATTTTATTTCTATAGAAAAGTTTGTCCTAATTGTATTTCCAAAAATTTACTAATCGTGTAAAGATATGAAAACAGCGGAGGAAAAACGTCTGCAAGGACATTGTACGTTCCACGAGTGTCCTCCTTAGCCAGTATATGTGCTTTTTCATTTCCCATTAATTTACCTTGGACCTTAGGTCTACATTGCCAAGGCCTTTATAGCTGCTTGGTCGGCTTAGAATCCAAGATAACTCCCAAATATATTGTTGATTCCGAGTGACTCAACTTCGTCCCTTGAAATTCGGGAGCTTTGTATCAAATGATATTTTTTCGTCTAGAGAAGAGTGCCATCTCTGTTTCCAGGGTTCACATATTATATTATATTTCAACGAAATGACAAAACTACTATATATAATCGGTATATTTTCATGCACATCAAGCAAGTTGTCAAGGATCGAAGTTTACCAATGTTGCATTAAAATGGATTGAATAGTCTAAGTGAACCTGAAATATCGGTCTGCCACTATACCTAGCCTAACCTAAGTGGTCATGAGATTATTTTCATGCTTGATTTTAATGCTAATATTCAGTTTCAACTCTTGAGACGACCTAGCAATGGCTATCCGTCTATTTACTATAACAAGACCACCATTTTGATCGATGTTTCATGCGGATTGGTATGTGACATAGCTGACTCAAAAATTTTTTATTGTTACCTTTCTAAATGTTATGGAAATATGTAATGTAAGTCAAAATGTCTATTTTCGTATACCACAGTGCAATATTTCCTTCCGTCGTTTTTTGTTTTTTTTTTTTTGAATTTCTCTTAAATGCGCTTGGGTTTAAATGTCAGCGGTATTATGATTACAGTTGGCTGCAATGACCTGTGCTGTCGTTGCGCCATAGTAGTGGTGTCGTTCATATTGTCACTGTCGTTCCAATTATATTGGCATTTGCCGACAATCAATCCTCTACCATGGAATGAAGTGAATCCGAGCACAAGAAACCTAGTAACTGGAGTGTGAGTTTTGGGAGTATTCTGAACAGATGTACTAGGGGAAAATGCGAAATACAATTTTATTTTTTTAATTTGGGTCATTTCGTATACAAAAGAGAATTAAGGATGCTTAATGTGTACATTTCTACTTTTGCTGAATTTCCTACAAAGAACTTGAGGTGATTTCATTTCTCCAATGATGAAATTTTAATTTGCTTGCAAAGTTGTGGCTGGCATTTCAGGAATGCTAAATGGCCTTTTATTTTCATTTAAAGCTGATGATGTATTTAATCGAATTGCATCGATGTCGTTTTTATTTTGCAAGGATACTTTTCATTGGAGATTTTACTTTGTTGCACAATCGAAGATTATTATGGAAAAGTATTGAATTGCTTTTAATATTCCAATTACATTTTGTGTTTCCGTGCAATGTATTTAACTTTAATTAAGTTTTTTTAAATTGACTCAATTTTATATGGATGACAGCCGCTGTCATAGCACATGATGGATCGATCATTTGCTCCAGAAGATACATTCGTATGGAATTCATTAAGTTCTTGTTTGAAATAAAATGAAATCGAAATCACTATTAAGGATATATGTGAGAAATTAAGAGAGTTGGCAATCTATGTCACCATTGCAGTGCAGTCATAAGTTATTATATGTGCCAATTATGGAAGGATGATATGGGTCAATGACACGTCATTAAAATCAATGTGGAGTCATTTACAACACTTTGCATCAATGACAATACTATTGGATTTTTTTTTTTGGTTTTTTATATCAACAAATTGAGTTCCAGGATAGGACATATCATTTCATTTTCTATAATCGTCCAACGAATTGAAATCCGAATATTTTAAAAATCATTGTGCGGTAGCAATGAAGCGAGGTAGCTTCTTTATAAGTCATTCTTGGTTGGCGCTTGCTGAGTGCAATGGCGCTGAGTCCTGCCGGAATGCGGACGAAATGTTTGTCTGTTCAGCACTTCAATGCTGTCTTTTTGGCATTTTCCCTATAACATTCGCCATTCATTGTGACCCACGGTCGATGAACATAAGCGAGGAATGACCACCGCCCGTTACGGTGCTCCATACCTTAACAATCGGCAGCGCTTGCATTTCGATATTTGTTCGAGGAGGGAGACCTCCCATTTACTCGACTTTTTTTCCAGTGAAAAAACAAAAATTATCCTGCTTACTGGAAATTTACGGAGAATCTGGGGAATGTTATGAAATGTATATGGGGAACCTGATTTTTTAATATTTGGTCGGGGAAAAATAAAAGAACACAGGGAGACCTTCTGTAAGTATATTCAGTGAAACAATTAATTTTTTCTAATTTTCTAAAAATTTACAGAGGAAGATGGGCTTCCCCCGTCCCTGCTTTTTCAAAATTGAACTTAGGCTTGATTGACATATTCGGGGAAGGCTGAGGGCAATATCTACACAAAGATACGTTACATCATTTTTCGAATTTGAACCTCCTCTAAAACGGAAAAAAACACAAATTCTCAATTTTACTTGAAATTTACAAAGCCCGTAAGGTTGTGAAATCAATATGGTGTAACTCATTTTTAGATATTTGGTTAGAGAGGGACCTTCTCTTTTCCCCGCACTTTGAAACTTGAAGGAAAGCTCCGAGATTTCCTTAAAATTTACAAGGAAGGTTAAGGCTGTTATCCACATCTGTATTTAAAACAAGTAACAGGTTGATAAGTCCCCGGTCTGACACATAGATGGCGTCGCTAGTATTAAATGCATATTATTATACCCACCACCATAGAATGGTGACGGGGGTATAATATGTTTGTCATTCCGTTTGTAGCACATCGAAATATCGATTTCCGACTATATTAAGTATATATATTCTTGATCAGGGAGAAATTCTAACACGATATAGCCATGTCCGTCTGTCTGTCTGTTGTAATCACGCTACAGTCTTCAATAATAAAGCAATCGTGCTGAAATTTCGCACAAACTCGTCTTTTGCCTGCAGGCAGGTCAAGTTCGAAGATGGGCTATATCGGTCCAAGTTTTGATATAGGCCCCATATAAACAGACCTCCCGATTTGGGGTCTTGGGCTTATAAAAACCTTAGTTTCTATCCAATTTGCCTGAAATTGGAAATCTAGAGGTATTTTGTGACCACAAAGAGGTGTGCCAAAAATGGTGAGTATCGGTCCATGTTTTGGTATAGCCCCCATATAGACCGATCTCCCGATTATATTTCTAGGGCTTCTAGAATCGATAGTTCTATCAAATTCGCCTGAAATTGGAAATCTGGAGGTATTTTAGCACCGTAAAGAGGTTTGCCAAAAATGGTGACTATCGGTTGATATTTAGGTATAGCCCCCATATAGACCGATTTCCCGATTTTACTTTTTGGGCTTCTAGAATCCGTAGTTATTATCCATATTGGTTGAAATTTGAAATCTAGAGGTATTTTAGGACCATAAAGAGGTGTGCTAAAAATGGTGAGTATCGGTCCAGGTTTTGGTATATCCCCCATATAGACCGATCTCCCGATATGGGGTCTTGGGCTTATAGAATCGGAAGTTTTTATCCAATTTGCCTGAAATTGGAAATCTAGAGGTATTTTAGAACAATAAAGAGGTGTGCCGTGAGTGAGTGTGGTGAGTATCGGTTCATGTTTTGGTATAGCCTCCATATAGACCGATCTCCAGTTTTTACTTCTTGGGCTTCTAAAATCTGTAGTTTTTATCCAATTTGCCTGAAATTAGAAATCAAGAGGTATTTTAAAACCCTAAAGAGGTGTGCTGCAAATGATGAGTATCGGACCATTTGTTTATATAGCCCCCATATAGACCGATCCCCAGATTTTATTCTTGGGCTTATAGAAACCGGGTTATTATCCAACTTGCCTCAAATTGGAAATCTAGAGGTATTTTAGGGCCATAAAAAGGTATGCCGAAAATGGTGAGTATACGTCCATGTTTTGATATAGCCATCAGATAGACCGATCTCCCGATATTACTTTTTGGGCTTCTAGAAACCGTAATTGTTGTCCACTTTTCCTGAAATCGAAAATCTGGAGATTTTTAGGAATATAAATAGGTGTGCAAGAAATTATTTTATTTTTTAGGCTTCTAAAATACCTCTAGAAATCTAGAGGTATTTTAGGACCTTAAATATGAAAGCCGAAAATGGCGTGTAATTTTTATCTTCCAAATAGACCGATCTCCCGATTTGACTTCTTGGGCTTTTAGAAACCATCGTTTTTTCAAATTTGCATGAAATTTTAAATCTAGAAGAATTTTAGGAACATAAAGAGGTGTACCGAAAATGGTGAATATCGGTCCATGTGCACTGATAATGAAAATTGCTTGAAACTGAATTTGAGTTTCCAGATTTTACTTCTGGTAATCATTTAATTAATGGGGGTAAAAATCTGCAGATGTTAGATTTTAAATCAAGGCGTTATTTCATCGTTTTCTTGCACACTTGCACACGATGTTTATGATTCCTCTAAAACTCAAACAAATATGGTTCTTATAAATCCAGAATCTGATCTAGTCTTCATAGGTAAAATCTTTGAGTTTATCTTCGGGAAGTGTACTGGTTGAACTGATCTGCTTGTCATCCAATCCCCCGAAATTTTCACAGGAAACTATAATATTTGATTCAGATTCGGCCCGGCCGAACTTACTGCTTTATATATTTGTTTTTATATAGTACCAACCTTGAAATAACTCCTGTCAAAATTTGACGTCTGTAAGTCTATTAGTTTGTGAGATAGAGCGTCCCAGCAAAAAAAATTAGAAGTTCTTCCAAAGGTACAACTTTAAAAGCACTTCCAGAAGATGCACTCCAAATGATGTTCTTTATTTTAACTACCCAGGAAGTTCTTTTAATTCAATTTTTTAAAACTTGGTTTTTTCATACTTTTCATGGGTAATTTTAACTTTTTTTGTTTCAAATACGTCAAAAACAGAGTAAGAATTCATAAAATAGAACAAATCATTTAAAATTTTTCGAAAAAAATGCTAAATCCAATCTGAAAAAATAGTGAATTTTTGAAAATATTTGAGGTCAAACGTTTCCGACAAGCGTTAGAATCCATTAAAAGTAAAATAAAAATTATAAAAATTATTTATTTGACAAAATATCACAGAATTTTTTAATTTACATCCAAAACATTGAAATCGGATCACACTTAAGAAGTGAAGCAAATCCAGTGCAACGGCTGTTGAAATGGAGGACTTCCGTCCTATGACAAGCCCATGTTAAATTCATCGCTTCTGCGTCAATTTTGCACTACTTCCGGATCCAAAAAGAACATTTTCATCACTTTTTTGGCGACGCTTTTTTGCTAGGGTCTTTTGTGAAGCAACTTTTGTCATTGTGAAAAAATGAAAAAAAAGGAATTTCGTGTTTTGATAAAATACTGTTTTCTGAAGGAAAAAAATACGATGGAAGCAAAAACTTGGCTTGATAATGTGTTTCCGTCTCTGCCCCAGGGAAATCAACAATAATTCATTGGTATGCAAAATTCAAGTGGGGTGAAATGAGCACGGAGGACGGTGAACGCAGTGGACGCCCGAAAGAGGTGGTTACCGACGAAAACATCAAAAAAAATCCACAAAATGACCAAAAACAACGTGTTGATGATTCTGAGAGGTGTTTGCAGCTGTTAACTCGTAATACACCCGAGTGTTTCCGTCGATATGTGACAATGGATTAAACATGGCGCCATCACTACACTCCAATCGATAGTCGGCTGAGTGGACAGCGACCGGTGAATCGTCTCCGAAGCGTGGAAAGACTCAAAAGTCCGCTGGCAAAGTAATGGCCTCTGTTTTTTGGGATGCGCATGGAATCATTTTTATCGATTGTCTTGAGAAGGGAAAAACTATCAACAGTGACTACTATATGACGTTATTGCAGCGTTTGAAGGTCGAAATCGCGGCAAAACGGCCCCATATGAAGAAGAAAAAAGTGTTGTTCCACCAAGACAACGCACCGTGCCACAAGTCATTGAGAATGATGGCAAAAATTCATGAATTGGGCTTCGAATTGCTTCACCACCCACCGTATTCTCAAGATCTGGCCCCCAGAGACTTTTTCTTGTTCTCGGACCTCAAAAGGATGCTCGCAGGGAAAAAATTTGGCTGCAATGAAGAGGTGATCGCCGAAACTGAGGCCTATTTTGAGGCAAAACCGAAGGAGTACTACCAAAATGGTATCAACAAATTGGAAGGTCGTTATAATCGTTGTATCGCTCTTGAAGGGAACTATGTTGAATAATAAAAAAGAATTTTGACAAAAAAAATGTGTTTTTCTTTGTTAGACCGGGGACTTATCAGCTAACTTGTTATTTACTTAAAATTAACAAGGAACGTGGGAGAAGGTGAATTCATTTATACAGAGTACATGATTTTTCGAAATCTGCTTAGGAAAGGGGAATAGTTAAAAATCTAAACTTCGTTCATTTACTTGAAATATATGGGGACCGTTGGGTAGTTTGTGAAATGAATATAAGTTACGTGATTTTCCGTTTTCTGATCGGGAAGGAGCGCAGGAGAGAGTTCTCGTTTGCCCAATTGTTTGAAAACTGAAAGTAGAAGGCTGCCCATAAATTCGAACCCGATGCATAATTTAATGATTTTAGCACAACATTCTGTCAGCTTTTTTTTAAGTAAACAACTCAAATTTACATGAAATTGACAGACAAAGTAGAGGGTAAATACTACATTTTCTGATGCATGTTCGGGAAAGACACGTTCTCCGAGTCTGTTGTTTTAACAAATGTTAACATGCTCAATTTTTAAGTACTTTTCTTTTTTCCGATTTATTGGGCGGAAAACTTATATTCTTTATATGTTGAAATATGATGCTTAATATTCAGGCATATTGAGAAGAAGGTTACCTCCACTTGAGAAACCTCGCTTGTTCTGCATTCAAGTCCAACGACTTGAATACAGAACAAGTGAGATAATTAAAAAAAATCCGTCAAAAGGGAACACCCTCTTCTCAGTTTTAATGCCAGACTTCTCCTGATCCTACGCTTTAAAAGAGTTCAAACCTTTTCGAATTTATTTTCGGCTCGAAAGATGCCTAAGTTAACGTAATATTTTCCTACAAATATGCTTCAGAAGGCGCAGCGAGCACGGTTCCGGAGCCTCTTTGAGGAGCAAATTTAATTCGATCCGTTCGAAATTCTGTACGTGGTTTAAGTATGTGCCCTGTAACAACTCTATAACAACCAAACAAGAAGTGGTCCACATTGATGCGTATTTACCCACCAATAAAGCGTCTCCAAACACTTGTGAAAATCTCCTTTTAGATTCGGAAATAGTGCAAAATTGGCCCAAAAGCGATGAATTTAATAAAGGCTTGTCAAAGGATGGATGTCCACCATTTCAACAGTCGTTGCACTGAATTTACATCACTTCTTAAGGTGTGATTTCAATTTAGTGTTATGGATATAAATTTTTATGAAAAAATTTTTTTCTTAAATAATAAATATTTTTTATAATTTTTATGATTTTTAATGCATTCTAATGCTTGCTTTATATTTTCACAAATTCGTAATTTTTCTAAAAAGGATTGACATTTTTTCGATAAAATTTAAGTAATGTGTACGATTTTTACACCCTCCACCATAGGATGGGGGTATATTAACTTTGTCATTCAGTTTGTAACACATTGAAATATTGCTCTAAGACCCCATAAAGTATATATACACTGGGTCGTGGTGGAAATCTGAGTTGATCTGAGCATGTCCGTCCGTCTGTTGAAATCACGCTAACTTCCGAACGAAACAAGCTATCGACTTGAAACTTGGCACAAGTAGTTGCTATTCACGTAGGTCAGATGGTATTACAAATGGGCCATATCGGTCCACTTTTACGTATAGCCCCATAAAAACGGACCCCCGAAATTTGGCTTGCGAATCCTCTAAGAGAAGCAAATTTCATCCGATCCGGCTGAAATTTGGTACATGGTGTAAGTATATAGTCTATAACAACCATCCAAAATTGGTCCACATCGGTCCATAATTATATACAGCCCCCATATAAACCGATCCCCCGATTTGGCTTACGGTGTCCCTAAGAGAAGCAAATTTTATCCGATCCGGCTGAAATTTGGTACATGGTGTAAGTATATGGTCTATAACAACCATGCAAAAATTGGTCCACATCGGTCCATAATTATATATAGCCCCCATATAAACCGATCCCCCGATTTGGCTTGCGGAGCCTCTAAGAGAAGCGAATTTCATCCAATCTGACTGAAATTTGGTACATGGTGTAAGTATATGGTCTCTAATGACCATGCAAAAATTGGTCAACATCGGTCCATAATTATATATAGTCGGTCCATAATTATATATAGAAGCAAATTTCATCCGATCTGGCTGAAATTTGGTACATGGTGTTAGTATATGGCCTCAAACACCCATGCAAAAATTAGTCGAAATCGGTCCATAATTATACATTGGCCCCATATAAACCGATACCCAAATTTGACCTCCGGAGCCCCTTGGAAGAGTAAAATTCATCCGATTCGGTTGAAATTTGGTACGTGATGTTAGTATATTGTATCCAACAAACATGCAGGAATTGGTTCATATCAGTCCATAATTATATATAGATCCCATATAAACCGATCCCCAGATTTGAACTCCGGTGCCTTATGGAGAAGCAAAATTCATCCGATCTGGTTGAAATTTGGTACGCTAAAAGTGGTCCATATCACTCCATTATCACATATAGCCCCCATATAAGCCGATCCCGAGATTTGGTTTTGAAGCCTCTTGGAGGAGCGAATTTCATCCGAGTCAGTTGAAATTTGGTACATTGTGCTAGTATATGGCCGTTAACAACCATGCTCAACTAGGTCCATATCGGTCAATAGTTACATATAGCCCTCAGATAAATCGATCCCCAATCACACAAAAATTGGTCCATATCAAGTTCATAATTGTATATAGCCCCCACATAAGCGACCCCCATATTTCAATTCTGGCTCTCTACGTATCGTGCAAAAAGTCCATATCGATTCGTAATTATTTGTAGACTTACCTATACATAACTTTTTTGTCTAATATATACGTCGTATGGACTAACTCACAATTTAGAAAATAATGTTAAGAAGTTTTAAGATACCACAACCCAAATAATTCGCAATCCATGGTGGAGGGTACATAAGATTCGGCCTGGCCGAACTTACGGCCGTATATACTTTTTTATACCCTTCACCACTACTGTGGTACAGGGTATAATAAGTTTGTGCATTTGTGTGTAACGCCAAGAAGGAGTAATCATAGACCAACCTTTTAGTATACGGATCGGCTTAGAATTAAATTCAGAGTCGATTTAGCGATGTCCGTCTGTCTGTCTGTCCGTCTGTCTGTCTGTCCGTCTGTCTGTCTGTCTGTCTGTTGATGTATTTTTGTGTTCAAAGTACAGCTCGCAGTTTTAGTCCGATTGTCCTAAAATTTGGTATTGGATCCTGTTTCGGCTCAAAGACGATCCCTATTGATTTTGGAAAAAATCGGTTCAGATTTAGATATAGCTGCCATATATATTTTTCGCCGATCTGATCATAATTGGCGTGTATATCAACCGATCTTCCTCAAATTCCGTACATCCGAATATTTTATGGGTCTCGAAAAACTTGCAAAATACCAGCTAAATCGGTTCAGATTTAGATATAGATGTCATATATAGCTTTCGCCCGATTTACACTCATTTGCCCAAAGAGGCGAATTTTTAACTCCGATTTGGTTGAAATTTTGCACAGGGAGTAGAATTAGCATTGTAACTATGCGTGCCAACTTTGGTTGAAATCGGTTCAGATTTTGATATATCTCCCATATATAGCTTTCGCCCGATTTACACTCATATGACCACAGAGGCCAATTTTTAACTCCGATTTAGTTGAAATTTTGCACAGGGAGTAAAATTAGCATTGGAACTATTCGTGCCAACTTTGGTTGAAATCGGTTCAGATTTTGATATATCTCCCATATATAGCTTTTGCCCGATTTACACTCATATGACCACAGAGGCCAATTTTTAACTCCGATTTAGTTGAAATTTTGCACAGAGAGTAGAATTAGCATTGTTGCTATGCGTGCCAAATTTGGTTGAAAACGGTTCAGATTTAGATATAGCTCCCATATATATGTTTTTCTGATTTCGACAAAAATGGTCAAAATACCAACAATTTCCTTGTAAAATCGCCACTGCTTAGTCGCAAAGTTGTAAAATGACTCTAATTTTCCTAAACTTCTAATACATATATATCGAGCGATAAATCATAAATAAACGTTTGCAAAGTTTTCTTAAAATTGCTTCAGATTTAAATGTTTCCCATATTTTTTTTTTTTTTACTAACATTGTGTTCCACCCTAGTGCATTAGCCGACTTAAATTTTGAGTCTATAGATTTTGTAGAAGTCTATCAAATTCTTCCAGATCGAGTGATATTTAAATGTATGTATTTGGGACAAACCTTTATATATAGCCCCCAACACATTTGACGGATGTGATATGGTATCGAAAATTTAGATCTACAAAGTGGTGCAGGGTATAATATAGTCGGCCCCGCCCGACTTTAGACTTTCCTTACTGGTTTAATTCTTGCTCTGTTTTTAACCTACTTGAAACAAACAAGTTTAAATTACCTATTTAAAATATTGAATTAAAAGTTATAAAAATTTGAATTAAAAGAACATCCTGTGTAGTTAAAGTAATGAACATCTTTTGGAAGGATTTTTAAAGTTGTGCCTTTGGAAGAACTTAAATATGTTAAATAGAATCGGAAGACTAGAAAAATTATAATAAGGAGTTATTACAATTCTAGCCAAGGGTCACAATTTCGTTATTGTTTGAGTATTTCTCACATACTTCAACTTGATGGAATAAACCTAACAAATGAAATTTTCGCAGTACAAAAAGTAAATCCACCTACTAAAAAATATTTTCGAGCAATTTCTATTTTACATTTTATGACCTCAAGATATTTACCAAGAATAAATCTCGTTTTCCGTTATTGTTTGAACCTTTTTGCATTTTTGTATTGTTTTTGTACAGACAAATAACCGAAAGCGGATGATGGCATTTTCCAGTTCTTTGAAAAAGTAAGAAACAAAAACAAAATAGTTGAGTAGCAGAAAAAATATGTGGGCCAGGCAAAAGGCAAATCTAAATGGAACTAAAGGTAAGCAAATTCCTACCAACTTTATCATCACGAATGAAGAGAAACCTTGAAAGAACCAACACCAAAACAATTTTTGTATAGCTTGAGGTTTGATATCAAAACCAGCTTTTATTTCTAACGTTGAACAAGATCCTGTCAGGTGGGGGTAAAAGGAATAAACAGGAAGTATGTCATAACATTTTAATTTTTTTTTGTGAGGCAGTTGCGGGAGTATATGTAGGGAATTTACTAAAAATTAGGGAAAGCGACACCCACTACAAATCGTATGGAAGAAGTACGAAAAATATCTGGTTGAATTATTTTCTTTTTCTTTTAAAATTAAATAAAAGTGTTATTATTTTCATGATATTCTTGCTCACCTTCATGTTTCTACTTAAGAAGAAAATCGTTATAAAGGGAATTCATATGAAAATCAATATTAGTAATGTTCTAACTGATAAATATCACATTCCACACTGAAAACAAACATGATCGGTTCCAAAGTTTTAGTCTTTACCCTAATTACAAGTACACAGAAAAAAATATCACCAAAAAATTTCCAATTAAAAAGTTAATTGAAGTTGAAAATTTTTTCAATTAAAAAGTTAATTGATACAATTCCGAACGAAACAAACTATCGACTGGTAGCTTGGCATACGTAGTTGTTATTGATGTAGGTCGGACGGTATTGCAAATGGGCCATATCGTCTAGCCCCCATATAAACCAACCTTTAGATTTGGCCTGCGAAGCCTCTTGGAGTACAAAACTCATCCGCTCCATTTGAAATTTGGTAGGTGGTGCAACTATATGGTCCCTAACAACCATGCAAAAATTGGTGCATATCGGTCCATAATTGTATATAGCCTCCATATAAACCGGTTCCTAGATTTAACTTCCGGAGCCTCGTGGAAGAGCAAAATTCACCCGATACGGTTGAAATTTGGTCCGCGGTGTTAGAACATGGTATGTAACAACCATGCAAAAATTGGTCTATATCGGTCCATAATTATATAACAGGTTGGCTGATAAGTCCCTGGTATGGTATTAAATGCATATTATTTTTATATAGTACCAACCTTCAAATGATTCGTGTCAAAATTTGACATCTGTAAGTCAATTAGTTTGTGAGATAGAGTGTCTTCTGTGAAGCAACTTTTGTTATTGTGAAAAAAATGGAAAAAAAGGAATTTCGTGTTTTGATAAAATACTATTTTCTGAAGAATAAAATACGGTGGAAGCAAAAATTTGGCTTGATATAAAGTTTCCGGACTCTGCCCCAGGGAAATCAACAATAATTGGTTGGTATGCAAAATTCAAGCGTGGTGAAATGAGCGCGGAGGACGATGAACGCAGTGGATGCCCGAAAGAGGTGATTACCGATGAAAACAGCAAAAAAAATCGTCAAAATGATTTTGAATGACCGTAAAATGAAGTTGATCGAGATAGCAGAGACCTTAAAGATATCAAAAGAACGTGCTGTTCATATAATTCATCAATATTTGGATATGCGAAAGCTCTGTGCAAAATGGGTGCCGCGCGAGCTCACATTTGACCAAAAACAACAACGTGTTGATGAGTCTGAGCGGTGTTTGCAGCTGTTAACTCGTAATACACCCGAGTTTTTCCGTCGATATGTGACAATGGATGAAAAATGGCTCCATCACTACACTCCTGAGTCCAATCGACAGTCGGCTGAGTGGACAGCGACCGGTGAACCGTCTCCGAAGCGTGGAAAGACTCAAAAGTCCGCTGGCAAAATAATGGCCTCTGTTTTTTGGGATGCGCATGGAATAATTTTTATCGATTATCTTGAGAAGGGAAAAACCATCCACAGTGACTATTATATGGCGTTATTGAAGCGTTTGAAGGTCGAAATCTCGGTAAAACGGCCCCATATGAAGAAGAAAAAAGTGTTGTTCCACCAAGACAACGCACCGTGCCACAAGTCATTGAGAACGATGGCAAAAATTCATGAATTGGGCTTCGAATTGCTTCCCCACCCACCGTATTCTCCAGATCTGGCCCCCAGCGACTTTTTCTCGTTCTCAGACCTCAAAGGATGCTTGCAGGGAAAAAATTTGGCTGCAATGAAGAGGTGATCGCCGAAACTGGGGCCTATTTTTAGGCAAAACCGAAGGAGTACTACCCAAATGGTATCAAAAAATTGGAAGGTCGTTATAATCATTATATCGCTCTTGAAGGGAACTATGTTGAATAATAAAAACGAATTTTGACAAAAAAATGTGGTTTACTTTGTTAGACCGGGGACTTATCAGCCAACCTGTTATAGCGTCATATAAACCGATCACCTGATATGACTTTCGGAGCCTATAGGAGGAGCAAAATTTATCCGATTCGGTTGAAATTTGATGCGTAGTGCTAGTATATGATCTCCATCAACCATGCAAGGGAGCCACCGTGGTACAATGGTGACCATGCCCGCCTTGCATACACAAGTTCGTGGGTTCAATTCAGGTTCGATTTCTGAGGGTTCCAAAGCTTCTCTAAGTGGTTTCACTGCAATGTGGAACGCCGTTCGGACTCGGCTATAAAAAGTAGGTCCCTTGTCATTGAGCTTAACATGGAATCGGGCAGCACTCAGTGATTAGAGAGAAGTTCACCAATGTGGTATCACAATGGACTGAATAGTCTAAGTGAGCCTGAAACATCGGGCTGCCACCGAACCTAACCTATCAACCATGCAAAAATTGGTCCATATCAGTCTATAATTATATACAGCCCCCACATAAACTGATCCCCAGATTTGGTTTTGGAGCCTTTTGGAGGAGCAAATTTCATCCGATTCAGTTGAAATTTTGTGTTTGGTGTAAGTATATTGACTATATATAACCCACATTTGGCTTCTGGAGCCTCTTAGAGGAGCAAAATTCATCCGATCCGGTTGAAATTTTGTACGTGGAGTTAGTATGTGGTCTCTAAAAACGACGCTCATATTGGTCCATATCAGTCCATAATAAGTGGTATATAGCCCCCTTATAAATAGATCCTCAGATTTGATCTCCGGATCAAATCCATAGCGGGGAATATATAAGATTCGGCCTGGCCGAACTTACGGCCTTATATACTTGTTTAAATCGTTTATTCTTTGTAGTAGTATGTTAATTCTACTATCACTGCAATTTCGGAAAAACACGCTCGCGAAAATAATCCCGTTTACGAACATAAAATGCTTACGAGATGAATTCATTTGTAATTTTAGTGACATCCTTGGTGGTAAGAGTTTTAAAACGCACTCGATTTTAACCATATTCATGTTTTCAGTCAGGTTCTATAGGTAAATCACTCATAAAATTATTCTAGTATATATGGGGCTTTATCTAAATCTCTACCGATTTCAACCAAATTTGATGACGATACCATCAGTTGCACTCCTTATGCAAAAGTTTAGTTTTATTTCTCCAAATTTTAATTTAAATCAATATGAAATTGTGGTCTCTGGAGCCATATAAATGCATATCGGGCGAAAGATATACATGGGAGCTATATCTAAATCTGAAGCGATTTGGCTGACATTTTTCAAGTTCTACGAGGCTTGTAAAACATTCATATGTACGAATTTGAAGAAGATCGGTTCTTAAATACGTTTTTTTTTAATCAGTGATATATATAAATGGTGTCTATATCTAAATCTGAACCGACTTTTTTAAAAACCAATAGCGATTGTCTTTAACCCAAAGAAAGACCTTATGCCAAATTTGAGGACGATTGAACATAAACTCGGAGCTGTATATATAAAATATACATATATAGACAGGCGGGCGGACGGACAGATAGACATACGGACATCTCCAAATCGACTCAGATTTTGATTCTAAGATGATAGGTATACCAAACCATGGATCTCAGACTGCTCTGTCTTGGCGTTAGCTTCCAAATATAAACTACTTCTGCCAAAATCTATCGGAATCGGCCCTCAATTAAAAAACAAACGTTTCTGTGCCAAATTTAAAGTCAATCACATAAAGATCTCTACAAGCAGATGTAGATGGTTATATGGTTGTTTTGACAAATACATTGTAGGCACCAAACTTCATTTTTTCAGATTTTTGTTGGGATTAATTTTAATAGAACAAAATAATTCTTAGAAAATTTCTCATTTTATTTACGATTTTCTCTTTTATTATACTCTTACCAATTTCATATGAAAGCATACATATGTTATCCTCCCTCAATACATTGAGAGTTACTGCAGTGGTTAAGATGTTCCCTTATTCAGCATCCATGAAATCCTCTATACGAAAGTACGAAAAGCCACCGCAAAATTCTGATCCATTCCCTTGTAAAAGGTCTTGGTAAATGATGTCGTAAAACTTGAAGATGGATGACTTGTAATTTGTAGTTTAAATTTACCGCCTGAAAAGAAAAAAAAAACAACATTAGAATTGAAATACTTGAAGAATGTGGTGAGAAGCAAAACCTTATCCTTTGCCCAAAGAAAAAAAAAACAGCAAGAAGAGGAAAAATAAAATCTCAACAACAATTGCCACATTTGTGCAGTTCATAAATTTTTGATAAGAGTTATGAGTTTTGAGGTTGCTTTTTCGTTCTTTCTTTGGCTACAGCAAAGCAAAAATGAATTTTCTTTGGTTATATAAGTCAAAGATAATCGTCGTAGTCCCTGTATATGAAATGTAGATAAATCCAAGGCAAAGATTTTTGTGTTAAAAGCTAAAGAATGTTGCACAGAACATCTAAGATATGAAATGAATTATTTCCCATAATGTCAGAGTCAGTTGCAGAAGTCAGAGGTTGGCTGCTTTGTTGTTGTTGTTTTTTCATGGTGTCTGTAAATATTATTTACTCTTTTCTTTCTGTGGGAAGATATTTCACAAGATGATATATATACAATATTTTCCCATTTAACCGAAATATAAAGCAAAGATGGATGTTTATTTAAGTATTTTAAAATGTGTATAATAAAAATATTTTTAATAATTAAGTTAGTTTATTGAGCCTAGATATGAAGAATTGGAGCCATTTTGGTTAATCATAGATAGAGAAAAATATTTTTGTGTATTTTTTTTTTTAAATTTTATAGCTCTCGTAATCAAAGGCGAGCACACCTGCTCAAAGCGTTCATACGCTTTTCTAGAATTTATAAATGGCAAAAATTCACTACCCTACACCTGGACTTGAGAACGCACACAAAAAAATTTCACGAAAATTTTTCCAATTAAAATTTTAATTGAGTTTTAAAAAATATTCAATTAAAAATTTAATTGATTCAACAAATTTTTTAATTGAAACAAAAATCAATCACAAAAATAATAGTATCAATTAATTTTTTAATTGGATCAATTAACTTTTTAATTGACCTTCAATTAATTTTTTAATTGATACTATCATTTCTGTGATTGAAGACATTTCAATTAAAAATTAATTGGATCAATTAATTTCGTGATTGAATCAGATTTTTTTTTTTGTGTGAGTGGTTTAATAATCCACTGTCTCTATTTTTAAAACCCCAAAAAAAGGCATATAGTCAACGGAGTCTTTGAGAAAACTATCTACAATAAGGTCCTGGGTCAATCCATCTGTCAATGTCCCTCTGTGGACACAATATTTGGGAAAATGTTTTCTATTTTCAGTCCATTCGATTATTGTTTGGCACAAGCTTGGCGTTGAATCAGATACTACATGCAAAGAATTTAATAGAAATTAGTAGGCGTTAAATATATTTGTATACCCTCCTCCATATGTATACTAACTTTATCTTTCCGTTTGTAACACATCGAAATATTGGTCTCAGATCCCATATATAATTAGTTTGAGTCATAATTAAATTCTAAATCAATCTTGCAATTTACGTCCGTCCGCCTTTTGAAATCACTTTCGAAATAAACAAGTTTCCAACTTAAAACCTGGTACAGGTAGTCGTAATGTATTGAAAATAAGCCATATCAGACCACTTTTAGGATTAGCGCCCATATACACCGACCGACCAGATTCGATTTCCGGAGCCTCCTCAAAGAGCAAATTTCATGCGATCCTGTTACTTAGTGACACTTAAACTAGTCAGTCCATTGTAATACTACTCATATCAATGAATGCTACCCGAATAGTGTTCTGCTTTGCTGTGAGAAGCTGTGAAGCACTGCGTAATGTCACCAACATTACTGAGAGGGGATAGTCCGCGGAAACTGGGATTCATGCTAACTTTGGGCATGCTAACTTTGCACCACCGTGTCGTTTGCCACGACAATTTCGTGACTAAATTCCTCTCAGCTATAAGAGAAAAGTTCACCACTGCGGTATCATTATGAACTGAAAAATCTAAGTGAGTCTGAAATAGTCGGCCAACACTACCCCTAACCTTCTTGATCACGGAGATATTAAAATATGGTATAACGATGTCTGTCCGTTTGTATGTTACAATCACACTGCAGCTTCAATAATAGTCCTATCGTTCTGAAATTTGGCGAAGACTTATTTGGTGATGGACTCGGTTTTGGCCTCCTTAACCATGCCATCGATTTGATCCCTTGAGCATCTACACACCGGCATTTTAGTACGATTTTCCTGAAACTGACAATCTAGAGATATTTTGGATCCACAAATGGAAGTACCAAAACTGATGTGCTTTGTATGTAACGCCAAGAAGGAAAAGTCTGAGACCCATCGTTGTAGTATACCGATCGACTTAGAATTAAATTCTGAGTCGATTTAGCGATGTCCGTCCGTCTGTCTGTATATGTAATTTTGTGTGTACAGTACAGCTCGCAGTTTAAGTCCGATCGTCCTCAAATTTGGCACAGAGTTTTATATTGGCTCAAAGATAATCGCTATTGATTTTGAAAAAAAATTGGTTCAGATCTAGCTGCCATATATATTTATCACCTATTTGGTCATAATTGACGTATTTATCAACGTATTTTCTCAAAATTTCGGACAGCCAAATGTTTTTAGGGCTTTCGTAAGATTTGCAAAATATCAGCCAAATCGGTTCAGATTTAGATATAGCTCCCATATATATCTTTCGTCCGATTTGCACTTATATGGCCTCAAAAGCCAGAGTTTTGCAATAATTTGCTTCAATTTTTTTCACAAGGAGTACGTTTAACAGTATCATTAAGTGTACCAAATTTCGTTCAAATCGGTTCAGATTTAGATATAGGTTAAAGTTAAAGAGGCAGCCTGATTAAATATCAGGCTCACTTAGACTATTCAGTCCATTGTGATTCAGATTTATATATAGCTCCCATATATATTTTTTGTCTGACTTTGACTTATATGGTAAAAAATCCAGAGTTTTGTCCTGATGTGCTTCAAATTTGTCACAATGAATACGCTTAATAGTATCGTTAATTGTGCTAAATTTGGTTGAAATTGGTTCAGATTTAGATATAGCTCCCATACATATCTTTCGTCCGATTTCGACTAATATGGCCTGAAAAGCCAGGGTTTGCCCTGATTTGCTTCAAATTTTGCACAAGGAGTACGTTTAAGAGTATGATTCAGTGTGCTAAATTTGGATAAAATCAGTTCAGATTTAGATATAGCTCCTATATATATTTTTCGCCCGATTTAGACTCATATGGCCTCAAAAGCCAAAGGTTTGCCCTGATTTGCTTCAAATTTTGCACAAGGAGTACGCATGCCAAATTTGGTTGAAATCGGTTCAGATTTAGATATAGCTCCCATATAAACCTTTCACCCGATTTACACCCATATGACCACGGGGGCCAAAGTTAAACCCCCATTTACGTGAAATTTTGCAGAGATTGCAGAATTATTATTCTAACTAGGCATGGCAAATTTAGTCAGATTATATATGTATATCTCCCATATATACGTACACCAAAGTTGGGGAAATATGATAGACTGTTTCAAATTTTAGACCCATTTTCAATGGGATTTTCCTTCAATTGGCTGGATAGTTTCCACAGAGAATATATTTAATATGATATTTAAGTGTGTCAAGTTTGATCCAGTTTGGTTCCGATTTAAAGCATTGTGTTTCGTCTCAGGGCGTTAGCCGATTTTAATTTTAATTGTAGAGAACTTATTTAAATACATGTATATTCAAATGTATAGCTTTATTCACCTCTCAATAAATTTGATGAAGTTGAGATTGTACCAATAATATTGGTCAACACAGTTGAGTACTTCCAAACGAACTTTGAATACAACGATCCTCTTCGCCGACTATCTAATGGATTCCAAAAATTCTATAAATATCTGGATTTGTCAGAAGAAAAATATAATATAAAGAGAAAGATAACAGTAGTATTAAATACTTAAGATATTAAGATAACATATGTATATATTGTAATATATTAGTGTTCGTTTGTAAATACTCCATAGATGAAAATAAAACAAGTAACTAAATTCGGCCAGGCCGAATCTTATGTACCCTACACCATGGATTGCGTTGAAATTTCTAAACTGTAAGTTAATCCATACGTGGTGTTAAATCACCATGATTTATTGTTTTTGATTATGTTTGTTGTTTCAAATAGTATACATGAATTCAATTTACTAATATTTATTTTATTTTAATTCAATTTGAAACTTGTTTGAAATTGCTTTGAATTCAAGTCTTGATATTGAATCTCTATTTTTTGTATCACATACTGGCATCCCTACTACCAATATCGTAAATGTCATTCTCGATTCTTTACTCACAGTATTTTCGTTTTTGTTGTTGCAACACTTTGGGGCAACGATCAACATGTAAATAATGTAAACAATAGCTAATATACATACGTATGTACATATATGATAACTGTCTCATCTCTTTGTATTTTTAGAAGTTTGAAGTTTGGCAAATAATAAATCATTATTGAAAGGTGTTGAAAGTGAAACGATCGTGTTCTTACTACAGTGGGCCAATAGTGATTTTTATAGAGACATTCTAAGTAATTAGAAGTGTGTTCGAATAACTCTTTCATAGAGACATTTAATTAATGGGAAAAGGTGTTTGAGTCAATTGTGTTATAAAAAAAACTCTTGCGTAGAGAAATAAACTAAATAGAAAGTACCATACCTGTGGGTCAAACATTGAGTTTTCTAAAGTAAAGGAAAATATTCGAAACATAAAGTGAAGCATCTTACCAAAGTGTTCCATAATAAAATTAAATTTTTGATAAAAGTGGAAGCTGGCTCTACTACTACCATTTGTTTGTTGCCTGAAACTGTGGAAGCTTGTAAGTTGTAAGTTGGCCCAAATACAAGGTAAAGTTTTATTTTATATTTCAATACAATTTGCATACCCAAACCGAACCATTGGGTTAGGAATTTGTCCCATTACATATTGGACAAATTCCAGGGCTGTCAAAACAGGCAGTCCTTAAACATTGGCGACCGTGACAGGACAAATATTCAGTGGCATTGTAACATTTTTTAATATTCTGAATTTAATAAAATTCAGTAGCGAGTGTCTCAGTACCACGAAAACCCATTTGTATAATTCGTGCGGTTACATAATCACTGACAACGTTATTGGAATACATTTGTTTTTGCCCCTGGAAATTTTACGCCATTTTTAAATTGCATTCGGTAATATTTTGTGCCGCGAATAAAATCATTTATGTTATTGGCCCACATCGAATTTCCACCATTTTCTTAATTTTGATTTTTCACATATTGGATTGTTGTTGGAATTTCAAAGGGCAATCACATCGCATACATTGCAATCCTCACATAGGAAATAAATTGCCTCGGTGAATTTTTTTACAACAACATTCAAATTATAAATCATATTATATTGATTCTGTCTCGAAATTTAAATTTATTGGGAAGTATATTTTCGGAGTTTTTGTATACATAATTTTGAACTAAAAAAAAATATACAATGCCAAACGGTGAAGAAATAACACAGCCAAGCCCATCGCTTGAAGAATTAAAACAGCGTCGTGCCTCATCGAAAGGTAGTATGACCCGAATCAAAAATGTTGTCGAAGGAAAAAATATATTGTCTCATACTGAGTTAGAATGTCGATTAGGCATTATTGAGTCATACTACAAACAGGCTTCGTATTATCAGAACCAAATTGAAAGGCTGTCTCCTCTAGACGATGGTAGGGCTGATATAGATGAACTTTACATCACTATTAAGACCAAAATTTTAGATCTGATTGGTAGTGGTAGACGGCATAGTGTTACTGAACAATCTTTTTCTGTCCCTCAACACTCATCAAGTCGTCTTCCTAACTTGAAACTTCCTAAGTTTGATGGAAAGTATTTAGAATACAAAAATTTTATAAATACTTTTAACAATTTAGTCCATAAGGACCCAAATATTCCAGTGACGGAAAAATTCAACCATTTACTTTCGTGTCTCAGTGGTGAGGCCTTATCAACAATTAAAGCGTTTCAAGTCACAGATGAAAACTATCAGAGTGCCCTCGACAGACTCAAAGAGAGGTACGATAATGACACACTGATATTTTTGGAAAACGTAACATCAATGTTTGAAATTTCTAAATCAAGTAAACCTGTCCCAAAGCAATTAAGAAATATTGTAGACACTATATCAGCCCTTTATAGTTCTCTGAAATCACTTGGCTCATATGAACAAATTTGTGACGCATTCATAATTCATTTGGCAATGAGCAAAGTTGACCCTGAAACAAAACAGAAATGGGATGAGTTTATTGATTACTCGAAATTACCTTCGTGGACTGATTGCTGCTCTATGTTGGACAGACGTTGTCAACAACTCGATGCACAGTGCCGAAGAACATCTAAACAACAAAACCCATCTACCTCATCGAATTATTCACATAATAATCAACCATCGAAGCAACACTCATTGCTGGCGAAAAATATGACTCAAGAAATAATTTGCAATCATTGCTCAAAATCTGGTCATTTTATAACAACTTGTCAACGATTCATTGTTTTGACTCCAAATCAACGAATGGAGCAAGCAAAACAACAAAAACTTTGTCTCAACTGTCTTGCAAAGGGACACATGTATATGCAGTGTCCATCTCGATATTCATGCAGATTTTGTAAACAAAAACATCACTCGCTTTTACATAAGCAAGAGGAGCAAGAAGAAACTCCGACTACGTCATCTGCCTCAACTCACGGTACATTTCGACAAAATTCTGACTCACAAATAAGTAATGTTATTTTAGCGACTGCTTTGGTTTTAATTCGAGATTCTGAGGGGAATTTTAGAATGGGGAGAGCACTTCTTGATTCTTGCTCTCAAGTAAATTTCATAACGGAATCTTTCTCAAATTCACTCAATTTACGGAAATCGAAAAATCCTATAGATATTTTGGGAATTGGTGCTTCTGGTGTAAAAGTTTCATACAAAACACAAAGTACTGTCCGATCTCGATTAAATAATTTCGAATTGTCCCTCGATTTTTTAATTTCCCCAAAGATAACTGGGTATCATCCTGATGAGAATTTATCGATAACGGATTTCAATCTACCCAACAACATTGAATTAGCTGACCCTGAATTCCATCGTAGGCGTGGTATCGATATGTTACTTGGTGCCGAGTCATTTTTCTCACTTCTTTCTGTGGGACAAATTCGTCTTGGGGAAAATCTACCGACTTTACAGAAGACACTGTTAGGGTGGATTGTTTCCGGAAAATATACAAGTAATCATTTGAATCGACCTTCAAAAACAAGTTATGTTGTCTCAGAAGATATATTTTCAAAAATCAATAATAATGTTGAAATGTTATGGAAATTAGAATCTGTTGAAGGCAAACGCCAACCATTTTCATTGGAACAACAGGAATGCGAAAATCATTTCATTAAAAATGTATCGGTCCAAAATGATAGAAGAATCATTGTGAGATTGCCTCTTAAGGAAGACCCAATGGTTCTTGGTGATTCAAGAGACATAGCTCTTCGTCGTTTTCTTTCTATTGAACGAAAATTAAATAAAAATTCTGAATTGAAGGAACAGTACTCAAAGTTTATGAAAGAATATGAAGAGCTAGGACATATGTCTCCAATAGAAGAAAAATCGATTTCTTCTCCAAACTATTACATTCCCCATCATTGTGTTTTACGACCTCAAAGTGTCTCGACCAAACTTCGTGTGGTTTTTGACGCATCATGCAAATCCTCATCTCAATTGTCTCTTAACGATATCATGATGGTTGGTCCCACAATTCAAAATCAGTTACTAATAACTTTGCTGCGCTTCAGATGTCATAGGTATGGCCTTACAGCCGATATTGAAAAAATGTATCGGCAGGTATTGGTCCATCCTGATGATAGACATTTGCAACTGATTTTATGGCGTGATCATTCTACCAGTCCGATTAAAACATATACCCTGAATACTGTCACATATGGAACTGCATCTGCCCCATATTTAGCAATACGAAGTCTTCATTATGCCGCAGAACAATTTCCCAATTCTCACGAATGTGGCAAGGCTGTTGTCACAAAAGATTTCTATGTTGATGATATGATTACTGGTGCTGATGATTTGCATACATTGCAACTCATCAAAAAGGAGGTAACAGAAATATTGACTCATTCAAATTTCTCTCTCTCAAAATGGCATAGTAACTGTCCCAATTTAAACTTGATTGATACTGGTATAAAAGAGGTTCGAATTGACGATGATTATACTAGCACATTAGGAATATCGTGGTACACCTCAGATGATACTTTCCGCTTTGAATTTCGCCCATCAAAATCGTATTCGCATAATACGAAAAGAACAATTCTGTCTCTTACATCTACGCTTTTTGACCCAATGGGGTTAATCAGCCCTCTAATCATTAAATCAAAAATTTTGCTACAGAAGCTTTGGATTTTAAAATGTGATTGGGATGAATCTGTGCCTCAAGAAATTGATAGTGCTTGGACTAATATTTTGGCTGATTACCATAATCTACCCCAATTAAAAATTTCTCGATTCATTCGTTTAACCAATTTGATTGATCTTCAAGTACATGGATTTGGAGATGCCTCTACTAAAGCGTATGGTTGTTGTCTCTATTTCCGATGCATCGATTCATTCGGCAATGTTGTTACAAATCTGGTAGCTTCAAAATCTAGAGTTGCCCCACTAAAAACAAGATCTTTGCCCCGGTTAGAATTGTGCGCATCACATTTACTTGCAATTTTTTGGAATCAACTAAAAGATCATTTCAATTTTTCAATTTCAACAATAAATTTTTGGTCTGACTCGCAAATTACATTACATTGGATCAGAACTCATTCATCAACTTTATCAACTTTCGTCGGTAATAGAGTTTCTGAAATCCAAAATTTATCAAATGATATATATTGGCGATATATACCTACAGACCAAAATCCTGCAGACTTAGTGTCACGAGGTTGCTCAGTTATCGAACTGGAGAATTCTAATTGGTTTTATGGCCCATCGTTTCTACGATCTTCCGAATCTGAATGGCCACCGTTTGATGGTCCGAATGTCAGCGAAGAAGAAATGACGATAGAAAAAAGGAAAACAATTTTACTCGCGCAAGAAGAAGATGTGCCATATATAGTTCAAGCGGTTCACAAATTTAGCAACTATTTGAAATGCCTCAGAATTTTCTCATATATGCTCCGTTTTCAGTCGAAAAAACTTAGCAACTGCCTCACAATATCTCCTGATGAACTGAGTCATTCACTTCACCGGATTATTTGGGCGATTCAACAGCATTATTTTTCGAATGAAATTAAACAAATAAACAAATCTGGGACTTTACCCAACCATTTATCATCTTTGGCTCTCTTCATACAAGAAGTTGATGGGGTTGAATTAATTCGTGTTGGAGGTCGACTTCTAAATTCCGATTTACCCGAAGATATGAAGTTTCCATTCCTCCTGCCTAAATCTGACCCATTTGTTAAAGTTATGATAAACCATTTTCACCAATCAAATTACCACGCTGGCCCTAGAGCTCTGGTGTCGTTAATACAACAACAATTCTGGATCATCAATTGTCGCTCGTTAGCAAGACAAGTGGTTTATAGCTGTATACATTGCACTAAATATAAGCCAAAGCTTTTGACTCAGGTGATGGGAAATTTGCCAAAGGATCGTGTATCTGGCTCTCGTCCATTCCAGGTTGTTGGTGTTGACTTTGCTGGTCCGATTGCAACGTATCTCAGAATTAGAGGAAAAGCGCCCTACAAATCGTATATAGCTGTTTTTGTCTGTTTTGCGACAAAAGCAGTCCACCTCGAAGCCGTTTCCGACCTTTCAAGTGATGCTTTCATAGCAGCTCTCAAGCGGTTTATTGGTCGAAGAGGTCTCCCATCCAAAATATATTGCGATAATGCTACAAACTTTATTGGCGCTGAGTCAAAATTAAAGGAATTCCACAAACAATTCCACTTAGAAGAAACAAAATCCAAAATTGAATCATTTTCTGGCTCGAAACATATTCAATTTATATTTATCCCTCCAAGAGCACCACATTTTGGCGGGTTATGGGAGGCGGCGGTCAAATCGGCTAAGGGTCACTTGTTTCGCACTCTTCCAAATGCACGACTCACATTTGAAGAATTATCCACAGCCTTAGTGGAAATAGAGGCCGTTATGAATTCTCGCCCAATTTCTCCAGCTTCAACTGACCCGAATGATCTTCAAGCCCTTACACCGGGACATTTTTTAATTGGTTGCCCTTTACTCAGTTTACCAGAGAGGAAAAATTTTGACCCAGATGTCTCTCATTTGCAATCATGGCAAAAAATTTCTGCAGTGAAGTCGCACTTCTGGCGCAGATGGCATAAAGAATATTTGGCTCAACTTCAACATCGTTATAAATGGCAAACCCCGCAGCAAGATCTTAAGGTTAATGATATGGTCATCATCCATGAAGATAATGTCCCACCGTTGAAATGGACAATTGGACGTGTAACAAACATTGTCTCAGGTGATGATGGTTATGCTAGAGTTGCAGATGTGCGAACTCCAACTAATCTACTCAGACGTCCAGTGGCAAAGTTGGCGAAATTACCAATTGATTGAAACCAAGGGTTTCAATGGGGCCCGGCATGTTAAATCACCATGATTTATTGTTTTTGATTATGTTTGTTGTTTCAAATAGTATACATGAATTCAATTTACTAATATTTATTTTATTTTAATTCAATTTGAAACTTGTTTGAAATTGCTTTGAATTCAAGTCTTGATATTGAATCTCTATTTTTTGTATCACATACTGGCATCCCTACTACCAATATCGTAAATGTCATTCTCGATTCTTTACTCACAGTATTTTCGTTTTTGTTGTTGCAACACTTTGGGGCAACGATCAACATGTAAATAATGTAAACAATAGCTAATATACATACGTATGTACATATATGATAACTGTCTCATCTCTTTGTATTTTTAGAAGTTTGAAGTTTGGCAAATAATAAATCATTATTGAAAGGTGTTGAAAGTGAAACGATCGTGTTCTTACTACAGTGGGCCAATAGTGATTTTTATAGAGACATTCTAAGTAATTAGAAGTGTGTTCGAATAACTCTTTCATAGAGACATTTAATTAATGGGAAAAGGTGTTTGAGTCAATTGTGTTATAAAAAAAACTCTTGCGTAGAGAAATAAACTAAATAGAAAGTACCATACCTGTGGGTCAAACATTGAGTTTTCTAAAGTAAAGGAAAATATTCGAAACATAAAGTGAAGCATCTTACCAAAGTGTTCCATAATAAAATTAAATTTTTGATAAAAGTGGAAGCTGGCTCTACTACTACCATTTGTTTGTTGCCTGAAACTGTGGAAGCTTGTAAGTTGTAAGTTGGCCCAAATACAAGGTAAAGTTTTATTTTATATTTCAATACAATTTGCATACCCAAACCGAACCATTGGGTTAGGAATTTGTCCCATTACATATTGGACAAATTCCAGGGCTGTCAAAACAGGCAGTCCTTAAACACGTGGTATATATTAGGCAAAAAATGATATATATACACGGATGAAAAATACTGTTTTTCATATGTTTGGCTATAAACATTATATGTTTGGAACACAAATTTTTAAACACAATATTTTTGAGTGCAAGCATATAATGTTCATAAACTAGCATAACATGTTTGGGACATATATGTTAATATGTTAGAACATATTATGTTTGGGACATAAAATGTTTGTAAATATAATATGCTTGGATGCAAACATATATTAATTTAGAAATAGCCTATAAACATACATGTGTTTAGTAGCTTGGAGCGCTATTTAACAGGGAGCGATATTGAATTTAGTTGGTGGTTGTTGCTTGTTATTACAAAATTAACATTTTATTTTTCCTTGGGCAATTGATCAGCTACTTCTTTGATCCTTACAAACTGTGTGGTCCGCTGTTCGAATCCCCATCCGGCAAAAGGTAAAATTAAAATAAAAAAAAATCATAAAATTGAAAAATTTCTTCTACAATGTTTGTATTACAGAAAAAGGAGCTAAGAACTAAAAAATCTCGTGGAAGTGAGCACAATATTGTTTGGGAGAATTTTTTTTAAGCATATAATATTTTTGGGTGCAAAATGCTTCCAAACATATTATATGGTCACATAATAACATATTGTTTTTTGGAAGACAACATTATTGAATTTGGATGCCAAAATACAAAATGTTTGGAACTTAGACTACCCCAACATATATTGTTTAGACCAATATGCTTTCAAACATATTATATATTGGTAGAGATCAAACATATAAATGTTTGGGCAATACCCAAAAATGTATATGCTTGAAGCAAAATATGTTTGGGAGTATATGTTACAGAAGCGATTTTTTGTGAGGGTGTAGGGAAGTCTACAAATAGATACGAACAGATATGAACTTTTGCGCGGTAATTAGAGAACCAGAATTGATATATTGGGGGGGGGGGGGTGACTTTATATGGGGGCTATATACAATTATGAACCGATATGGACCAATTTTTATGTGATTGGGGATTGGTTTATCTGAGGGCTATATATAACTATAGACCGATAATGACCAAGTTTGGCATGGTTGTTAGCGGCCACATACTAACACAATGTTCCACATACTAACACAAATCTGGGGATCGATTTATGTGGGAGCTATATATAATTATGGACCGATATGGACCAATTTTTTCACGGTTGTTAGGGACCATATACTAACACCACGTACCAAATTCCAACCGGATCGGATGAATTTTGCTCCATTAAGAGGCTCCGGAGGTCAAATCTGGGGATCGATTTATATGGGGGCTACATATAATTATGGACCGATATGGACCAATTTCTTCACGATTGTTAGAGACCATATATTAACACCGCGTACCAAATGTCAACTGGATCGAATGAATTTTGCTTCTCCAAGAGGCACTGCAAGCCAAATCTAGGGATCGGTTTATATGGGGGCTATATATAATTATGGACCGATATGGACCAATTTTTGCACGGTTGTTACAGACCATATACTTAAACCACGTACCACATTTCAACCAATGTTGAAATCGAATGAAATTCGCTTGTCTAAGAGGCTCCGCAAGCGAAATGTGGGAGTCGGTTTATATGGGGGCTATACGTAAAAGTGGTCCGATATGGCCCACTTGCAATACCATCCGATTGATTTCAACAGCCGGACGGACGGATATGCTTAAATGGACTCAGAATTTCACTACGACCCAATATATGTATATAGACTTCATGGGGTCTTAAAGCAATATTTCGATGTGTTACAAACGGAATGACAAAGTTAGTCCCCCATTCTATGCTGGAGGGTATAAAAAGGGA
The DNA here is from genome assembly GCF_050003625.1 of Haematobia irritans. Classification (NCBI taxonomy): domain Eukaryota; kingdom Metazoa; phylum Arthropoda; class Insecta; order Diptera; family Muscidae; genus Haematobia; species Haematobia irritans. Next base: position 167,864,154 of record NC_134398.1, read on the forward strand.
TAACATAGTCGGGCCCACCCGAATTTAAACTTGTTTTTGAATGAAATTTCTTTAGCCACAGAAATAATATTATCGATCTCCAACTTCCACCAAAAAAAAAATTATTGATACAATTTAATATTTTTGATTGATTTTTATTGTATCTAGAGAATAATTTGAATCAATACAATTTTTAATTTGATAAATGTTGTTAAGGCTTTCATCTTATCGTGAATAAAAATGCTACATTCGTGTGTGAGTCTTTAAAAATTTTCGAGCATTACGTGTGTTTTCAAGATGAAATAGTTTCCTAAACACAAAGACTTATTTTCCTTAAACTTCACAAGTCTATAAACTTATCATTAAATATGTGTTTTCTTTCAGAGTATCTTTACGAAAAAGAAATTTCTGTGGATTTGAATTAAGGTAACTTAATATACGAATAACAAAATATTTTAGTAAACTCAATATACGAGATACAAAAGATTTCGGTTTATAAACAAAACAGGCTTTTTTATAAAAGAAAGTGTCGATCATATATTTTGTTATGTTGTTAAGGTGAATTTGCAATGAATCGCAATTTAAACAATTGATTCACAGCTCCATATATCCAATATTTTAAGTAGAGTGCCAAAGAATCAAACGTATTTAGGTTGTTGCAACATCATGAATTATTAAATAATGGGTCATTCGAAGACATAAACAGGGCATTTTTGTGAGTCTATGTGTGGGTGAATGTGTGCTTTCTTATGGCAATTCTCTCCCATCAAAACACATAAGGCAAGTGATTTTATGAATGATCCAATTTCATTGCTTGTACGAGGGAGAGTACAGATATATGTATGTGGGTATTTGCAAATGAGTATGAATGTTTCCCAGAGAGGCAGAACCAAGAGAACATTATCATGCATTTTTTATACTACATGTGACCATGTATGCGCTAGTACGACCCAGTCGGATAATTCGTGGGCCCTGCATTTATAAGAGCTGAAAATACACATTATAATAGCGTCAATGAAACTTCCAACACAACTTACATGATAACGTGCTTTAACATCTATGTTTTTTAAAATTTGCTAAAGGCGAAAAGATTCAATAGACATTGCCAACTCGCTTCTCAAATCAAGCCTATTATAATGTCTGTTTTAAGCCACACATCGGAACGACTACTAATGACATTTCAACTTACACGAGAAGGCTTGTTTTTTATTGAAATTATTTCATTTAAAAACGAAACACACTTCTTATTTCTGTTAAATTTCTTTTTTGAAATTATAGTTTACATTGGATGAAGTCAAAATTACATATTTTCTTAAGTCTTAAGCAATAAGAGGCATCGTTTTCTATGAAAGTATCACTACAGGACAAATGTCACAGAAAAAACGTGAACACACTTATTATTTATAGAAAAATTAACTAAAGAGTATTACAAACGCTGACATCATGTCGATATCTCAAAACTAAGTTAATATTTTTCGACAAATTCAAGAACATTTATTAAACATAATATTATAAAAGCCTTTAACTACATATATTATAAAAGCCTTTAACTATGACGGGTTTCAAAATAAAGAATCCTTTAAAACTTGCAATAATATCAACCAAATATTCTTCAAAGCAATTGAAGAAGAAGTAGTCACTTTTGATGCATATAAAATGCAATTGAAAAAAGCATTTAAGAGAGAGAGAAAAATAAGATTTACAAAGAAAAATGTTTAAAAATAAAAAATAATTAGTAATTTAAATATACATTAATTTATATAAAAATAATTACAAATATAAATATAAATGTAAATATAAATATAAATATAAATATAAATATAAATATAAATATAAATATAAATATAAATATAAATATAAATATAAATATAAATATAAATATAAATATAAATATAAATATAAATATAAATATAAATATAAATATAAATATATAAATATAAATATAAATATAAATATAAATATAAATATAAATATAAATAAATATAAATATAAATATAAATATATATATATAAATATAAATATAAAATATAAATATAAATATAAATATAAATATAAATATAAATATAAATATAAATATAAATATAAATATAAATATAAATATAAATATAAATATAAATATAAATATAAATATAAATATAAATATAAATATAAATATAAATATAAATATAAATATAAATATAAATATAAATATAAATATAAATATAAATATAAATATAAATAAAATATAAATATAAATATAAATATAAATATAAATATAAATATAAATATAAATATAAATATAATATAAATATAAATATAAATATAAATAAAATATAAATATAAATATAAATATAAATATAAATATAAATATAAATTTAAATATAAATATAAATATTAAATATAAATATAAATATAAATATAAATATAAATATAAATATAAATATAAATATAATATAAATAAAAATAAAATATAAATATAAATATAAATATAAATATAAATATAAATATAAATATAAATATAAATATAAATATAAATATAAATATAAATATAAATATAAATATAAATATAAATATAAATATAAATATAAATATAAATATAAATATAAATATAAATATAAATATAAATATAAATATAAATATAATATAAATATAAATATAAATATAAATATAAATATAAATATAAATATAAATATAAATATAAATATAAATATAAATATAAATATAAATATAAATATAAATATAAATATAAATATAAATATAAATATAAATATAAATATAAATATAAATATAAATATAAATATATTAAATATAAATATAAATATAAATATAAATATAAATATAAATAATATAAATATAAATATAAAATAAGGTTTTAGTTTCTTTGTTTATAATTAATTAATTAATTTTTGTATTCCATCTAATTAAAATATTATTTAATTATATTGGAGCACAGGTATAGAATTCCATACGTTTAGTTTTACATTTAATTTTTCCATATTCTGATTAATTTAAATAAAAATTAATTTTCGAGTATGTATAGTAATATAAATATTTAATAAAGTTTAAAATATATATTTTTTTAAATTTGACTATTTGACGTTGTTCTTATTATATCGCTGTTGATTGTAACTGATCAACAACATTTAACAATGCTATCGAATTTCATATGCCGCTATTAGACGTTAGAAAGCCCCTGATTATGCAATGCAGAGAATCATGAGTAGTGAATATTTTTCGGTTTCTAAAAACTGGAGAATTGGTAGTACAATGCTTCTTTGGTGGAGCAGCATCACTATCCATTATGTTGTCGTTTCTAATAACAGACCTGGTAACACAACTCTCATGGAATGCGTAGGATAATGTGTTTATGTGTGTTACATTTACAATAGCCTTTAGCTCTGTGCAAAGCACAGCCGACCGTAGCCGAGTGGGTAGAGTGTGCGCTTATGAAGTCAATGGTCTTGAGTTCGACACCGCTTTCAGGAGAAATTTTAAAAAGGTAAGAAAATAGAAATAAATTTTAATTATAATAAAACTATGAAAACATTCATCAAGGAATAGGGAAAATAGCATTAAAAGCAAAAACAAAAAATCTAAAAATAGATTTTTTTTTATTTTTTTCCCAAGACCTTCTAAGACAACATATTTAGAAGGCCTTATTTAAGGTAATTTTTTCTCCTAATAAGATCACGACTTATACAAGCAATATAAATTGAAGTGAGAGGGCAAGTACTTGACGCCCAATGACACCCAATGTTATTTTGAAATAGAGTTTGCATTTGTGTGGCATCACTGCTGGCTCCTAAATAAGGTACGTTATAATGCCAGAAACACGACGCTTTTTCCGACTGGGGATATATTCGTATATTTGAGTGTGCATCTATACCCCCATAATATCCCCCTCCCTGCTGCCTAAAATATTTTCCTACCATACATGCCGCTAATACAGTCAAAAGTTTGAAGGTGATTGTGATGAAAATGATGATGGGAATGGAAACATAGGTGTAAAGGTAACGAAAAAAATTTTGCTTGGTAGTCGTTTATTTGTGTTCGATGTCAGTATAAAAAGTGACATTTAAATGTTGTTTCGGTTGTTATTTTTTGTTGCTTTGTCCCCCACCGACATTGTTATTGTTGTTGTTATGTTGGCATTACATAAATTTATATTTAAGTGCAAATGTAGCAAAATTTATGTAAAAAAATTGTGTTTGTTAACCTGCATACAAAAGGATATGTGGTAATCCAATCTTTAATACGATAGTCATTCGGAAAGTGCTACTCGTTTAAATGCAAGGATATTGTCACAAAACGAAGTCAGCATATCTCGATTCATTATGAATACAAAGATTCATGCTTTGTTTCTCTATGTCATGCGCAAGAATTTCCGAAAGCCCAAATCACTTCATATTTTCCTGTCGAGTAGGAATCAATTGTATACAATTAAATTCAATTTTGAAAATCAATGTATTCCCATACAATAGCATCGAGATTTCAAAGTAAGATGTCATGATCGTGTAAACCAAACGAAAAGCCAATCGAAAAAAAGTCAACCATTGGAATTAATTTGGGTTTTTCTATTTTTGAAAAAAGAGAATTTTAAATTTTTTGACCTGATAATTCATTAAAATTTTAAAAACTGTGTGTTTATTGACACACGTTATACGTCCTAATCTACAACAAAGTGCTGATTTATTTTTCGAAAAAGAAAAACTGAAATCATGCCCTGTTCCTTAATATCGAACGAACCCCCATTCGAAAAGAAGACCGTCACTTGAATTCGAATGAATTTCGGTATTTCTATTTTTGAAAGATCGTTTCGTTTGTATGAGAATACATTGAATATTTAAAAATGAGTATTTTCACATTTTTGACCTGAGAATTCACTCATGTTTTGGTATAGCCTCCATATAGACCGATCTCCCGATTTTGCTTCTTGGACTTCTAGAAACTGTATTTACTATCCAATTTGCCTGAAATTTGAAATCTGGAGGTATTTTGGTACCATAAAGAGGTTTGTCGAAAATGGTCCGTATCGGTCCATGCTTTGGTATAGCCCTCATATAGACCGATCTCCCGATTTTGCTTCTTGGGCGTCTAAAAACTGTATTTTCTAACCGATTTGCTTGAAATTGAAAATCTAGAGGTATTTTAGGACCATAAAGTGGTGTGTCGCAAATAGTGCCTATCGGTCCATGTTTTGGTATATCATCCAAATAGACCTATTTCCCGACTTTATTTCTGGGGCTTCTAGAAACCGTAGTTTTTATCCAATTTGCCGGAAATTACAAATCTAGAGGTATTTTAGGACCATAAAGAAGTGTGTCAAAAATGCTCCGTATGGCTCCATGTTTTGGTATAGCTCCTATACAGTTTGATCTCCCGATTTTACTTCCTGGGCGTCTAGACACTATATTTTCTAGACGATTTGCTTGAAATTGAAAATATAGAGGTATTTTAAGATCACAAATAGGTGTGTCGCAAAAGGTGCCTATTGGTCCATATTTTGGTATAGCCGCCATATAGACCGATCTACCGACTTTATTTCTTGGGCTTCTAGAATCTGTAGTTTTTATCAAATTTGCCAGAAATTAGAAATATAAACGTATCTTAGGACCATAAAGAGGTGTGTCGAAAATGGCCCGTATCGGTCCATGTTTTGGTATAGCCCCTATATAGGCGAGAAAAGCAACGGTAGCTTTGTACTCGTGCAAAGAGGCAATAGGAAAAAAGTGGGGACTAAAACCAAAAATTGTGCATTGGCTATACACGGCAGTGGTTAGACCTATAATGCTATATGGTGTTGTAGTCTGGTGGTCGGCACTTAACCAGCCAACAAGTTTAGACAAAGTTCAGCGTATGGCGTGTTTGTGTATCTCAGGCGCATTCAGCAAGACAGGAACAAATTCCCTTAATGTCATGCTGCATCTATTGCCTTTAGACAGTTTGGCCAAACAATCAGCTGATACAACGGCTGTGCGGTTGCGCGAGCTATCGCTGTGGTCAGAAAAAATTTACGGCCACAGTTCGGTTCTCAAAATAATGCCAGATGTGCCTAACGTAGTGGATTACACTTTGGCGAGTCCACTTTTCGACAAAAAATTTGAGACTCTAATCCCCAACAGTGAGGCGTGGAATAAAGAATATATAGATTTCTACACTGATGGCTCCAAATTGAATGGACAAGTGGGGTTCGGAGTATATTCTAATGATCTGGAACTTCGAATAGCGAAAAGAATACCTAATCACTGTAGTGTTTTTCAGGCTGAAATATTAGCAATAAGAGAGGTGGCGAATTGGCTGAGAAGTAATGTTCCAAAAAATGTTGGCATTAATATATACTCAGACAATCAACCTGCAATAAAATCCTTGGACTCTGTGTTCCTCAACTCGAAAACGGCCATCGACTGCCGCAAATCTCTCAATGAGATGGCTGAGCAGTACAATATTCACCTAATATGGGTGCATGGCCATAGGAACATACCGGGGAACTGCGAAGCGGATGAGTTGGCAAGGCTAGGGACTACCTTACATATTCCAGGGGAACTAGAATCGGTTGGTATGCCCCTGGCTACTTGCAAGCTCATGCTTCGTGAGAAGGCTGTTATGATGGCAAATGTTCGATGGGAGAATTGCAAGGGCTGTAACGACACCAAGCAAATATGGCCCCATTTAAACTTAAACCGCACACTAGATATGCTAGTGTTCTCGAGACGTCAGATATCACTCCTGATATCTGCTATAACGGGTCGCTGCCTGATAGGCGATTTTGCAAAAACTATAGGCGCGAAGTATAATGACTATTATATGAGCTGTCATGATGCGGAGGAAAAGGAATCAATTAAACACCTCTTGTGTGAGTGTCCTGCATTTTAGGAGCATATAGCTTCAGATTACTGGCGGAGCTGGAAAACGTTAACTTAAGCAGTCTGCTAATGTTTTTGGAATAATCTGGTTGGTTCAACAAAGAAAAATAATCAAGAAGGTTCAGCGGTTAAAACTAGAAGTGCCCATATGTAATAGGTACTTTTAGTTAATAATGTTTTCCTCCGGAATGAAATTTTAGACAAACGAAATTCCCCTTTCGTATAAAGTATTTAGAGCAAACTAATCCGAATTTTTGATAAGCGATTCAACGATTGTCTCTAAAATTTGTGTCAGAATTTCGTTCCTCAGAAAAGAAAACACTTCTTTCATAGTATAACAGCCGCGCAGATCATGAAAATTGCTTGCAACTGAAAGTAAAATTTCCAGATTTTACTCATCGTATTCATTTAAATAATGGCGGAAAAATCTATAGATTTAAGATTTCAAATCAAGGAGTTATTTCATCATATACACGATATGTTTATGATTTCTCTAAAACTCAAACAGAATTGGTTCTCAAAATCTGATCTAGTCTTCATAGGTAGAATCTGGTTGAACTGATTTGCTTGGGAGAAGATTTGTCATCAAACCCCCTAAAATTCTATATATTATCAAGAAACCCGCTACGACGAAGAGTTTTCAAAGTAAACTATTATATTTGATTCATGTTGGTGGGTATTTAACATTCGGCCCGGCCGAACTTACTGCTGTATATACTTGTTTGGGTTTGCTCTTCCAGTGGGCCTCACAATTAAAATCTCTGTACGTTTATATGCTGGAAATAACAACAAGTTTCGAGTTGGTCGCATTTGCAATCTATGACAAGAACTATGACCTTCAAATAGCCCACAAAGCCATCACAGATTGCAAAAAAGTGGCTCTGTGGTATTTTGGGCCATTCCCGTCGAAACGCCGTCTGGAGATGATCGACATTTTGGTATGTTTTAGTACCAACCTTATTCTCCGAAATACCCCTCCAACGGATCGAGATCTGGAAATATTGTCATCATTTTTAAGTCATTCTCGGTTGACCCATTCTGAGAGCATTAGTGCTGAATCCTGTTGGAATGTTCATGATATGCGACCGAAATGTTTGTATGTTCAATACTGCCTTTGGGGTATTTCCCCAATGATATTCTGCATTTATTTTCACCCCACGGTCGATTAATACGAGCAGGAAGCCATCATCGGTCGTTTCAGCGCCCCACACCATTATCGTCGGCGGCGTTTGAGATCTGAAGGTGTAAATTTGTCAGATGCAAATTTACTTTGGCAAGTAAAGTCAATAATTTTGTTTGTTCACAAACTACTGAATTTCGAATGATTTCTCATCGGAGAAAAGTAAATTTGGTATTAGACCACTGTAGTACCAGCGAAGCAACTGCTTGGCTCCTTACAGTTTAACTTTTCTGTGCAACGGAGAACTAATTTTTTGCAACTTTAATGGCTTTTGGTCCAAGCTCATGTTTTAATACGTTTAGCTCACGAGCAAGTTTTCTGCAACTGCGGTGTGGATTTCGATCACATCTGACCTTCACTTTTCGGATTATTTATGATGTTATTATCACTGTTTTCATCCACTTTATGGACTCAGTACTAGTGTAACGATAACGAACAATGATACGAGAAAAAACAGATTTATTCATATTTAAATGGTTATCCAGCCAAATATAAACAACTCAGACTATCATTATTGAATTCCATCACGAATAACTTTATTTCAGAATTCAATATTTCAAAATTCTTTTGTAAGCTTGTAAACAATAAAATGAGCTGCCGCTGGAATAAATAGTATATTTATCATATGAGCGGTTATAAAATAATAACAAACAATAACAACCAATGTTTGTCAAATTTGGACAAATGTAGTAAAAATTCTGTAGCAGAGAATGAAGCCACCGAGTTCAACGACTTCAAATTGATTTTATAATGGATAATTGTCCGCCTCCGAATAGAGCAATTTATATCGGCTAAGCCGTTAAGCCGCCGCCGCCGGAGGCAAACAATTAGTGTCAGCCTCTGCCGACAAAAACGGGTCGGCTTCATTCTCTGTTCTGTAGTTTACTCCAGATTTTATCGAAATTTGGCTCCGATTTTGTCCAAATCTTGGTTTAAATCGGTTCACTTCATACATTTATATAGTACATAAGCTCGCGCGATTTGGACGAATCGTTAAAAATGTGGTCGAAATTATGTAAAAGTCATTATACCCTGCGCCACACTGTGGAACAGGGTATTATAAGTATATGTTTGCAACACCCAGAAGGAGACGAGATAGACACATGGTGTCTTTGGCAAAAATGCTCAGGGTGGGCTCCTGAGTCGATATAGCTATGTCCGTCTGTCCGTAAACACATTTTTGTATTCAAAGTCTAGGTCGCAGTTTAGTCAATCGACTTCGAAAATTGGCACAAGTATGTGTTTTGGCTCAGAATAGAACCCTATTGATTTTGGAAAAAATCGGTTCAGATTTAAATATAGCTCCCATATATATCTTTCGCCCGATATGGACTTATATGGCCCCAGAAGCCAGAGTTTTGCCCTAATTTCCTTAAAATTGAACACAAGAAGAACAATTAGTACTATAGTCAAGTGTGCCAAATTTTATTGAAATCGGTTCAGATTTAGATATAGCTCCCATATATATCTTTCGCCCGATATGGACTAATACAGTCCCAGAAGCCAGAGTTTTACCCTAAGTTGTTTGAAATTTTGCAGTAGGAGTACAATTAGTAGTGTAGTAAAGTCTGCCAAATTTTATTGAAATCGGTTCAGATTTAGATATAGCTGCCATATACAGCTTTCGCCCGATTTACACTCATATGACCACAGTGCCAAATTTGTTACTCCGATTTAGTTGAAATTTTGCACAGGGAGTACAATTAGCATTGTAGCTATGCGTGCCAAATTTGGTTGAAATCGGTTCAGATTTAGATATAGCTCCCATATATAGCTTTCGCCCGATTTACACTCATATGACCACAGAGGCCAATTTTTTGCTCCGACTTAGTTGAAATTTTGCACAGGGAGTAGAATTAGCATTGTAGCTATGGTGCAGGGTATAATATAGTCGGTCCCGCCCGACTTTAGACTTTCCTTACTTGTTACATATTTAAAAATCTCTATCTATTGGAATGGATGTATTGCTCTACAAAAGGGTATAATATTGTTGGTCACATCCCACTTTAGACTTGCCTTAGTTGTTTTATTTTTATGTAAGTTTTTTTGTTTTACAGTATTGCATTAAGAACTTAATTTCATTTACACGTTTATTTAAGCGTTAGCCTACCAAAAAATTCAAAAACATTCGGTAATCTGGGTAACTTTCTGTCCACATATGTAAGCTTTTTTTAAAAATTCTACTCTATCCTTCTCTCTGGCATTAATACGCCATTCCAGGACAACAAATACACATTTTTTTTTTTTGTTCTTAAAAATCTCCAAATTGATAGTTCTGTCATCATATAAATAACATTTCCAATGCATAATTCATGGTCCAAGGGAGCGTATGAATAATGTGACAGGTGTCTTGAGTACTCATACGCAATGAAGGACAAATGAAAGAAAATTATCATACTCGTAATTTAAACATTGAACACAGTCCTTCCCATTTGAATGATTATAAAAACTACCCTCGTATATTTCCACGTTTATTCAAATATTCCTTAGTATTAGTTCGTTGTGATGTACATGTTGTTTGTGTGTGTGTGTGTTTGTGTTGAGGTGTATGTTAGTGCTTATGCGGTTTTTTCTCTGTACGAAACGATTTTTGTGCATTTTTGTGGCGACATGTAAAATCCATTTATTTTGACATTAAACACATAAATCTAAATTTGATATGTTTGTCGTTTACATTTCATTCTTTTTGCCTTGACACAGCTTCTCAGGCAACCCCACCACGACATCTTCCTCTAAGACTGCCTTGCATATGTGTGCCATAGAACACAGATGTTTACAAAAAAAGAATCTATATATTCCACGCTATATTCTTTAATTTTATTAAAGTTATATTGGAAACAAGGTTGGATATAAGTACGCAATGGGATGATAATTATTCAAAACTCTTTCAAAGTATATTACTCAGAAAAAATATTATGTATATTCATTTAATTGATACAATTTATTTTTGATCGAAATTGTTCATCAATCACAGAAATGTAAGTATCTATCACTAAACTCAATTAAAAAACAAGTATATACAGCAGTAAGTTCGGCCGGGCCGAATCTTAAATACCCACCACCATGAACCAAATATTAGGGTTTCTTTTGAAATTTCAGGAGGGCTTGAGGACTTGAGGACACATCCCGAAGATAAATTTAAAGATTTCACCTATGAAGCCTATATCAGATTCTGGATTTATAAGAACCATTTTTGTTTGAGTTTTAGAGGAATCATTAACATCTCTTGTAAGTGTGCAAGAAAATTATAAAATAACGTCTTGATTTGAAATCTTAAATCTGTAGAAGAAAATCTAGAAATTTTACATTGAGTTTCAAGCAATTTTCATGATCAGTGCGCCTTCTACACCCTCAAGAAGTGAAGTCGGTCTATATGGAGGCATTACCAAAAGGACCGATAAGAACTTAATCCGATACACGTTTTTGTGAGCCTTAAATACCAGAATATTTGCAATTTCAGGCAAATCAGATAAAAACTACGGTTTCTAGAAACCCAAGGAGTTAAATCGGGAGATCGTTCTTATGGGGGCTATACTAAAATAAGGACCGATATTCACCGTTTTCTGAGCTATACTAAAATAAGGACCGATATTCACCGTTTTCGGCACACCTCTTTATGACCCGAAAATACCTCTAGATTTCCAATTTCAGGCAAATAGGGTAAAAACTTCGGATTCTAGAAGCCCAAGAAGTAAAATCGGGAAATCGGTCTATATGGGGGCTATACCAAAATATGGACCTCTTTATGGTCCTAAAATACCTCTAGGTTTCCAATTTCAGACAAATTGGATAAAAACTATGGTTTCTATAAGCCCAAGACCCCAAATCAGAAGGTCGTTTTATATGGGGACCATATCAAAACATGGACCGATATTCACAATTTTTGGCACACGTATTTGTGGTCCTACATATATAGCCCCCATATAAACCGATCCCCAGATTTGGCTTGCGGAGACTCCAAGAGAAGCAAATTTCATCCAATCCGCTTGAAATTCGGTACATGGTTTTGGTATATGGTCTCTAACAACCATGCAAAAATTGGTCCACATTGGTCCATAATTATATATAGTCCCCATATAAACCGATCTCCAGATTTGACCTCCGGAGCCTCTTGGAGGTGCAAAATTCATCCGATCCGGTTCAAATTTGGAACGTGGTGTTAGTATATGGCCGCTAACAACCACACCTAAATTGGTCCGTATCGGTTCATAATTATGGTTGCCACTCGAGCTAAAATAACCTACCAAAATCGTATTTCTATAGAAAATTTTGTCAAAAGTTTATTTCTATAGAAAATTTTGTTAAAATTTCAATTCTATAGAAAATTTTGTCAAAACTTTATTTCTATAGAAAATTTTGTCAAACTGAATTGTACACGTATTTAATTGGCCTTTTTTGATATAATAACAGGTTGGCTGATAAGTACCCGGTCTAACAAAGAAAAACACATTTTTTTTGTCACAATTCGTTTTTATTATTCAACATAGTTCCCTCCAAGAGCTATACAACGATTATAACGACTTTCCAATTTTTTGATACCATTTTGGTAGTACTCCTTCGGTTTTGCCTCAAAATAGGCCTCAGTTTCGGCGATCACCTCTTCATTGCAGCCAAATTTGTTCCCTGCGAGCATCCTTTTGAGGTCTGAGAATAAGAAAAAGTCGCTGGGGCCAGATCTGGAGAATACGGTGGGTGGGGAAGCAATTCGTAACCCAATTCATGAATTTTTGCCATCGTTCTCAATGACTTGTGGCACGGTGCGTTGTCTTGGTGGAACAACACTTTTTTCTTCTTCATATGGGGCCGTTTTGCCGCGATTTCGACCTTCATACGCTCCAATAACGCCATATAATAGTCACTGTTGATGGTTTTTCCCTTCTCAAGATAATCGATAAAAATGATTCCATGCGCATCCAAAAAACAGAGGCCATTACTTTGCCAGCGGACTTTTGAGTCTTTCCACGCTTCGGAGACGGTTCACCGGTCGCTGTCCACTCAGCCGACTGTCGATTGAACTCAGGAGTGTAGTGATGGAGCCATGTTTCATCCATTGTCACATATCGGCGGAAAAACTCGGGTCTATTACAGCTGCAAACACCGCTCAGAATCATCAACACGTTGTTTTTGTTCAAATGTGAGCTCTAAATATTCCAAATATCCAAATACTCCAAATATCCAAATATTGATGAATGATATGACCAACACGTTTCTTTGATATCTTTAAGGCCTCTGCTATCTCGATCAACTTACGGTCATTCAAAATCATTTTGCGGATTGTTTTGATGTTTTCGTCGGTAACCACCTCTTTCGGGCGGGCGTCCACTGCGTTCACTGTCCTCCATGCTCATTTCATACCAATCAATTATTGTTGATTTCCCTGGGGCATAGTCCGGAAACTCATCATCAAGCCAAGTTTTTGCTTCCACCGTATTTTGTCCCTTCAGAAAACAGTATTTTTTCAAAACACGAAATTCCTTTTTTCCATTTTTTTCACAATAACACAAGTTGCTTCACAAAAGATGCTCTATCTCACAAACTAATTGACTTACAGACGTCAAATTTTGACACGAATCATTTGAAAGTTGGTACTAACATATATAAAAACCAGTAAGGAAAGTCTAAAGTCGGGCGGGGCCGACTATATTATATACTGCACCACTTTGTAGATCTAAATTTTCGATACCATATCACATCCGTCAAATGTGTTGGGGGCTATATATAAAGGTCTGTCCTAAATACATACATTTAAATATCACTCGATCTGGAAGAATTTGATAGACTTCTACAAAATCTATAGACTCAAAATTTAAGTCGGCTAATGCACTAGGGTGGAACACAATGTTAGTAAAAAAAAAATATGGGAAACGTTTAAATCTGAAGCAATTTTAAGGAAACTTCGAAAAAGTTTATTTATGATTTATCGCTCGATATATATGTATTACAAGTTTAGGAAAATTAGAGTCATTTTTACAACTTTGAGACTAAGCAGTGGCGATTTTACAAGGAAAATGTTGGTATTTTGAACATTTTTGTCGAAATCAGAAAAACATATATATGGGAGCTATATCTAAATCTGAACCGATTTCAACCAAATTTGGCACGCATAGTTACAATGCTAATTCTACTCCCTGTGCAAAATTTCAACTAAATCGGAGTTAAAAATTGGCCTCTGTGGTCATATGAGTGTAAATCGGGCGAAAGCTTTATATGGGAGATATATCCAAATCTGAACCGATTTCAAGCAAATTTGGCACGCATAGTTACAACTCTAATTCTACTCCCTGTGCAAAATTTCAACTAAATCGGAGCAAAAAAATGGCCTCTGTGGGCAAATGAGTGTAAATCGGGCGAAAGCTATATATGGGAGCTATATCTAAATCTGAACCGATTTGGCTGATATTTTGCAAGTTTTTCGAGACTCATAAAATATTCGGGTGTACGGAATTTGAGGAAGATCGGTTGATATACACGCCAATTATGACCAGATCGGTGAAAAATATATATGGCAGCTATATCTAAATCTGAACCGATTTTTTCCAAAATCAATAGGGATCGTCTTTGAGCCGAAACAGGACCCTATACCAAATTTTAGGACAATCGGACTAAAACTGCGAGCTGTACTTTGCACACAAAAATACATCAACAGACAGACAGACAGACAGACGGACAGACAGACGGACATCGCTAAATCGACTCAGAATTTAATTCTAAGCCGATCCGTATACTAAAAGGTTGGTCTATGATTACTCCTTCTTGGCGTTACATACAAATGCACAAACTTATTATACCCTGTACCACAGTAGTGGTGAAGGGTATAATAATATGCATTTAATACTAGCGACGCCATCTATGTGTCAGACCGGGGCTTATCAGCCAACCTGTTATTTTGGGTCAGAATTATGACCAGATCGGTGAAAAATATATATGGCAGCTATATCTAAATCTGAACCGATTTTTTCCAAAATCAATAGGGATCGTCTTTGAGCCGAAACAGGACCCTATACCAAATTTTAGGACAATCGGACTAAAACTGCGAGCTGTACTTTGCACACAAAAATACATCAACAGACAGACAGACAGACAGACAGACAGACAGACAGACAGACAGACAGACAGACAAACAGACAGACAGACGGACAGACAGACGGACAGACAGACGGACATCGCTAAATCGGCTCAGAATTTAATTCTAAGCCGATCCGTATACTAAAAGGTTGGTCTATGATTACTCCTTCTTGGCGTTACATACAAATGCACTAACTTATAATACCCTGTTCCACAGTGTGGCGCAGGGTATAATAATATGCATTTAATACTAGCGACGCCATCTATGTGTCAGACCGGGGACTTATCAGTCAACCTGTTATTTTGGATCAGAATAGAATCCTATTGATTTTGGAAGAAATCGGTTAAGTTTTAGATATAGCTCCCATATATATCTTTCGCCCGATATCAACTAATATTACCCCAGAAGCCTATGGGCTTATAGAAACCGTAGTTTTTATCCAATTTGCTTGAAATTGGAAATTTGATATAGCCCCCATATAGACCGATCTCCAGATTTTAATTTTTGGGCTTATAGAAACCGTAGTGTTTATCCAATTTGCTTGAAATTTGAAATCTAGAATTATTTTAGGACCAAAAATGGGGTGTATTGGTCAATGTTTTAGTACAGCCCCCATATAGACCGATCTTCCGATGTAACTTTTTGGGCTTGTAGAAACTGTAGTTGTTGTCCAATTTGTCTGAAATTGAAAATCTGGAGGACTATAAATAGGTGTGCAAGAAATGTTTTTATTGGTTGGGATTCTAGAAACCGTAACTTTTATCCAATTTGCCTGAAATTTGAAATCTAGAAGTATGTGCCGAAAACGGTGAGTATCGGTCTATGTTTTAGTATAGCCCCCATAATACTGATCTCCCTATTTAACTCCTTAGGTTTCTTGAAACCGTAGTTTTTTTCGATTTGCGTGATATTGTAAATATACTGGACCCAAGTAAGGCCTCCATATAGACCGATTTCAGTTCTTGAGGGTATACAAGGTGCACTGATTATGAAAATTGCTTGAAACTGAATGTACAATTTCCAGATTTTACTTCTCGTAATCATTTGAATAATTGGGGTAAAAATCTACAGATTTTAAATTTAAAATCAAGGTGTTATTTCATCTTTTTTGCACACTTACAAGGGATATTAATGATTCCTCTAAATCCCAAACAAAAATGGTTCATATAAATCCAGAATCTGATATAGTCTTCATAGGCAAAATCTTTAAATTTATCTTCGGAAAGTGTACTAGTTGAACTGTTCTGCATGGGAGAATATCTCTCATCAAACCCCCCTGAAATTTCAACTTCAACTATAATATTTGATTCGTGGTGGTGCGTATTTAAGATTCGGCCCGGCCAAACTTACTGCTGTAACATACATACTTGTGCCAAATTTGAAGTCGATTGGACTTAAATTGCGACTTAGACTTTGATTACAAAAATGTGTTCACACACAGACGGACATGGTTAGATCGACTCAGGGGCCGACCCTGAACATATTGCCAAAGACACAGGTTAGAGCATATGTTGCAAACATATGCACTAACCTGTTGCACAGTGTGGCGTTGGGTATAAAAATCGATTAAAATCAATTAAAAAGTTAATTGGATCAATTAATTTCGTCATTGAATCATGCAAAGTTGTTTGTATATATTTAGTCCAATTTAGTCACCATTGTGTAATGACTAGCATGCCCGCCTTGCATACACAGGGTCCAGTTTTGACCATATACTAAAATTTTCTTCAGCGGTGAGTTATCAGTAATACTGCTAACATTTCTGAGTGTCTCTAAGTGAGCTTCTCCAAGTGGCTTCACTGCTGTGTGGAACACCGTTCGGACTCGGTCAGTTAAAGAAGCTCACCACTGCGGTATCACAATGGACTGATTAGTCTAAGTGAGTCATAACCTAACTCTTCGAGATAGTTAGTATACGGAGAAGTAGTATTATAAATTATTCGATCAATCGAATTGCTCCGATTAATCGAAATAACATGATTACTGGTGAACTACAGTTTTTGATTTCACGCTCTCCTAGTTTTGTAGAAAATTAATTTCTAATCATTGGTATTTTGGAATTCAGGCCAGGTATATGATATACATTTGTATTACATTATAACTTTCCTCACTCCACCTCTGAACAACCTTTTCCACAAAAACGATTTACGTATGTACATCCGAATATTTTGCTCAATAACGGATGCTACATGCAATTTGGGATGACTACATAGCACTGACCATAGTAGCAAAATTCTTTAATGGTGGACAATGTCACAAAGCATGTATTACATATTTGGAAAGCAAATAACTTCAAACCGGTAAAGAATCCTTTCGATTTTATTCTTTTCATCTTTTGAAAGGATTCCTTCATTCCAAATGTCCACGCATGCAGACACACACACATATACATATAGTCACACACTTATTCGAACAAACATATTACCTTCCGCATAGATTTAAGCAAACAGCTTTTGTATGCTTAAAGGAAAGTATGCGTGAGTATGACATGGATGTTAGGTTTGTCCTTAAACTGAAATCTTTTGTAAGCCTTTGAAGATATAAGTGAATGTCCCTTCCTTTCTGGGTGTGAGTATATCGTATATTTGAAGGTTTTCTATAGGACCAACTTGCCCATCCGACTTTGAAATTGATTTTGTAAAATCCTTTTTTTTTTTTTTGTTTTCTTCATCACTCAGCCTCCCATAAAAAGGAGGGATATCGTAAAAAAAAAACATCCATTCTGGGATAGGAATGTTTATATCTTCGCCAAAGAGTATCATTATCCACAACACAAGGAAACCTTAAACTAACATTTGTAAGTAATTCTTATCAGCAGCAAGCAAAAAAAAAACCAACAAAAAAAATATTTGATTTTGTTTTCAAATACTAAAAGAAATCCTTAAGAATGTTATTTTCCTATACCCTAACTCTTCAAGTGGATTGCGATGATCTTGAAAAGAGAAACGTTTGATAGGGGTTTGAGATATGTAGGGGGTTATTTTGTTGTATTTGTAAATGTCTTTGTATTGTGGTTTTCTATCTCACAGATGGAGTGTAAAACCCAAGAGTGGATACCGACTGATGGTATTAAATAACGATTGGTTCCGCATTATAGTTTAAGTATTTATTCAAATTTTCGATTATTATTTTTTTTTTTTTTTTTTGTATGCTTACAATTTGAAAAAAATGGTCGTGTATTAGATTGTCACAAAGTTTTGCGACCAATGCATATGTTGTTGATAAGATATTACATTAGAGAATTTGGCCACTAAGGCCATAATTTCATATAGCTTGGAAATTCTTCTAATGGCACGACTTCAAAAGCACTTCCAAAAATATCCTCCGAAAGATGTTCTTTATTTTAACTACATAGGAAATTCTTTTTATTGAATATTTTATAACCTGCTTTTTTCATATTTTTAATGGGCAATTTTAACTTTTTATACCCTGCGCCACTCTATGGAACACGGTACTATAAGTTAGTGCATATGTTTGCAACACCCAGAAGAAAACGAGATAGACATATAATGTCTTTGGCAATATTGCTCAGGGCCGGCCCCTGAGTCGATCTAGCCATGTCCGTCCATCCGTCTGTCTGTGAACATATTTTTGAGATCAAAGTTTAGGTTGCAATTTAAGTCCAATCGAATTCAAATTTGGCACAAATATGTGGTTTGGATCAGAATATAAACCTATTGATTTATATAAAGCTCCCATATATATACACTGAAAAAAATATTTACGTGATATTAAAGATTATGCAACCTAAATTTTAGGATGCGCAATTTACACAATATTTAGGATAAGTTTCTTTAAAATAATGACATTTTAATTACAATCTTTACTTCAAAAATTTTTTCATTAAATTTAGGACACAAATTTTGTAAATTTGCATCCCTCCGTTAAAGTCGCATGTCTTTGCACTAGGGAAAATTTTCCTTAAAATAAAGAAACACATTTTTGTTTTAAAGAATTCGTCCTTAGTTTAACTGAAATATTGAATCTTTATATTTAAGATAAAAAAGCTTCAAATATAGGCTAAGACTTATTTTGAGGATTTGGCATCTTTGGTTTATCTTTACATATCTTTATGTTAAAGAAGCCACATCTTTGACTCAGAATCAATACCAAAATCTTTAAAAGGTTAAAATCTTTGGATCCAAGTAAACTTTTTTTGAGTGTACCCAGCAAAAGAGGCGTAACCAGAAAAGCTATGAAAATCTTCTCTTGAAATTTTGCGTCCCTCTGTTGAAGTTGTAGATCTTTGAAGTAAGGAAAATTTTCCTTAAACATTTTTAATTTAAAGAAAAAAAACATTTTTAAAGAAAAACAAGTATATACGGCCGTAAGTTCGGCCAGGCCGAAGCTTATGTACTCTCCACCATCGGTTGCGTAGAAACTTCTTCTAATCACTGCCATCCGCAATCGAATCTTAAAACCTCCTAACACCGTCTTCTAAATTGTATGCAAGTCCATACGTGGTATATATTACATCAAAAAAGATCGATTAAATACGTATATAATTCAGTTTGACAAAATGTTCTATAGAAATAAAATTTTGACAAAATTTTCTATAGAAATAAAATTTTCACAAAATTTTCTATAGAAATAAAATTTTCACAAAATTTTCTATAGAAATAAAGTTTTGACAAAATTTTCTATAGAAATAAAATTTTGGTAGATTATTTTTAGCTGGAGTGGCAACCATGACTATGAACCTATATGGACCAATGTTTGTGTGATTGGAGATCGGCTATATATAACTATAGACCCATATGGACCAATTTTGGTATGGTTGTTAGCGGCCATATACTCGTACTAACACCACGTTCCAAATTTTACCCGGAACGGATGAATTTTTCTTCTCCAAGAGGCTCCGGAGGTCAAATCTGGAGAACGGTTTATATGGGGGCTATATATAATTAAAGACCAATTCTGGCACGGTTGTTAAAGATCATATACAAACACCATGTTCCAAATTACAACCGGATTGGATGAAATTTGCTTCTCTTAGAGACTCCGCAAGCCAAATCAGGGGATCGGTTTATATGGGAGCTATAACATATATAATTGTGAACCGATGTGGACCAATTTTTGCATGGATGTTAGAGACCATATACTAACACCACGTTCCACATTTGAACCGGATCGAATGAATTTTGCTCCCCCAAGAGGCTCCGGAGGTCAAATCTGAAGAACGTTTTATATGGGGGCTATATATAATTATGGACCGATATGGACCAGTTCTGATACGGTTGTTAAAGATTATATACTAACACCATTTTCCAAATTACAACCGGATTAGAGACTCCGTAAGCCAAATCTGGAGATCGGTTTATATGGGGGCTATATATAATTATGAACCGATGTGGACCAATTTTTGCATGGTTGTTAGAGACCATATACCAACAACATGTACCAAATTTCAGGCGTATCGGATGAAATTTGCTTCTCTTTGAGGCTCCGCAAGCCAAATCTGGGGATCGGTTTATATGGGGGCTATATTTATGGGATCTTAGAGCAATATTTCGATGTGTCACCAACGGAATGACAAAAATAATATACCTCCATCCTATGGTGGAGGGTATAAAAACATTTATAATTTAAAGAAATCGTCTTTAACTCAACTGACATATCAATATTAAAATCCGTAAGGAAAGGTCTAAATCTTTGGATTTTTTTCGAGTGTAGTAATCGAAAGTGCACGCTTTCTCTTTTCAAGTATCGATTTTAAAAGTTATAAATCTTGAAGTAAAACTATATTATTAATCCTATATGGAATGTATTAACAACTACTAAAAGCCTACACTGAAAAAAAGCATACTCGGTTCCAAAGATTTTGTCCTTACTTTAAAAAATTTGGTATTGATTCCGAGCCAAAGAAGCGGAGAATACAAGTAAGGATACTTTTAAGACACAGTTCTCTTTTAAATTTAGGTTTTGTGTACTTGCTTCTAGGAAGCAAAATTTAATTTTTCGATTTCTCAGCTTTTTTTCTTCATATGCTATCAAAGTCCTTTACGAACGAGTTAACGGCAACTTTATTTTTCAAATTAGGACTCGACTTCCAGTAGAAATTATGCTATTGTTGAAGTAAAAAAACTTCTTTAAAATAAAGTGTTGAAAAACATGTCCTATATTTGAACGATTTTTTGCTTTGTAGTCAAGATGCCAAAAGACAATAAATTTAAAGACAATTTCATTAAATTTAAAGAATTTTTCTGAATTATTAAAGTCAAGTTGACCTTAGCCTATAATTTTTTTTTTCATGTTAAGATACCCATTTTTAAGTCAAATCACTTAATTATAAGGACAATACGACTTCATTGAAAAGTTTATCGACTTTTGGACAAGGAAAATAACTTTATTTTAGAGAAATGCGTCTTCTATGCCAAGCAAAATTTGTATTTGTATTTTAAAGACATGAAATCTTTGACCTCACGACAATATTTTTAACTTTCGCCAAAACTTTAAGAAAAAGTGACAACACTGTATATTATTCGCAGACTGTGAAATAGCACTTTTCACATTCCTCTGTCAAAGGTTTCCATATTCTTTCCAATTCGACGGTATCTTCCTGCGGAAATTTGTAATCAATCAATAACAAAAGAAACCGAATCAACAAAAGAATCATCAATAACATACATTCAGTCAGTCATTCCAAATAGTCAAGCATCCATATACACCCGTTCACATAGCACCACAAAATAAATACAGCGGTGAGAGGAATGAATTGGGATCCATAGCAGTAGAAATTCCAAACATTTTCTATGGTCTATGATTTTCAATATCAATGGCTGTCATGACAGTACACGCAATTTGGAATAATATCATGATATATTCGATGTGTAGTTTTTATTTTGGACGGAAATACCACAATATAACCTTGAATAGAGGCTAAATAAATGAAGGAATTCTTTGTGAACCACAAATCGAATTACCCATTCGTTTCCATGGTTTAAATATGAGTTAAATTGATGAATAAATACATAGTTTGTATAATAGTTTAAAATATTTTATATATTTGTTTCTGGTCACCATTAGCTTTTGTCATATACGAGTACGCTTCAATGGATACAAAATTATAAATAATTTTTTTTTTGAAAACTATGATTTTAATTGGTATCTTTTTATACCCTGCGCCACACTGTGGAACGGGGTATTATAAGTTAGTGCATATGTTTGTAACACCCAGAAGGAGACGAGATAGACACATGGTGTATTTGGCAATAATGCTCAGGGTGGGTCCCTGAGTCGATATATCCGTCTGTCCGTCTGTCTGTGAACACATTTTTGTGATCAAAGTCTAGGTCGCAATTTAGGTCCAATCGCCTTCAAATTTGGCACATGTTACTAATTTGGGTCAGAATAGAACCGTATTGATTTTGACAGAAATCGGTTCAGATTTAGATATAGCTCCCGTATATATCTTTCGCCCGATATGGACTTATTTGGCCCCAGAAGCCAGAGTTTTGGCCGTATTTGGTTGAAATTTTGCACTAGGAGTACAATTAGTAGTATAGTCAAGTGCACACAATTTGATTGAAATCGGTTCAGATTTAGATATAGCTCCCATATATATCTTTCGCCCGATATGGACTTATATGGCACCAGAAGCCAGATTTTTGGCCGAATTTGATTGAAATTTTGCGCTAGGAGTACAATTAGTAG
Source organism: Haematobia irritans (assembly GCF_050003625.1). NCBI lineage: Eukaryota > Metazoa > Arthropoda > Insecta > Diptera > Muscidae > Haematobia > Haematobia irritans. Next base: position 167,886,874 of record NC_134398.1, read on the forward strand.
TATAGTCAAGTGTGCAAAATTTTATTGAAATCGGTTCAGATTTAGATATAGCTCCCATATATATCTTTGGTTGAAATAGCATTGTAGCTATGCGTGCCACATTTGGTTGAAATCGATTCAGATTTAGATATAGCTACCATATATATCTTTCGCCCGATAAGCACTTATATGGACCCAGAAACCAGAGTGTTATCCCGATTAGCTTGAAATTTTGCACAAGGAGTGCAATTGGTAGTATAGTCATGTGTGCCAAATTTGATTGAAATCGGTTCAGATTTAGATATAGCTTCCGTATATATTTTTCGCCCGATATGGACTTATATGGCCCCAAAAGCTAGAGTTTTGGCCCAATTTGGTTGAAATTTTGCACTAGGAGTACAATTAGTAATGTAGTCATGTGTGCCAAATTTGATTAAAATCGGTTCAGATTTAGATATAGCTCCTATATATATCTTTCGCCCGATATGGACTGATATGGTTCTAATAGCCAGAGTTTTGGCCCAATTCGGTTGAATTTTTGCACAGGGAGTAGATTTAGCATTGTAGCTATGCGTGCCACATTTGATTGAAATCGGTTCAGATTTATATATAGCTCCCATAAATAGCTTTCGCCCGATTTACACTCATATGACCACAGAGGCCAAGTTTTTACTCCGATTTAGTAGAAATTTTGCACAGGGAGTAGAATTAGCATTGTAGCTATGCGTGCCCAATTTAGTTGAAATCGGTTCAGATTTAGATATAGCTCCCATATATGTTTTCCTGATTTCGACAAAAATGGTCAAAATACCAACATTTTCCTTGTTAAATCGCCACTGCTTAGTCGAAAAGTTGTAAAAATGACTCTAATTTTCCTAAACTTCTATACATATATATCGAGCGATAAATCATAAATAAACTTTTGCGAAGTTTCCTTAAAATTGCTTCAGATTTAAATATTTCCCCTATTTATACCCTTCACCACTACTGTGGTACAGGGTATAATAAGTTTGTGCATTTGTATGTAACGCCAAGAAGGAAAAGTCTGAGACCCATCGTTTAGTATACCGATCGTCTTAGAATTAAATTCTGAGTCGATTTAGCGATGTCCGCCTGTCTGTCTGTCTGTCTGTCTGTCTGTTGATGTATTTTTGTGTGCAAAGTACAGCTCGCAGTTTTAGTCCGATTGTTCTAAAATTTGGTATAGGGTCCTGTTTTGGCTCAAAGACGATCCCTATTGATTTTGGAAAAAATCGGTTCAGATGTAGATATAGCTGCCATATATATTTTTCACCGATCTGGTCATAATTGGCGTGTATATCAACCGATCTTCCTCAAATTCCGTACATCCGAATATTTTATGAGTCTCGAAAAACTTGCAAAATATCATCCAAATCGGTTCAGATTTAGATATAGCTCCCATATATAGCTTTCGCCCGATTTACACTCATTTGCCCACAGAGGCCAATTTTTTGCTCCGATTTAGTTGAAATTTTGAACACGAAGTAGAATTAGCGTTGTAGCTATGTGTGCCAAATTTGGTTGAAATCGGTTCAGATTTAGATATATCTCCCATATATAGCTTTCGCCCGATTTACACTCATATGACCACAAAGGCTAATTTTTTGCTCCGATTTAGTTGAAATTTTGCACAGGGAGTAGAATTAGCATTGTTGCTATGCGTGCCAAATTTGGTTGAAATCGGTTCTGATTTAGATATAGCTCCCATATATATGTTTTTCTGATTTCGACAAAAATGGTCAAAATACCAACATTTTCCTTGTAAAATCGCCACTGCTTAGTCGAAAAGTTGTAAAAATTACTCTAATTTTTCTAAACTTCTAATACATATATATCGAGCGATAAATCATAAATAAACTTTTACGAAATTTCCTTAAAATTGCTTCAGATCTAAATGTTTCCCATATTTTTTTACTAACATTGTGTTCCACCCACACAAATTTTTTTTTTTTGATTCAATCACGAAATTAATTGATCCAATTAATTTTTAATTGAAATGTCTTCAATCACAGAAATGATAGTATCAATTAAAAAATTAATTGAAGGTCAATTCAAAAGTTAATTGATCCAATTGAAGAATTAATTGATACTATTATTTTTGTGATTGATTTTTGTTTCAATTAAAAAATTTGTTGAATCAATTAAATTTGTAATTGAATATTTTTTAAAACTCAATTAAAATTTTAATTGGAAAATTTTTCGTGAAATTTTTTTGTGTGCCCTAGCGCATTAACCGACTTAAATTTTGCATCTATAGATTTTGTAGAAGTCTATCAAATTCTGTCCAGATCGAGTGATATTTAAATGTATGTATTTGGGATAAACCTTTATATATAGCCCCCACCACATTTGACGGTGATATGGTATCAAAAATTTAGATCTACAAAGTGGTGCAGGGTATAATATAGTCGGCCCCGCCCGACTTTAGACTTTCCTTACTTGTTTTTTACTAAAATTGTCTTCCACCTTAGTGCATTAGCCAACTTAAATTTTGAGTCTATAGATTTTGTAAAAGTCTATCAAATTCTGTCCAAATCGAGTGATATTTAAATGTATGTATTTGGGACAAACCTTTATATATAGCACCCAACACATTTGACGGATGTGATATGGTATCGAAAATTTAGATCTACAAAGTGGTGCCGAGTTTAATATAGTCGGCCCCTACCCGACTTTAGACTTTCCTTACTTGTTTTTTACTAACATTGTCCTACGTCTCGGTCATTAGCCAATTTAAATTTTGAGTCTAGAGATTTTGTCTAAGAAATGTCGTCCAAATCGTTTTAGAATCAAATTTATGTGTATGGGAATATAAAACTTTACATATAGCAATCAAAAAATTTGAAGCATTTGCGAGGGGATCGAAAATTTAGATCTACAAAGTTATGTAGGGTATAACATAATCGGCCCTGTCCTACTTTAGACTTTCTTTCTTTTTACTAACATTGTGTTCCACCCCAGGACATAAGCTGACTTAAATTTTAAGTGTAGAGATTATGTAGAAGTCTAAAAAAGTTTATTCAAATCGGTTCACAGTTAAATATATGTAAATGGGAACATAAACCTTTACACATAGCATCCAACAAATTTGAATAACTTGAGATGGTATCAAAAATGTAGATTTACAAAGTGGTGCAGGATATAAAGGGTGATACGGTCAAAATTTGGTCAATATAAACTTGACGTATTTCTTTCAATTTTGCATTTAAAAAACCTGAACACCCCTCATTTTGAAGGTGTGTGTGTGTGTAGAATGTTGCTCCCATTTTGATTTTGGAATTCACTCTTCAGTTGTCAAAATGCCGTCCAAGCAAGAAGAGCAGCGTATCAAAATTTTGCTCGCGCCTCGCGAAAATCCGAGCTACTCGCACGCAAAGCTGGCAAAATCGCTAAAAGTTGCCAAATCAACCGTTACAAATGTAATTAAAGTGTTTGGGAACGTTTGTCGACAGCCAGGAAGTCTGGATCGGGGGGAAATCGAAAACCGGAAGCCGCTGAGATGACAAAGAGAGTTGCCGGTAGTTTCAAGCGAAACCCTAACCTCTCTCTCCGAGATGCCGCAAATAAGATGGGTGTATCGTTTACAACCGTGCATCGAGCCAAAAAACGAGCCGGACTATCGACTTACAAGAAGGTAGTGACTCCAAATCGCGATGATAATCAAAATACGATGGCCAAAGCGCGATCCCGGAGGCTGTACACGACGATGCTAACGAAGTTTGACTGCGTGGTAATGCACGACGAAACCTACGTCAAAGCCGACTACAACCAGCTTCCGGGACAAGAGTTTTATACGGCAAAAGGAAGGGGAAAGGTTAGCAGATATTTTCAAGCACATAAAATTGTCAAAGTTCGCAAAGAAATATCTGGTTTGGCAAGCCATCTGTACCTGTGGCTTGAAAAGCAACATTTTTATAGCTTCAGGGACAGTCAACCACGAAATTTACGTGAAAGAGTGTTTGAATAAACGTCTGCTGCCTTTCCTGAAGAAACACGGTTGTTCCGTACTGTTTTGGCAAGATTTGGCATCTTGTCATTACGGTAAAAATGCCATGGAGTGGTACGCCGCCAACAACGTGCAGGTGGTTCCCAAGGACAAGAACCCTCCCAACACGCCAGAGCTCCGCCCAATTGAGAAATACTGGGCTATTGTCAAGCGGAACCTAAAGAAGACCAAAAAAACTGCTAAGGACGAGCAGCAGTTCAAGGCAAATTGGCTTTCTGCGGCGAAGAAGGTGGACAAGGTGGCTGTACAAAATCTGATGGCAGGTGTCAAGCGTGAGGCCCGGCAATTCGGATTTGGAAAAGCGAATATTTGAATATTTTCCTGAATTTTATACTAATTTAACTTGAAAAAGAAATTTAATTTGATTTTTAAATAAACGATTTCACCGATTTACACGTGTTTTCCCTTGACCAAATTTTGACCGTATCACCCTTTAATATAGTCGGCCCCGCCCGACTTCAGACTTTCCTTACTTGTTAAATAGAACATCGTTCTTCCTTTTCTCTGACAACGCATCTATACGAAATGTCATTAGGTCCTGAAATATTTCGGCTATTCTTCTAATATATTTGACTCTTAAGATTATGACAAAGTTCATGATCAATCAATTCAATGGAAAACTATGTCGGTAGTCACACAAGCTATTGAACAAAATTCTTGTTTACAACGTTACAACGCTCATACCCAATTATGTGATTTATTTCCAACATAACCGTTAACTAACATGCGATTCACGATAAAATTTCCTTCTTAGTCCTCTTCTTTATTTCACACATCTCGAAATCTATTTAAGGTAAGAAATAAAAACAGGTTATTTGTCTTTGCTGTACATATCCTTCGTAAGAACCACCTCTGATTAGGGGGCTACATTTTTTATTTTTTTTTTTTTGTTATGTAGCCACAAACAGCAACTGAAGATCACACATGTGAAATAAATGGTGAAATTCTTAACATTTTATCTCATTGCTCTTTCGCATAGTGATAGAGGTAGTTTTCCTCTTAGCTATATATTCTTACATATATGTCCCTGTAATTCCACCAAGGATTTGTTTACTACCGTGTTATATATTTTTCATTTCTTTTCGCTAAGATTCTTTACCCTTTTGTCATTTGCTGAAGTTGTTATTCTTTCGTTGTTGTTGTTCTTTCGATGTCCCACAGAATATTTCGAACAATCTTGGTCTTGGGCTTTCTATAGTAGTTGGTATATTTTTATTTTTCTTATTCCCTGCTTAGTTCACTATATCCTTTGCCTCTAAAGAATTTCGTATTGTGATTTGGCATGGGATGTTTCGTTTTGTTTTACTATCTTTACGTATTATTTTGGGATTTGTGTAAGGTGATCCATTGGAAGAGAGTGTTCAAAACGAAATGATGAGATATCTCCAAGTAATCTATCACATGAATTCATGTATTAGGTTGGGAACATGCTAGATATAATATTTTCAAGAAGAAGGAAATGGCGGAAAATGGCGATTTATTTCAAAACCAGTCTGTACGACATGGTTTTAGGTTTGTGCGTGTCGTAAAGTTTTAAACATGGGTTCAATGTTTAATACATATAGGGCAACTGACATGTGCAACATAAACATCGCTGCGTGTACTTATAAAGGTCGTAATCTACGTATTGACGAGTTCATTGATCGATGCGCTACATTTGGGATTATAAAGGTAACAGCCACGCTCGACCATCATGGTCCCATTGGTTGGTGAACCCGTAATGGCCATAACCACACTTTGCCCTGCTTGTCCCGACTCACCCCAAATGCGGAATTGCAGTTTGTGCGCTTGTGCCGAAAGGTAGTATCCCGTTGACCCAAGTTCTACAATTGGCAATATCAGTTAATCCTCATGATACCGTTGACCCACGTTCTACATTGGATTTGCGTACTTATCACGGTCACAGTATCACATCGTTCTAAATTTGGTTGGTGTCCAACCAAGGTTACAGCACCAGGGAGCCACCGTGGTGCAATGGTTAGCATGCCTGCCCACAAGGTCGTGGGTTCGATTCCTGCTTCGACCGAATACCAAAAAGTTTTTCAGCGGTGGATTATACCACCTCAGTAATGCTGGCGATATTTCTGAGTGCTTCAAAGCTTCTCTAAGTGGTTTCACCGAAATGTGGACTCGGCTATAAAAAGGATGTCCCTTCTTATTGAACTTAACATGGAATTGGGCAGCACTCTGTTGTAAGAGAAAAGTTCACAACTGTGGTATCACAATGGGCTGAATAGTCTAAGTGAGACTGATACATCGGGCTGCCACCTAACCTAACCTAAGGTTACAGCAACCAACATTCTACATTCGGCTTGTGTGCTTACCAAGGTCATAGTCAACCTCCATCTTCCCGATCCCATTGATCCATGTTCTACATTTGGATTGTGTACTTACCAAAGTCAGAGTCGCTCCCCATATCTCCACTTCAATCTGACGTGGGCACTTAGCCCTGGACGACGCCAACACGCGCATTTGGGATTCGTGGTAAAACATTAAAATTTTTCTATCGAAATAAAATGTTGACAAAATTTTCTATCGAAATAAAATGTTGACAAACTTTTCTATAGAAATAAAATTTTGACAAAATTTTATATAGAAATAAAATCTTGACAAAGTTTTCTATAGAAATAAAATTTTGAAAAATTTTCTACAGAAATAAAATTGTGACAAAATTTTCTATAGAAATAAAATTTTGACAAAATTTTCTATAGAAATAAAATTTTTAAAAAATTTTCTATAGAAATAAAATCTTGACAAAATTGTCTGTAGAAATAAAATGTTGACAAAAATTTCTATAGAAATAAAATTTTGACAAAATTTTCTACAGAAATAAAATTTTTGTTTTTTTGTTTTTTGATCTCAGCTTAAAGCCATGCATTGACTAAACTACAAGTGTAGCTTAACCAACAGAGGAAAAGTATGCTTGTCAAATTTATTTGGGCAAAGCCCTATAGACTGCAAGATGGTTGGATGTACAGCTGTTTCGGAATTACCACATTCCTCATCAGCATCCTCTACTTGCAGCAAAACTATCAACCAATTATCAGAATAAATTCGGGTAATTCACTCAACCCAACGTGAACTACACTTGAACCTCCCGAAAAAGGGTTTGATAGTCGGCTACTGCCTAAACAAATTTGCCAGCATATCTCTTTTCCTTTGCCAAACTCAAATCATCGATTTGTATGTATTTGGCTGGGATTGTTTTTGAGCGTGCTTCCTCTATCTTCATTCGTTTTGTTTGTTATTGTTGGCTATCAAACCCTTTTTCGGGAGGTTCAAGTGTAGTTCACGTTGGGTTGAGTGAATTACCCGAATTTATTCTGATAATTGGTTGATAGTTTTGCTGCAAGTAGAGGATGCTGATGAGGAATGTGGTAATTCCGAAACAGCTGTACATCCAACCATCTTGCAGTCTATAGGGCTTTGCCCAAATAAATTTGACAAGCATACTTTTCCTCTGTTGGTTAAGCTACACTTGTAGTTTAGTCAATGCATGGCTTTAAGCTGAGATCAAAAAACAAAAAAACAACAATAACGATTGAAGAGAAGCCAACAATAACAAACAAAACGAATGAAATAAAATTTTGACAAAATTTTCTATAGAAATAAAATTTTGAAAAAAAATTTTCTATAGAAATAAAATTTTAACAAAATTTTCTATAGAAATAAAATCTTGGGAAAATTTTCTATAGAAATAAAATGTTGACAAAATTTTATATAGAAATAAAATTTTGACAAAATTTTCTATTGACAAAAAAATTGACATAATTTTCTATCAATAATAATAAATAAAAAAAAATTAAATAAAATTTTGACAAAATTTTCTATCGAAATAAAATGACCAAATTTTCTATAGAAATAAAATTTTAACAAAATTTTCTATCGAAATAAACTGTTGACAAACGTTTCTATAGAAATGAAATTTTAACAAAATTTTGTATCGAAATAAAATGTTGACAGACTTTTCTATAGAAATAAAATTTTGACAATATTTTCTATAGAAATAAAATTTTGACAAAATTTTCAATAGATATAAAATTCTGACAAAATTTTCTATAGAAATAAAATTTTGACAAAATTTTATATAGAAATAAAATTTTGACAAAATTTTTTATTAAAAAAAAAATTGACATAATTTTTTATAAATAATAATAAATAAAATTTATAGATAATAAATAATAAAAAAATAATAATAAATAAAATAAAATTTTGACAAAATCTTATATAGAAATAAAATTTTGGCAAAATGTTATATAGAAATAACATTTTGACAAAATTTTCTATAGAAAATTTTTTTGTTTGGTAGTTTTTTGGTAGAATTTTCTCCAAATTGTGTTTGACTCGAGTGGCAACCGCGGTCGCCACACAAGACACATCGCCGCTCAGGCCGAAAACGAGTCCAGTCCTGTCCGGTGTGCCCAAGCCACCATCTATATATCAGTCCAGACAGGTCATTATTGAATATAACACCCATTGTGGACGATATACCAAAACTAAAATCTCTTACCAATTTATAACACCTCCATCACTACCAAACCAATTTTTGTCACGGACCCTTCCCCAGTGAGCAATACCCCAGAGACTGGAGGAAACTAGTCGTTACAAAACATAGAGTTCATCAAATTCCTTCTTCGGCTTTAGTGCATTGGAATCACATTCAGGTGGAGTGTATATAAAAGCGTCAAGACTTTCGAAATGTATCCAATTCACTGTATCAAACTCATAAAATATTTGAACAATTGTATAATCATCAGCCATTAATACATCGGTTTACCCTAATACACACACACACGAATCCACAATAACATTGTGAGCTTGTTCCAAACTGTCACAAAACTCTTGTGTGACATAGACAAATTATAGACTTTGATATATTGTGTTGTGGTCCTTCTTCTCCTTGCTGTACACTTGATCCACATCTCTGAAAATGTGGATGTCGTAATCATTGCCTGGTCCACATGTTTAAAGCGTTAGTTAGGTTTCGTTGATAGACATTGCGGTTAAATGTAGTACTCTATTCATTTTCTTGAAGGGACTTTTCTATTTTCGCGAATGTTCCGTATATTGGGAATTGTCATTAATTTTTGTTTTTTCTCCTTCATATTTCAGTTCAGTTCTTATTTCCAATTGGAATGAAAATGACATCTTTGGGACCTTATTTGGAGTTTGGTTATTAGAAAAATGTCAGTTTATGTAAAGGGAATATACGGCAAATTTTGTATATTGATGGAGGAGGAAATGTGATGTCAAATATTTACTTGGTAACCACATGTTAACGGTCGGGAGGTGAAATTTGAATACGAAATGACATTTTTTTTAATGGGATAAGAAATGTTGACTACAAAGTTACAAAAACGATCGAAAATCGGAGATATTTTTCAGTACTTTATTGTATAGCCTTTTTTCTTGAAATATGGCATAATTTGTATATGGACTCAAGTCTGAATTTAAGCACTTAAGCTGTTTTTATACGTTTTTAAAAGTATTTGATAGCACATGAAGAAAAAAGCAAAAAAAAAAAACTAATACGCAAATCCAGTACGCAAAGCTCAAATTTAAACAAGTATGTCGGCCATACGTTCGGCCAGGCAGAATCTTATGTACCTCAGGGTGTATAAGATGAGGCTATAAATAAAAACGAAACGAAATGAGAGCCAGAAGTGAAATATGGGGACCGGTTTACATGGGAGCTATATACAATTATTAACCGATATGGACTAATTTTTGTGTGATTAGCAAGATCAAATGTAATTTGCTTATCCAGGAGCCTCAAGAAGGAAAATCTGTGCATGATTTGGAAACTTATAGTTATGAATTTATAAAAAATAAGTGAGTAAAGTAGAAAGTCGGGCGGGGCCGACTATATCATACTCAAAACCATCCCTACTGGATTAGTAAATATAAGCATATGTGGGGGTATCTTTGGTATAGGTTTAGGAGATAAACCGCATTTCCATATTTACTCTTCACCACTATGTAGACAAACACTTGTTTTACCATCTCAACTACTTCAAACTTGCTGGGAGCTATATAAAGATTTGCATTTCCAGATACAAATACTTTTAATGGAGACAATTTTTTGGAGTAAAAAAATTGGCCTCTGTGAATAATGCTCATATGAGTGTAAATCGGGCGAAAGCTATATATGGGAGCTATATCTGAATCTGAACCGATTTCAATCAAATTTGGCACACTTCACTACACTACTAGTTGTACTCCTAGTGCAAAATTTCAATCAAATTGAGCCAAACCTCTGGCTTCTAGGACCATATTAGTCCATATCGGGCGAAAGATATATATGGGAGCTATATCTAAATATGAACCGATTTAAACCAAATTTGGCACACATGACTACACTACTAATTGTACTCCATGTGCAAAATTTCAACCAAATTGGGCCTAAACTCTGGCTTCTGGGGCCATATAAGTCCATATCGGGCAAAAGATATATATGAGAGCTATATCTAAATCTGAACCGATTTCAATCAAATTTTGCACACTCGACTATACTACCAATTGTACTCCTCGTACAAAATTTCAAGCAAATCGGGATAAAACTCTGGCTTCTGGATCCATATAAGTGCGTATCGGGCGAAAGATATATATGGAGCTATATCTAAATCTGAACCGATTTCTTCCAAAATCAATAGGGTTCTATTCTGACCCAAACCAGGAACATGTGCCAAATTTGAAGTCGATTGGACTTAAACTGCGACCTAGACTTTGATCACAAAAATGTGTTCACAGACAGACGGACGGACGGACAGACGGACATGGTTATATCGACTCAGGGACCCACCCTGAGCATTATTGCCAAAGACACCATGTGTCTACCTCGTCTCCTTCTGGGTGTTACAAACATATGCACTAACTTATAATACCCTGTTCCACAGTGTGGCGCAGGGTATAAATACGGGAAACGTTTAAATCTGAAGCAATTTTAAGGAATCTTCGCAAAAGTTTATTTATGATTTATCGCTCGATATATATGTATTAAAAGTTTAGGAAAATTAGAGTCATTTTTACAACTTTTCGACTAAGCAGTGGCGATTTAACAAGGAAAATGTTGGTATTTTGACAATTTTTGTCGAAATCAGAAAAACATATATATGGGAGCTATATCTAAATCTGAACCGATTTCAATCAAATTTGGCCCACATGACTATATTGCTAATTGTACTCCTAGTGCAAACTTTCAAGCAAATTGGACCAAAACTCTGGCTTCTGGGGCCATATGAGTCCATATCGGGCGAAAAATATATATGGAAGCTATATCTAAATCTGAACCGATTTCAATCAAAATTGGCACACATGACTATACAATCAACTGTACTCCTTGTGCAAAATTTCAAGCTAATCGGGATAAAACTCTGGCTTCTGGGTACATATAAGTGCATATAGGGCGAAAGATATATATGGGAGTTATATCTAAATCTGAATCGATTTCAACCAAATTTTGCACATTTGACTATACGACTACGTGTTATGTTTGTACAAATTTTCAAGCAAATCGGTATAAAACTCTGGCTGCTGAGTCCATATTAGTGCATATCGGGCGAAAGATATATATGGGAGCTATATCTAAATCTGAACCGATTTCTTCCAAAATCAATAGGGTTCTATTCTGACCCAAATTAGGAACATGTGCCAAATTTGAAGGCGATTGGACCTAAATTGCGACCTAGACTTTGATCACAAAAATGTGTTCACAGACAGACGGACGGACGGGCGGACGGACGAACAGACGGACATGGTTATATCGACTCAGGGACCCACCCTGAGCATTATTGCCAAAGACACCATGTGTCTATCTCGTCTCCTTCTGGGTGTTACAAACATATCCACTAACTTATAATACCCTGTTCCACAGTGTGGCGGAAGGTATAAAAATATGGGAAACATTTAAACTGAAGCAATTTTAAGGAAACTTCGCAAAAGTTTATTTATGATAAATCGGAGTTAAAAATTGGCCTCTGTGGTCATATCAGTGTAAATCGGGCGAAAGCTATATATGGGAGCTATATCTAAATCTGAACCGATTTGGCTGATATTTTGCAGGTTTTTCGAGACTCATAAAATATTCGGATGTATGGAATTTGAGGAAGATGGGTTGATATACACGCCAATTATGACCAGATCGGTGAAAAATATATATCTAAATCTGAACCGATTTTTTCCAAAATCAATAGGGATCGTCTTTGAGCCGAAACAGGACCTTATACCAAATTTTAGGACAATCGGACTAAAACTGCGAGCTGTACTTTGCACACAAAAATACATCAACAGACAGACAGACAGACGGACATCGCTAAATCGACTCAGAATTTAATTCTAAGCCGATCCGTATACTAAAAAGTAGAGGTGTGCACGTGACACGAAATTGTCGTGACTCACGAACATTTTCGTGATTCGTGCGTGAGTCGTGAGTCACGCTCATGGCAACAGCGTGAGTGTGCGTGAGCGTGATTAACATACCAAAATGTCGTGCGTGAGCGTGAGTCACGAAAATAATATCTTCGTGACTGTGCGTGAGTAGAGAATTACACTCACGAAAATATTCCTGCTCTCCAACATAAAACGCTTAAGAGTTAAATTCAATTACAATTTTAGTGACACCTGGGATGTTAAGAGTTTAATAACACTCTCGATTTTAATAATGCTCATGTTTTCAGACACTTCGGTAAGGTAAATTAATCATAAAATTATTCGTGAGTCACGATATTTTTCGTGAGTCACCGTATTTTTCGTGAGTCACGACGTTTTCGTGCGTGAGTGTGCGTGAGTACAAATATTCTTTTCGTGAGTGTGCGTGAGCATGAGTCCTACCAAAAAATATCGTGCGTGAGTGTGCGTGAGTATGATTTTTCAGTCGTTAGTGTGCGTGAACGTGAGTAAACTATTACTCACGTACACACCTCTACTAAAAAGTTGGTCTATGATTACTCCTTCTTGGCGTTACATACAAATGCACAAACTTATTATACCCTGTACCACAGTAGTGGCGCAGGGTATAAATATGGGAAATATGAAGCGAGAGAAATTTTAATGCAATTGTACAAAAGAGCATTTATGATTTACCAGGCGATAAATATGTATTCGAGATATATGCCCAAGTTCCCAAATCCACTTTCAGAATCAATTCCACGATTTTCGTGTCCTACAATCCACTTTCACCGGAATTTTCGTGAAATCAATTCACTTGCATAAGTCTTGGTGAAAGTTGAATTATTTATTGATTTATTTATTCATTAATTAGTAAAACGTAAGCCTACAAGGCCAATAAATGTATTACATGGTAATACATAATACGAACTTATATATATAATGATAAAAATATAAAACTAAATATTATATTATGTCCAAGATGGGTGTATTTCCGGATTTTTGAATGAAATTTGAAATGTTTTATATTTAATACATGATTGCGTCATTTTTAATTAAAAAAAAATAATAAATTAGAATAAGTCTATTGATTCCACTTATTTGGATTTCCGCCTTAGTGAAGTTTTGGGCGATTTGTGCAACCCAGCTGGTTACAGGAAAGTTCAAAAAAGAACGTGGAATTAAGAACACCAAATTTTCACGTTCGTGGATGTGACGTGAATAGTGGCAGTGGAATTGAAGTGTGATTTCAACAGACGATTCTTAGATCGATTCAGAATTTCACCACGGCTCAGACTACAATAACGAGCAACGTAAGTATTCGTTAATACTACGAAATTTATTTCATAAGTGGAATACTAATTTCTTTAACACAATGTAGGAATTCATCGTATTAACGAAACTTTTTCTACCTGTGTACGACTTTTAAAAATTCCCAAAAATTTTTGCTGCTCTCATATATACAGTCCACACCCAAAAACAAAAAGGCACACAACCACAGATAGGGTGTTACGAAGTTTATCAGTTTGTAATACAACTCGTTTTTGGGCTATACTCCGGTTTTTCTCTTAATTGTGTTTTACATTTCTTTTTTAGACCTCATGCATTATCAGAATCAGGAAACCCAAAGTTAGCCAAATTCTGCGTATTCGCTTTCAGCACTCTGTTGCCCCTGGTGAAACTTAAAGCGTTTGGTATTTTCCTTTGAGGGACACGGTTACTAACATAATAAAACAGACTTGTCTCTTTAATTAGCATGCACATCAAAAATTGTTGGTTGTTATATCCTTAGCCCAGATTATGTGCTGACGAAAAAACATTGGTGAACACGGGAAAAAATCTAAACTATATGGTGACAGTGATTCTTCACTTTTTCATTTTAATCCATTTTCAGAATAAAAAATAAATTCTTGAGAAAAAATAAATTGGATTTAAAAAAAAAAGTCAGAACTTGGACACGACCATCATTCATTCAATTATGTCTAACAAAATTTCTTGAATGTGTCGAAAAATGTTTACTCATTTTAGTGTTATCAACGTTTGTAATACTGTTCAGTTAAAATTTTTTTATATAATCAAAATTTTCTAAAATTATCCAAAATTTTTCTTCTTGGTGGGTTCACTGTTTTTTCAGTGAATGTAAGAATAACCCATTTCTTGAATGCTTCTAATTTGCTCTTATATTTAGATGTTGTGGTCAACTTGACAGGAGAATTTTACAAAATATAAGAACTTTGAGTACCATATTTATCTTTTTTTTCAGTGTAATCTAGTCCTTCTTAGTACGTTTCATCTTTCTAAGGAAAAACAACCAACTGTCATGTGGAATATCTCAGGCAAACTTTCAACCAAACCACCAAAAATCAGTCTGTCGGCCAACGTTTCCGGGATTACTAAATGTTTGTGTCAATATTCTGAGATCTTATTCTGGGAAAGGGTTATAGGTCTAGGTATATGTAAGTGTTTACGTAACTATGCGAGGTAATGGCAAAATTTATGTACGTGAACGTATGTACCAGGGTTGGCCAGTCACAAACTGTGATTTTTTGCTACATACATATACGACCGCATAATATGTATGTCGCAAAAGTCGTCAACCTACTGTCTAAAACTAATTTTGAATAGAAGGAATTATGTACATTTTTATACCCTCCACCATATGATGGGGTATATTAACTTTGTCATTCCGTTTGTAACATATCGAAATATTGTTCTAAGAGCCAATAAAGTGTATAAATTATGGGTCGTGATGAAATTCTGAGTCGATCTAAGCATGTCCGTCCGTCTGTTGAAATCGCGCTAACTTCCGAACGAAACAAGCTATCGGCTTGAAACTTAACACAAGTAGTTTTTATTGATGTAGGTCGGATGATATTGCAAATGGGCCATATCGGACCACTTTTACGTATAGCCCCCATATAAACCGACGCTCAGATTTGGCTTGCGGAACCTGTTGAAGGAGCAAAATTCATCCGATCCGTTTGAAATTTGGTACATGGTATTAGTATATGGTCTCTAACAACTACGCAAAAATTGGTCCACATCGGCCCATAATTATATATATCCCCCATATAAACCGATCCCCCGATTTGGCTTGGTGAGCCTCTAAGAAAAGCAAATTTCACCCGATCCGGCTGAAATTTGGTATATGGTGTTAGTATATAGTCTCTAATAATCATGCAAAAATTGGTCTACATCGGTCCATAATTATATATAAACCCCATTTAAACCGATCCCCCGATTTGGCTTGCAGAGCCTCTAAGAGAAACAAATTTCATCCGATCCGGCTGAAATTTGGTACATGATGTTAGTATATAGTCTCTAACAATCATGCAAAAATTGGTCTCCATCGGTCCATAATTATATATAGCCCCCATATAAACCGATCACCAGATTTGACCTCTGGAGCCTCTTGGAAAACCAAAATTCATCTGATTTAGTTGAAATTTGGTACGTGACGTTAATATATGGCCTCAAACACCCATGCTAAAATTGGTCTACATCGGTCCATAATTATATATAAACCCCATTTAAACCGATCCCCAGATTTGGCTTGGTGAGCCTCTAAGAGAAACAAATTTCATCCGATCCGGCTGAAATTTTGTACATGATGTTAGTATATAGTCTCTAGCAATCATGCAAAAATTGGTCTCCATCGGTCCATAATTATATATAGCCCCCATATAAACCGATCACCAGATTTGACCTCTGGAGCCACTTGGAAGACCAAAATTCATCTGATTTAGTTGAAATTTGGTACGTGACGTTAATATATGGCCTCAAACACCCATGTTAAAATTGGTCGATATTGGTCCATAATTTTATATAGCCCCCATATAAACCGATCCCCCGATTTGGCTTGCAGAGCCTCTAAGAGTAACAAATTTCATCCGATCCGGCTGAAATTTGGTACATGATGTTCGTATATGGTCTCTAATGACCATGCAAAAATTGGTCCATATCGGTCCATAATTATATATAGCCCCCATATAAACCGATCACCAGATTTGACCTCCGGAGCCTCTTGGAAGACCAAAATTCATCTGATTCAGTCGAAATTTTGTACGTGATGTTAATATATGGCCTCAAATACCCATGCAAAAATTGGTCGATATCGATCCATAATTATATATAGCCCCCATGTAAACCGATCCCCAGATTTGACATCCGGAGCATTTGGAAGAGCAAAATTCTTCCCATTCGGTTGAAATTTGGTACGTGATGTTAGTATATGGTATCCAACAACCATGCAGGAATTGGTTACTATCAGTCCATAATTATATCTAGCTCCCATATAAACCGATCGCCAGATTTGACCTCCGGTGCCTTTGGGAGAAGCAAAATTCATCCGATCTGGTTGAAATTTGGTACGTGGTGTTAGTATATGATATTTAACAACCATGCCAAAAGTGGTCCATACCAGTCCATAATCATTTATAGCCCCCATATAAACCGATCCCGAGATTTGGTTTTGGAGCCTCTTGGAGGAGCAAATTTCATCCGAGTGAGTTGAAATTTGTGGATGACAGTCTTTCGTAGAAGATTCTACGCAATCCATGGTGGAGGGTGCATAAGATTCGGCCTGGCCGAACTTACGGCCGTATATACTTGTTTTTTTTTTTTTTTTTTTTTTGAGTGTGAGTGTACAAAATACTTTGGGGTTATATTGGACCGGAGGCTAAACTTGAAGCAATAAAAAGAACGAGAAAAGCCACGGTTGCCCTGTACTCGTGCAAAAGGCAATAGGGAAAATGTGGGGACTAAAATCGAAAATTGTGAACATTCCTAAAAATTGAAACTTCTTCGCACATACCATCATCTTGGATATCATCGAATTCGCTGCCTAGCTGAGTTTTTTGAGTTTGCGACTTTTGTTACTTTTTCTACATTTACGAAGCGTATGTGACGTTTACGACGTTTACAACTTTGCGACAGTCGCAAACCCAAAACAGGTTGATACAGTTCATCTGTGGTGTGTATGAAATTCCATTAAGTTGAAAAATGTTGTTCCCATAGAAGAAGAGTCATCGAAGAAGTTTTGTTATAAAGTAAAGAAATGACCGCATTCATACGTATGTGAAAATTAAGGCAAAACTGGTGCTTCACTTCAAATCAGCTTATGTTTTTAGATTTAGTTCAATATGATAAATTGTTCAATTACTGGGCTGTTAATTAGATAGCCGTATTTTCAATTTCGAGAAAATTGTTAACTCCATGAAAGGAAATCTCCATGATAAGGAAAAATCGTAAAATTCGTAACGAAGTCCGAAATCTTAACAATCATAGAAAAAATGAAATACACAGCGTGGCTGATATGTAATGCAACAAAATAATGCGCTATATAACATATCTTTTATTTTTATACCATCCAACATAGGATGGGGGGGTATACTAACATTGCCATTCCGTTTGTAACAATTCGAAATTTTGGTCTCCGACCCCAAAAAGTATATATATTTTGGGTCGTGGTGAAACTATGCCATTATCTAGCGATTTCCGTCCATCCGTCTAATGAAATAACGCTAATAAGTTAGATACTTGAAACTTGGCACAAATAGCTACTATTGATGTAGGTCTGATGGTATTGCAAATGAGCTATATCGGACAGCGTTTAGGTATAACCCTCATACAAACCGACCCGCAGATTTGGCCGTGGAGGAGACAATTTCACCCGATCTGGTTGACATTTGTTAAGCGATGTTAGTATATGTTCTCTAACAACCATGCAAAACTTGGTCAATATCGGTTTATAATTATATAGCATCCATATAAACGGAACCACAGATTTGGCTTGCGGACACGGTTGCCACAGTTGGTACAATTATACCAAAAATGTTAATTTTTAAAATTTTCTCAAAATTTTCTATAGGAATAAACTTTTCTAAAGAAATAAAATTTTGACAAAATTTTCTATAGAAATAAAATTTTGACAAAATTTTCTATAGGAATAAAATTTTGACAAAATGTTCTATAGAAATAAAATTTTGACAAAATTTTCTATAGAAATAAAGTTTTCTGAAGAAATAAAATTTTGTCAAAATTTTCTATAGAAATAAAATTTTGACAACATTTCCTATAGAAATAAAATTTTGAAAAATTTTCTATAGAAATCAAATGTTGTCAAAATTTCCTTTAGAAATTAAATTTTGAAAAATTTTCTATAGAAATAAAATTTTGATAAAATTTTCCATAGAAATAAAATGTTGACAAAAATTTGCTATTGAAATAAAATTTTCTATAGAAATAAAATTTTGACAAAAAATTGCTATTGAAATAAAATTTTGACAAAATTTTCTATAGAAATAAAATATTGACCAAATTTTCTATAGAAATGAAATTTTCACAAAATTTTCTATAGAAGTGAAATACGACTATTTGTTTGGTAGTATTTTGGTATCATTTTTCCCAAATTTTGGTAGGTTATTACTATGCGAAAATTGGTTCATATCGCTTCATAATGTTTTATAAACTTCTCTATATAAACCGATCAAGAACTAAATCGCCATATATAGGTATTTAATCTGCCTCTTTTATATAATATAGACTCCATTTAGACTAACATACAATTTAGGAGACAATGTTAAGGGTTAAAATATCTTGTCATTGGCGAGTGGAGGGTACATAAAATTGGAAAGAACTTAAGGCTTTTCCTTGATTTGTCATGACAAATAAATAGTTTTCTTTTAAATATACGTGGGAAAACCGATTGAAGAGTTTATGTCTATTATTTGTTTCAAAAATACCACCAACAGGTTTTGATAAATAGTCCGGTTTTAAAAACTAAAGAGAAATTGATTTAAAAAGAAGCATATACAGAATTGACTTCCGCAGGAACTTATCAAATATAAGGGGACTATACCAAAATATCGACCGATACACACCTATTAGGTATACTTATATGTAGACCTAAAATTCATCTAAATTTCCAATTTCACGATACACGTCACCTTCGGCACATTTGTTTATGGACACGAAATACCACTAGATTTCTAATTACAGGTAAATCGGATAAAAAATTGCGGTATCTAGAAGCCCAGGAAGTCAAATCGGGAGATCGTGCTATAGGGTGGCCGGCTATATCAAAATCTGAACCGATGTAGCCCTTTTCGATCATGACCTGTCTGCAAACAAAAGACGAGTTTGTACAAAATTGCATCACTATAACTTCATTATTAAAGACTTTAGCGTGATAACAACAGACAAACAGCCAGACAGACGAACATGATTATATCGTCCTAGAATTTTTCTCTGCTCAAAAATATTTTTAATTTATGTAGTCTGAAATCGCCATTTCGATGTGTTACAAACCAAATGACAAACTTATTATACCCTCATCGCCGTTCTTTGGTGGTGGGTATAAAAACTATGCCTCTGTGGTCACTCTATTTACCACAAAAGGCGATTCCTTAAAATTGAGGTTGGTATTGGATCGGCAGTAGTCATTAAGATGCTAACCAACTTTACCTACCTTATCAGAATTTCATAAATATCGCCTTATACATTGTTTCTATATTTCATCTCTAATAATGAAAAAATTAAACCACCTTATCAGAATTTCATAAATATCGCCTTATACATTGTTTCTATATTTCATCTCTAATAATGAAAAAATTAAACCATTCATCCCAATGTTGTTTTGAAAAGCCATACTGTACTGAATTTAAGTGTTGGCTGATGTTCTTTTTTTGAAGCCTTTCGTTTGGTCCTAATGCTAGCAGGATAAAGTTTCACATATTTGACGCTTTAAAAAGCCAAAGGCTTTTGCATTGTTGCGGTTCTCTATATCCATGGAGTGGAAAAGTAGTTAAAGTACAAACCATACAACATCAACGAACATCCACTTGCATCGGCTTTCATCAGTCATTCACCATTGCCACTAGTACTGCCATGGAATAGTTAGCACCGCCAGCAATGCCATAGTTAACTTTGTAGCATTTAATTACTTGCCATGGTTAGATGGATAGTAAGTCGTATGTGAAACTATATGAGAATCTATACTGGACTGTGGATAATGGGGAAATGTTAAACAATTGACTCCTATGCCAATGAATGACTAAACTTTTTCACAAACTAAAAACCATAAAAAATGGTGTGAATAAGAATTTATGGTGGAATTTTATGCGGCATAGGAAAATGCAGAAATACTCATATATACCCACACACAAACATGAAAACAAAAAAAAAATAAAATAGTTTTGTGGAAAGGATGAAAAAGAATTAAAATGAATATATTCATGATTAGTCGCTAAAGTATAATTTTCTAAAACAAAATTCAAATGAAACTAACAGGACGTAAAACACTAGCACATTGAGTGCTTGTTAAGTCGCAACTAGATTGAGAGACTGTCATGGCTTCTATATGGAAATAACTTTTTGGGAAAAACTAAAACAAATTTGTTCACCTCAAATTTCAGTGGATATAATTTTGAGTTTAGACAAAAGTTATGGCGAGTAATAACTGAAGTATTAGTGATGCAGAAATAATAAAACAACATTATCCTTTTGATGTCTTGTGCTAATTTATTTTGAAATTGTGTGACAATGTGGCATTTATTGGCCTTCAACAAAAAAATAATCGGTTGATAACTTATCAAAAAGACAAAAAATCAATTATACTCACTGGGACTTCACTGGGATAATATTTCATAGTTATACCGAGAAAAAAATATATCATATACTGCCTTAAATCTCTCAATAAAATGGTGGAGGAGTTCAACATTCTGTATAGGATTTTTGAAAAAGACAGTTTTGCCATGTTCCTCAATCACACCAATACGAGTTTGGCTGACATAAATATTAAATTCTTCGGAACAATAGTTCCATTTTTCCACCACTGTAAGTACTAATATTTCCAGATCTATGGTACGATCACTAACCACTGCGGCGTGGATTTCGATCAAACCTGGCCTTTATTTTCCAGATCATTTTTCATCCAGTTTTTGGATGCGATGCAATACTCTCAGTATCACGGTAATGGGCAATGGTACGGGAAACAAAGGATTTATTCACAGTTAAATGCTGAATTGATCTAACATTTATGGCTAAATATAGAGCAATCACACTATCACGCTTGAATTCCATCGCGAATAGCTTTATTTCTCCAGTAAATCAGTTGCCGACGGCAACATACTGGAGTGGTGTAATTGGAAGGTGAAAATGTTTTCTACTGCATTTCTTTTTTTGGACATGTTGGATTGGCTTAAGCTCGTTCTTTGCAATATAAGAATGACTTACCAACATAGTCTAATAATTGAGATCAGTAGATCGTCCAATAAAGGGAACTGATGAGGATGTGGAAATCCGAAACAGCTGTCTTCCCAACCATTTTGGACAACATTTTCACGTTTCCATACACCATAAAAATAACTGGTAATGATAGGCTAATAAATAATGCCATTATATCATTGCATGTACTACGGTACACTATGTGTACTTCGTACAGACAATCAGTCTAAATGCGAATCACAGATGATATATGCATTTAAAAACAAAACGACTGAACGAAAACAACAAAAACAATGAAAAAAAATTTTGACAAAATTTTCTATAGAAATAAAATTTTGTCAAAATATTCTATAGAAATAAAATTTGGAGAAAATTTTCTATAGAAATAAAATTTTGACAAACTTTTCTATAGAAATAAAATTTTGACAAAATTTTCTATAGAAATAAAATTTTGACAAAGTTTTCTATAAAAATAAAATTTTGACAAAATTTTCTATAGAAATAAAATTTTGACAAAATGTTCTATAGATATAAAATTTTGACACAACTTACTACAGTAATAAAATTTGGACAAAATATAGAAATAAAATTTTGGTAGATTATTTTTGGCGATTTGGACCAATTTTTGTGTGATTGGTCATCGGCTTTATATAACCATAGACCGATATGGACCAATTTTTGCATGGCTGTTAGCGGCCCTAACTAGCGCACAGTACCAAATTTCAACCGGATCGGATGAATTTTGCTCCTCCTAGAGGCTCCGGAGGTCAAATCTGGGGATCGGTTTATGTGGGGGCTATATATAATTATAAAACGATATGGACCAATTTTTGTATGGTTGTTAGATACCATATACTAACACCACGTACCAAATGTCAAACGAATCGGATGAATTTTGCTCCTCCAAGAGGTTCTGGAGGTCAACTCTGGAGATCGATTTATATGGGGGCTATATATAATTATGGTCCCATATGTACCAATTTTTACATCGTAGTTAGAGACCATGTACTAACACCACGTACCAAATTTCAACCGGATCGGATGAATTTTGCTCCTCCTAGAGGGGGCTATATATAATTATAGACCGATATGGACCAATTTTTGTATGGTTGTTAGACACCATATAATAACACCACGTACCAAATTTCAACCGGATCGGATGAAATTTGTTCCACCAAGAGGCTCCAGAGGTCAAATCTGGGGATCGGTTTATATGGGGGGCTATATATAATAATGGACTGATAAGGACCAATTTTTGCATGGTTGTTAGAGACAATATACTAATACCACGTACCAAATTTCAACCGGATCGGATTAATTTGGCACTTTCAAGAGGCTCCGAAGGTCAAATCTGGGGATCGGTTTATATGGGGGCTATATATAATTATGGACCGATATGGACCAATTTTTGTATGATTGTTGGAGATCATATACTAACACCACGTACCAAATTTCAACCGGATGGGATGAATTTTGCTACTCCAAGAGGCTCCGCAAGCCAAATCTAGGGATCGGTTTATATGGGTGCTATACGTAGGTTAGGTTAGGTTAGGTTAGGTGGCAGCCCGATGTATCAGGCTCACTTTGACTATTCAGTCCATTGTGATACCACATTGGTGAACTTCTCACTTATCACTGAGTGCTGCCCGATTCCATATTGAGCTCAATGACAAGGGACCTCCTTTTTATAGCCGAGTCCGAACGGCGTCCCACACTGCAGTGAAACCACTTAGAGAAGCTTTGAAAACCTCAGAAATGTCACCAGCATTACTGAGGTGGGATAATCCACCGCTGAAAAACTTTTTGGTGTTCGGTCGAAGCAGGAATCGAACCCACGACCTTGTGTATGCAAGGCGGGCATGCTAACCATTGCATCACGGTGGATATACGTAAAATTGGCCCATTTTCAATACCATCCGATATAGCAACTACTTGTGCCAAGTTTCAAGTCGATAGCTTGTTTCGTTCGGAAGTTAGCGTGATTTCAACAGACAGACGGACGGCCATGCTTAGATCGACTCAGAATTTCACCACTATCCACAATATATATATATATATATATATATATATATATATATATATATATATATATATATATATATATATATATATATATATATATATATATATATATATATATATATATATATATATATATATATATATATATATATATATATATATATATATATATATATATATATATATATATATATATATATATATATATATATATATACTTTATGGGGTCTTAGAGCAATATTTCGATGTGTTACAAACGGAATGACAAAGTTAATATACCCCCATCCTATGGTGGAGGGTATAAAAATGAACATGTTTTCTAACAGACTTATGATGAAATCTTTACTTTAGATCATCTTTCCGTATTCCCATTGGATTGTAGCTAAGCAAAGTCCAAAAAAAACTTTTTTGAATTCGTTGCCAACACTATCAAGACCGCCACTCTTTGCTAAAGTCGACTTCATTGACAACAGCACACAAAAGTATTTCCCTTGGAGCATATATGTATGTGGTCCATTCAATTCGAAATACTTTTCCACACAGTAGGAATTCCACTTGCAATACCTTCTTCATATAGCCAAGAAATATGTTATACACATTGCAAAACGGGTATATCCATTCGTGTGGTTAATATGTAACATTGACATGTTAGGAGGAGGGGAATATGATTAAAAAAATTAAATAACACTAAAACATACGGCCGAAAGTTCGCCCAGACCAAATCGTATGTGCCCTCCATTATGGATTGCTGGACAGTAGAGTGACAGCAACTTATATGGGGCAAAAAAAATGTCAGAATATTGTTCGCCTTAACCCCACAAAACGAATCCCCTTTCCAGATATTGAGATAGCCAAAATTTTAGCCCGATTAAACGACGTTAACACGTGCCGCTCGTCGCTCAAAATTTGAAAAAACAAGTAAGTAAAGTAGAAAGTCGGGCGGGGCCGACTATATCATACCCTTAACCACCATTACAGAATTAGTAATCATAAGCATTTGTGGGGTAACATATAGGTCTGGGAGATAAACCGCAGTTGCATATTTAAGAAAATTAAGGGGTACATGTCTATGGGTGTTTTGTGTCAATCTGACTATAGCTCATAGTCAATGTTGCCAGGGAAAATATTCGATTTACCCTACAAGGACAAAAAATGTTCCCTACTTTCCCATACATTCCCAAATAATTTTCCCTACTATATTTTTCGTTAAATTTAAAAAATTTTACAAAAGAAAAATGGTTCTAAGTACTTTATTATCTTAAAACATGAATATGCAACGTATAAAACTT
This sequence comes from Haematobia irritans, assembly GCF_050003625.1. Lineage (NCBI taxonomy): Eukaryota > Metazoa > Arthropoda > Insecta > Diptera > Muscidae > Haematobia > Haematobia irritans. The sequence goes on from NC_134398.1 coordinate 167,911,801, forward strand.
AGAATATAAATTTTATATTACCACCACGGTTGCCACAGTTGGTAGAATTCTACCCAAATTAGTAATCTTTTTTGTTAAATCTCTATAAAAATAAAATTTTGGAAATTTTTCTATAGAAATACAATTTTGACAATAAATTCTATAGAAATAAAATTTTGAGAAAAAATTCCACAGAAATAAAATTTTGAGAAAATTTTTTATAGAAATAATATTTTGAAAAAAGTTCTATAGAAATACAATTTTGACAAAATGTTCTATAGAAATAAAATGTTGACAAAATTTTTTACAGGAATAAAGTTTACCACACATTGTTAAAGATCAAGGATTGCCGGCTTCTAATTTCCTCCTCTAGAGCCACCAAAATGTAAACATTATTGCAAATTGTGTTGAATGAAAATGTCCTATATTGTGGCCCTACGTCCCTACAAGACGCTAAATATTAGAAAAACCCTACATATAGGGAATTTCCCTACTTCTAGCAACACTGGCTGTGTCGATATTGAAACTACGGAGATAGTATGCCACTAATATTGAGCCCATTATTAAAAAAGAGAAAATCGTTAAATTAGTGTGGGTAATAATTACAAATTTTGTAAAAATCGAGCAATATTCTTATGTAAGAGCTACAAGCACGTATAAGTACGATCGGCTAGTATATCAAAATTTGAAATTTGAGTAACATTGGTTAATAAATAAGAGTACTATGGCCAAATTTGGGAAAATCGAGCGATGCATATATATGGAAGCTATATCTAAATCTGAACCAAATTGCATAATATTTTGCGGGTTTGATTAATACCACAAAAGCTTACCTTGTGCAAGATTTGAGTAAGATCATTTAAGAAATGAAGCCTGTATGGTCAAACATAAGGTTATTAGGGGCGAATTTTTCAAAATCGGGTGATACATACATGGGAGCTATATCTACATCTGAACCAATTTCGATGAAATTTTGCACATATAGTTAGAACTATAGAGGACTGGATCTAGCCAAATTTTAGTAAGATCGGTTAATAAATAAGGGTTCTATGGCCAAATTTGGGAAAATCGGGCTATACATATATATGGGAGCTATATCTAAATTTGATCCGATTTCTTCCAAATTCAATAGCGTTCGTCCTTGTGCCCAAAAAACTCCCTGCACCAAATTTCATCAAAAGCGGTTAATAATTGCGACCGGAATCCTGTGATCAACAAATACATGGACAGACGGACGGACACCAAGCGCTAGATCGACTCAGGAGGTGATTCTGAGTCGATCGGTATATAATTTATGGGGTCTAAAATCAATATTTCTGGTAGGCACATTTTTTGGCCGATCAAACTTATTATACCCTGACCACTATATGGTTTAGGGTATAAAAAAAACGAATGTTTTGCCAAAAAATTGAAGCTATTTTATCTACACCGAAAAAAGTGAACTGTTTTTTAGGAAGAATGAACTACCACGCACGAAAATTTAACTAAATTTTAATACACATTTTGAGATTCCCACAAAGCGTTGTTAAAACCAGGAAATTTTAATGCCCTGTTGTACTTTTTAACTGCAGTTCACTAAATTACATCATCTCATAGAAGAAAAAATTAACTAAAAGTAAAGAAGAAAATCATTGGCGCCAAATCATGACCATTTTAACCATACAGTAGTTCATTCTTACTATTTTTGGGAATCGTACGAAAATTTTCATATGTTTTAGTTCATATTGAATTTATGTGTACGGTCGTTGAAATTTATACTCACGCTTAGTTCATAAAATTTTTGAGACATACTTAAAAAAAGTAAGATTTCATTAAGCTGTGGAAAATTTCGATAAAAATAATAAAATTTAACTACAAGCAAATAATTTTTTAAAAATAAGTTAAATTTAGCGTTAGTTTAACTACGGAAATTTGTTTCTGTGTATAAACCAAATATTTACTATCTCAAGATTATTTCTTGAAATCTAAAATGTTATTCTTTACTTTAAGGAAAATTTGCTACACTTGGACAACTTTTAAGGAAGTATGCAAATCCCAAAGTTTCGTGTCCTACAATTAAAAGAAAAAATGTTAAGCAATCGCTATAAATTTTCTTTTAATTAAAATGCTCTTATTTTTTAGAAATTTGTTCTTAATTGTGAAATCGATTTTGCATTTAAAATTTTGAAGTCGAGTCCAAATTTCAAATTAAACACATTTTTAGTGTAACTCTTCGTTTCTTTGGCCCGGAATCAATATCAAAATCTTTGAAATTGAACAAGTTTTTTTCAGTATAATTATAAGAATATTTACATTAAATGGTTGATTGCAAATACCTTTTACCAAAAATTTACATTGTGTATGATGTCCTAAAGTCAGTCAGTCACTTTAGCAAACCATTCCTTCTATTTTTAAATTTTCATCGTCATTTTCTCTCATAGTTCCTCAAACAAAGGACCAACATCTATGTGTAATACCCTGAGACTGAAGAAAGTTTTCTTGATGTCATAGTGTGAAGCAAATGAAAATTTCTACGCCAAGCACCAGAAGAGCAAAATACGACAACAGTATCGCCACGGAATAACTAAAGACAAATGCACCGTGCAGCATTCGTTTGCTTTTAATAAAAACAAATAAAAAAAAAACTTGAAGAAAAATCCTTCAGGAAATACATGTTATGATTCAGTTTTCCATATGATCCTTTTGTGTTTAAAAGTGTATAGAAATTTCAAGCAAAGTTCACAAATTCGAAACATCTGTACAATATATGCAAGTAATAGCAGAAATAAATAGCTTTGAGTTGAAAGTTTAACTACACATTTGATTTCTTAAGGAGTTGTGTGAAAAAGGGGTGATCCTATCCTCATCGTCTGATGAAACAAAAGTTTGCTATCGCGTAGTATAATTCTGCTATATTGCTCCTAACGAAATTTCGTCTAGATCGGGCGCAGATGTTTGATTTTACAGCGTGCGGAAGTGACAGTTTCGAGAAAGGTGGAAAAAGCGTAATAGAGGTATTTATTCTTATTTTTGCTAGGTAAGTTACGCAGCGAAGTAAAAGAGAGTTGGAACTCTCTTCAATGGGCCCGAAAATAATTGTGATTTATGTTGACCATATGGTCACTGAATACGATCACGGAGCGACCATCTACGACACTTGATTTCTGGTGGCCATTGACCTATTTGGCGAGGTGCTATAGCTGACCTATTTGGCGAGGTGCTATAACGAGGATTTTATCATATTTTCCTCCCCAGAGGAATATTCGATAAGTTGATACAACCATTATACTATAGCAGCAAAAACGGAATAATGTTGTTAGCTACTGCTGACATTTCCATTGGCATAATTTCTTCAATTCCAGGGGCTTAAAGAATTTCATCCAATCTGGTTGGTACGATATGTCAGTACAGTGAAACCTCTCAAAATTCAACACTCTGAAACCCGAACACCTCTTAGGCTAGGTTAGGTGGCAGCCCGAAGTATCAGGCTCACTTAGACTATTCAGTCCATTGTGATACCACATTGGTGAACTTCTCTCTTATCACTGAGTGCTGCCCGATTCCATGTTAAGCTTAAGGACAAGGGACTTCCTTTTTATAGCCGAGTCCGAACGGCGTTCCACATTGCAGTGGAACCACTTATAGAAGCTTTGAAACCCTCAGAAATGTCACCAGCATTACTGAGGTGGGAAAATCCACCGCTGAAAAACTTTTTGCTGTTCGGTCGAAGTAGGAATCGAACCCACGACCTTGTGTACGCAAGGCGGGCATGCTAACCATTGCACTGCGGTGGCTCCCTCTTAACAGAGAACAATTGTCATGAGACGTTTGCAATATTAAAACGTTAAGATTAACCTCTCATAGCTGAGACCTCCTAAATATGGACGAAGTTAAGGCGACGTGTCTGAGCGGTTTCACTGTATATGCTTTCTACTAACCATACAAAAATCGGTCCATAATTGCAGAATGGATGATATGTAATGCAACAAAGTTAAGCGTTATATTTTTATACACCCCACCATGGGATGGGGGGTATATTAAATTTGTCATTCCGTTTGTAACACATCGATATATTGCTCTAAGACCCCATAAAGTATATACACACAAAAAAATTTTTTTCTGATTCAATCACGAAATTAATTGATCCAATTAATTTTTTAATTGAAATGTCTTCAATCACGAAAATGATAGTATCAATCACAGTTTTAATTGGGCATAGAAAAAATTCTTGATTAAAAAATTAATTGATTTCATTCCCAAATTTCAATTAATTTTTTAATTGATTCAATTAAAAATTTAATTGATGTTGATAGCAAAACTCAATTAATTTATTAATTAAAAAAGGTAACGATTTTCAATTACATTCTGAATTGGCTTAGAATTTTTATTTGGATTAACAATTGATTGTTTGAAAAAAAATTTTAACTAAAAATTTAAAAAAAATGTTCATCATCATCATAAACTGACTTAGTCTTCCGAATTTGATTAAAAGTTAATTGTATCAATTAACTTTTTAATTAAAAAATTTAAAATGTTCAATCATTGATTTAATTAACTTAATGTTTCTATCTTGATTAAAAAGTTAATTGTACCAATTAATTTATTAATTGAAAAAAATTTCAACTTCAATTAACTTTTTAATTGGAAATATTTTGGTGATATTTTTTTCTGTGTATATTCTGGGTAGTGGTGAAATTCTGAGTCGATCTACGCATGTCTGTCCTTCCGTCTTTTCAAATCACGCTAACTTCCGAACGAAACAAGCTATCGACTTGAAACTTGGCACAAGTAGTTGCTATTGATGTAGGTCGGACGGTATTGCAAATGGGCCATATCGGTCCACTTTTACGTATAGCCCCAATATAAACGGACCCTCAGATTTGGCTTGCGGAGCCTCTAAGAGAAGCGTATTTCATCCGATCCGGCTGAAAATTGGTACATGGTGTTGGTATATGGTCTCTAACAACCGTGCTAAAATTGGTCCACATCGGTCCATAATTATATATAGCCCCCATATAAACCGATCCCCAGATTTGGCTTGCGGAGTTTCTAAGAGTAGCAAATTTCATCCGATCCGGTTGAAATTTGGAACAAGGTGTTAGTTATATGGTATCTAACAACCGTGGCAGAATGGGTCCATATTGGTCCATAATTATATATAGCCCCCATATAAACCGTTCTCCAGATTTGACCTCCGGAACCTATTGGAGGAGTAAAATTCATCCGATCCGGTTCAAGTGTGGAACGTGGTGTTAGTATATGGTCTCTAACATCCATGCAAAAATTGGTCCACATGGTTCCATAATTATATAGCCCCCATATAAACCGATCCCCCAATTTGGCTTGCGGAGCCTCTTGGAAGACCAAAATTCATATAATTCAGTTGAAATTTGGTACGTGGTGTTAGTGTATGGCCTCAAATACCCATGCAAAAATCGGTCCGTATTTATATATAGCCCCCATATAAACCGATCCCCAGATTTTACCTCCGCAGCCCCTTGGAAGAGCAAAATTCATCCGATTCGGTTGAAATTTGGTACGTGATGTTAGTATATGTTATGGTTTCCAACATCCATGCAAGGAATTGGTTCATATCAGTCCATAATTATATAGCCCCCATATAAACCGATCCCCAGATTTGACCTACGGTGCCTTTTGGAGAAGCAAAATTCATCCGTCGTGGTTGAAATTTGGTACGTGGTGGTAGTATGTGACATTTAACAGCCATGCCAAAAGTTGTCCATATCAGTCCATAATCATATATAGCCCCCATATAATAGAGGTGTGCACTTGACATGAAATTGGCGTGACTCACGAAAATTTTCGTGACTCACGCGTGATTCGTGAGTCACGCTGACGGCTACGGCGTGAGTGTGCGTGAGTCACGAAAATAGTATCGTCGTGAGTGTGCGTGAGTAACAAATTTCGGAAAAACACGCTCACGAAAATAATCCCGCTTATGACCATAAAATGCCTACGAGTTGAATTCATGTATAATTTTAGTGACATCCTAGGTGTTAACCAGTTTTATAACGCTCTCGATTTCAATCATACTCATGTTTTTAGTGAGGTTCTATAGGTAAATTACTCATAAAATTATTCGTGAGTCACGAGGTTTTTCGTGAGTCACGGCATTTTTCGTGAGTCACGATATTTTTCGTGAGTCACGACATTTAAAAGATTTTCGTGCGTGAGTGTGCGTGAGTACAAATTTTCTTTTCGTGAACGTGCGTGAGTCCCCAAAAAATATCGTGCGTGAGTGTGCGTGAATAAGATTTCTCCGTCCTGAGTGTGCGTGAGCGTGAGCAAAATATTACTCACGTGCACACCTCTACCATATAAACCGATCCCGAGATTTCGTTTTGGAGCCTCTTGGAGGAGAAAATTTCATGCGAGTCAGTTGAAATTTGGTACACTGTGCTTGTATATGGCCGTTAACAACCATGCCTAACTAGGTCCATATCGGTCTATAGTTATATATAGCCCCCAGATAAATCGATCCCCAAACACACAAAAATTGGTCCATATCAAGTTCATAATTGTATATAGCTCCCATATAAGCGACCCCCATATTTCAATTCTGGCTCTCTACCACGTAAATTGTGAGTTAGTCACAATTTAGAAAACAATGTTAAGGAGTTTTAAGATACCACAACCCAAGTAATTCCATTGTGGAAGACAGTCTTTCGTAGAAGTTTCTACGCAATCCATGGTGGAGGGTACATAAGATTCGGCCTGACCGAACTTACGGCCGTATATACTTGTTTAATTTAATATATACCACGTATGGACTTACTTACAATTTAGAAGACGGTGTTAGGAGGTTTTAAGATACCTTGCCATCGGCAAGCGTTACCGCAACCCAAGTAATTCGATTGTGGATGGCAGTGTTTAGAAGAAGTTTCTACGCAATCTATGGTGAGGGTACATACGCTTCGGCCTGGCCGAACTTACGGCCGTATATACTTGTTTTCCATTTTTTTATGCCCTCCTATGGTATGATATGATCGACACTTTGGTATTTTTTTTTTTTGCCACATTTACTCTCCAAAATGCCCCTTGTCTACGCACAGGGATGATCTTGGTCTCCGCATAAAAGTGATCCAGTACTGTGGTTCTAAGGGCACCATTCTGAGAGGTTTGAATGTTATTCTTCTGCGTGTCGCTTGTTTGAAGTGTCCACACTGGAGCTGCATAGCGTAACGTTACGTTATATAGTCAAAAAGATTTCTTTATCCTACCCCAAGTGCTACCGGCAAGCGACATGAGAACCTTGTTTCTACCGTGGAGCTTATCTCAGGACCCTGAGAATTTTGGGGTAATTTATTGTTGAAAATATTTCGCCATCGATGCTGACATTAAACCGTCCATGTAGTGAAACGTGTGACCGAAGATTTGGTGGCGGATATCCTCAAATTTCCAGCAGTGAAATAACTGATAAGATCAGAAAGGTAGATATTTAATCGACCGCATGTATCATCAGTAATGGAGCATAGCTTCCGGCTTGACTTCTTATCCTAAAATACCACATACAACTGGCCTGCCTGCACAGATAATTTAGAACCCAACGCTTGTTTTCTGCAGGTAGAAACGTCGTCAGTCATTTTGTTTCCTTTGGTGTATGAAAATATTTTAGTAATTTTTTTCAAGTCATGGATTAAACTCATGGCCATGTGGGTTCGCCCCATTTCAAATCAATCTCTATCTGATACTTGACTTCCAGCATAGATATTACTTGCAAACATTTGGTTGCGTGTACAGTTACAATATTCAATATCACAAACAATGCTACAAAACATTCCAAAGTTCTCCTTTTACCTAAGTAGAGCCGTAAATTAAAAAGAGCCACTTTAAAGTATGAACCTCATTCAAAGTATGTATCATTTTTATATTGTTTATCAAGTGTTGTAAATTAATGAGTTTCCAATAAGTTTCAGCTTCTTTACTCGTACTTGTTTCTGAAGTTTGTGACCGCCAATATATTGTATCAATTGAAGGCGTAAAAATTTCCATGAAGTTCCTATGCAAAAATAAAATATCTATGCCATTAAATTAACATATACCACAATACACATAACTTAAGTTGGAAAACCAACAAGAAAAAGTCCAAATTACCCAAGAACCTCATACATCTCCCAATCATGAAATAAATGATGCACAAATTATTTGAAACAAACTTGGAAAGAATGTACAAGTTGGCAATTTAAAAACAAGGGGGCCATTAAATAAAGTGTTGCAAGAACTTTTCATTCTGTAGCCGCATATTACAAAAACCCATACATACATACACAGATATACGCACACATGAAGTAGTCACAGGATCGATAGATAACATTATGGGACCATCATCGTCGTCATCATCATCATCGTCATCAGTGGTGCAAGTAACAATCCTTTTCTTCGAAAAACTTTTCTGGTATCTCTTCCAAGAAGTTACCAAGAAAACATGGAACCAACTGAGTAAACAGAACAACAGCGAAAACAAAAAAAACAACACCGAAGAAAAGTCCAAAAATATTACAAACTTGTGCCATAAACAATGCAAAAAATATGAGCGAAAAGAAAACAAACCGAATACCAGGAAATCGTATTTAGAGATAACATTCAATATTCCAAGTGCATTAATACCAAGAAAATGGAATAATCAATACAAATGGAGGACACAGAGTAGATATACTCGGAAATATCTATTCATCAATCAAAATTAAGTTAGAATCCGTATGTGGATCTAATACCAGGACCATAGATCAGTGAACCCACCAGGAAGAAAACATTTAGTTATTTTTAGCGATTTTTTAATATTTTTAGAAGAAGGGAGCCACCATGCCCACCTTGCATACACAAAGTCGTGGGTTCGATTCCTACTTCGACCGAACACCAAAAAGTTTTTCAGCGGTGGATTATCCCACCCCAATAATGCTGGTGACATTTCTGAGGGTTTCAAAACTTCTCTAAGTGGTTTCACTGCAATATGGAACGCCGTTCGGACTCGGCTATAAAAAGGAGGTCCCTTGTCATTGAGCTTAACAGGGAATCGGGCAGCACTCATTGATGAGAGAAGTTCACCAATGTGGTATCACAATGGACTGTATAGTCTAAGTGAGCCTGATACATCGGGCTGCACCTAACCTAACCTCACCTACCCTAATATTTTTAGAAAAATTTAACTAAACAGTATTACAAACGCTGACATTGCACCGATATCACAAAAAAAATAAATAAATATTTTTCGACAAATTCAAGAAAATTTTTTAGACATAATTAATTTTTTTCACTTCTTAAAGAAATTTTTGTAGTTTGAAAGAAAAACTTGGAGTTCAAAATTGCAAGAATGTCTTTAGTGACATATGAAGTTCATGATGGACTTTCTCCATATATAATAATTCCATGAACTAAAATAAAGTTAAATTGGCTTTAGTGAAATAGAGAGTTCACTTTTTTTGAGTGTGATGACGGATTTTATGAACTTAGCATTTTATGAATTAGCATCGATCTTATAAAATTGCCAAGAGAGGTCAAAATTCATTTCTGTATCCTTGATTAGTAAATACAAACACTATTGTAGTCAGTCAAGAAATAGACAAAGTAGGATTTCTTCGGTCTCACAGCTGACAGATTTATTTCAAGGTGACAGTTCACTTTTTGTTACAAGCTCACAAAAGCAATTAGATCTATTGCATTCAAAAATATTCGTGATAGAATTCAAGCATGATAGTGTGTTTACATTTGACTGGAAGACCACAAGTGGCTATCTTTAGAATCCTCCAGCACTGAAATGTGAATAAATCTTTTGTTTCTCCTTCCTTACGTATTGCCGTGATTCTGGCAGTGTTGCATCGTGTCCAAAAAGTGGACGAAAAGAAACGGTAACACACCAAAAATGGTCCGAAAAGTGAAGGCCAGAATTGATCGAAACCCGCAACGCAGTGCTCGTGGGCTGAATAGGATAGTTGGCTTTTGTACACAAAACCAAGTAAGGAAAGTCTAAAATCGGGCGGACCCGACTATATTATACCCTGTACAACTTTGTAGATCCACATTTTCGATACCATATCAAATATGTTGGGTGCTATATATATGGGAAACATTTAAATCTGAAGCAATTTTTAGGCAACTTTGCAAAAGTGTATTTATGATTTATCAGTCGATAGCTACACACAAAAAAATTTCACGAAAATTTTTCAATTAAAATTTTAATTGAGTTTTAAAAAATATTCAATTAAAAATTTAATCGATTCAACAAATTTTTTAATTGAAACAAAAATCAATCACAAAAATAATAGTATCAATTAATTTTTTAATTGGATCAATTAACTTTTTAATCGACCTTCAATTAATTTTTTAATTGATACTATCATTTCTGTGATTGAAGACATTTCAATTAAAAATTAATTGGATCAATTAATTTCGTGATTGAATCAGAAAAAAATTTTTTTGTGTGTATGTATTAGAAGTTGTGGAAAATTTAAGTCATTCTTACAAGTTTTCGACTTAGCAGTGGCGATTTTACAAGGAAAATGTTGGTATATTGTTGACCCTTTTTGCCGAGATAAGAAAACATAACAGGTTGGCTGCTAAGTCACCGATCTGACACATAGATGGCGTCGCTAGTATTAAATTTGTCAGATAGAGCGTCTTTTGTGAAGCAACTTTTGTTATGGTGAAAAAAATGGAAAAAAAGGAATTTCGTGTTTGAATAAAATAGTTTTCTGAAGGGAAAAAATACGGTGGAAGCAAAAACTTGGCTTGATAATGAGTTTCCGGACTCTGTCCCAGGGAAACCAACAATAATTGATTGGTATGCAAAATTCAAGCATGGTTAAATGAGCACGGAGGACGGTGAACGCAGTGGACGCCCAAAAGAGGTGGTTACCGACGAAAACATCATAAAAATCCACAAAATGATTTTGAATGACCGTAAAATGAAGTTGATCGAGATAGCAGAGGCCTTAAAGATATCAAAGGAACGTGTTGGTCATATCATTCATCAATATTTGGATATGCGGAAGCTCTGTGCAAAATGGGTGCCGCGCGAGCTCACATTTGACCAAAAACAACAACGTGTTGATGATTCTGAGCGGTGTTTGCAGCTGTTAACTCGTAATATGTTACACCCGAGTTTTTCCGTCGATATGTGACAATGGACGAAACATGGTTTCATCACTACACTCCAATCGACAGTAGGCTGAGTGGACAGCGACCGGTGAACCGTCTCCGAAGCGTGGAAAGACTCAAAAGTCCGCTGGCAAAGTAATGGCCTCTGTTTTTTGGGATGCGCATGGAATAATTTTTATCGATTATCTTGAGAAGGGAAAAACCATCAACAGTGACTATTATATGGCATTATTGGAGCGTTTGAAGGTCGAAATCGCGGCAAAACGGACCCATATGAAGAAGGAACAAGTAAGGAAAGTCTAAAGTCGGGCGGGGCCGACTATATTATACCCTGCACCACTTTGTAGATCTAAATTTTCGATACCATATCACATTCGTCAAACGTGTTGGGGGCTATATATAAAGGTTTGTCCCAAATACATACATTTAAATATCACTCGATTTAGACAGAATTTGATACATTTTACAAAATCTATAGACTCAAAATTAAAGTTGGCTAATGCACTAGGGTGGAACACAATTTTAGTAAAAAAATATGGGGAACATTTAAATCTGAAGCAATTTTGAGAAAACTTCGCAAAAGGTTATTTATGATTTATCGCTTGATATATATGTATTAGAAGTTTAGGAAAATTAGAGTCATTTTTACAACTTTTCGACTAAGCAGTGGCGATTTTACAAGGAAAATTTTGGTATTTTGACCATTTTTGTCGAAATCAGAAAAACATATATATAGGAGCTATATCTAAATCTCAACCGATGTCAACCAAATTTGGCACGTATAGCTACAATGCTAATTCTACTCCCTGTGCAAAATTTCAACTAAATCGGAGTTAAAAATTGGCCTCTGTGGTCATATGAGTGTAAATCGGGCGAAAGCTATATATGGGAGATATATCTAAATCTGAACCGATTTCAACCAAATTTGGCACGCATAGTTACAAGGCTAATCCCACTCCCTATGCAAAAAAGCTATATATGGAAGCTATATCTAAATCTGAACCGATTTGGCTGATATTTTGCGAGTTTTTCGAGACTCATAAAATGTTCGGATGTACGGAATTTGAGAAAGATCGGTTGATATACACGCCAATTATGACCAGAACGGTGAAAAATATATCTGGCAGCTATATCTAAATCTGAACCGATTTCAATAGGGATCGTCTTTGAGCCGAAACAGGACCCTGTACCAAATTTTAGGACAATCGGACTAAAACTGCGAGATGTACTTTGCACACAAAAATACATCAACAGACAGACAGACGGACATCGCTAAATCGACTCAGAATTTAATTCTAAGCCGATCCGTATACTAAAAGGTTGGTCTATGATTACTCCTTCTTGGCGTTACATACAAATGCACAAACTTATTATACCCTGTACCACAATATTGCCAAAGATACCATATGTCTAACTCGTCTCCTTCTAGGTGTTGCAAACATATGCACTAACTTATAATACCCTGTTGGGAGCCACCGTGGTGCAATGGTTAGCATGCCCGCCTTGCATACACAAGGTCGTGGGATCGATTCCTGCTACGACCGAACACCAAAAAGTTTTTCAGCGGTGGATTATCCCACCTCAGTAATGCTGGTGACATTTCTGAGGGTTTCAAAGCTTCTCTAAGTGGTTTCACTGCAATGTGGAACGCCGTTCGGACTCGGCTATAAAAAGGAGGTCCCTTATCATTGAGCTTAACATGGAATCGGGCAGCACTCAGTGATAAGAGAGAAGTTCACCAATGTGGTATCACAATGGACTGAATAGTCTAAATGAGCCTGATACATCGGGCTGCCACATAACCTAACCTAACCTATAATACCCTGTTTCACAGTGTGGCGCAGGGTATAACAAATAGTAATTGTCGAAAATCGTTTTATTGGTTTTCAAGATATTCCCAATTAAGATTTATACACTTTTGCATGCGTTTGAACCAATACATGAAGTACCTTTGCCACTCTGGTTGAGGTATCTCCAAAAGATGCATTCTGAAGGGAGGTCACTTGTCATTGAGCTAAATATAGTAGCACTCAATGATAAGAGAGAAGTTCACCACAATGGCCTGAATAGTCTAAGTTAGGCTGACGTAAGGGGTTGCCACAATATCTAACTTAGTATAAACCAATGAAGTTCCTGCTCTTGAAATACAAGAACTCACCCATGCTCAAGAAAAAGTGAGAACGTAAAGGACCAAGCAGTTGATTCACTTGCACGATGTAACGTCCCAGTAAAAAAAGTAGTGAAAATGTTCTTTTTGGTTCCGGAGGTGGTGCAAAATTGGCGCAGAAGCGATGATTTTAATATGGGCTTGTCATAGGACGGATGTCCACCATTTCAACAGCCGTTGCACGGAATTTGCATCACTTCTTAAGGTGTGATGCAAATCCAGTGATATGGATGTGAATAAAGAAATTTTGTTATATTTTGACGAATAAATATTTTTTATGATTTGTAATGCATTATAACGCTTGTCTGGAACGTTTGACATCAAATATTTTTAAAAATTTGCAAGTTTTTTATAAAGTATTTAGCATTTTTTTCGGCAAATTTTAAATAATTTGCACTATTTTATTAATTTTTAATCTGTTTTTATCCCATTTGAAACAATTAAATTTTTTAATTTTCCATTAAAAATATGAAAAAAGCGAGTTATCAAAAATTAACTTAAATGAACTTATCAAAAATTGACTTAAATGAACTTTGGGAGAACAGTTTTGGAATTGCTTTTAAAGTTGTGCTTTAAGAAGAACTTCCAAATTTTTTTGCTGGGGTAATGATGAAACGTATTGATCGGGTCTACTTGCGAAAGAGGTCAGCTGAAAATATACACCACCGATGGTAAAGTGTGGGCCTGCCATGGGTGACGGCCGATGGTCGCTCCCCGCTAGTATTCATCGACTGTGGGGTCAAAAAAAAAAAATGCCGAATATCATCGGGAAAATGACCTAAAGACAGTATTGAAGCTCTGTGGAGGAACATATGATAGTCGCTCTCCTCTCGTATTCATCGATTGTGGGATCAAACAAAATTCCGTATATTATTTAGAAAATTGCCTAAAGGCAGTATTGAAGTTTTGTACAGGAAAATATTTCCGCCATGGACGATGAACATTCCAACAGAACTCATTATCATCGTACTCAGCATGTGTCAACCAATAATGGCTTAAAAATGAGGTTAGGTGGAGATTGGTATAGTGGCATTCCGTTATTTAAGGCTCACTTAGACTATTCATTCCATTGTGATACCACAGTGATGAACTTCTCTATTATCATTGAGTGCTGCCCGATTCCATATTTAACTCAATGTCAAGGAACCTCATTTTTACAGCCGAGCCCGAACGGACTCATACATGTTACCGGTATTATTAACAGGGTTCGTTGGTTCTGGTGTTCGGTCGAAACTGGGATTGGAGAAATGGCCCTTTGTATGCAAGGTAGAGGTGTGCACGTGAGTAATAGTTTACTCACGCGCACTCACGACGGAAATCTTACTCACGCACACTCACGCACGATATTGTTTGGTCGGACTCACGCACACTCACACACGAAAATGTCGTGACTCACGAAAAATACCGTGTCTCACAAAAAATATCGTGACTCACGAAGAAATAGTTTTATGAGTAATTACCTTAGCGACGTGTCTGAAATCATGAGCATTAAGAAAATCGACAGCGTTATTACACTCTTAACATCCCCGGTAACACTAAAATTGTAAATGAGTTTGACACTTAAGCATTTTATGTTGTTGAGCAGGATTATATTCGTGGCGTAATTCTTTTCTCATGCACACTCACAAAGATATTATTTTCGTGACTCACGCTCACGCACGAAATTTTGGTTTAATAATCACGCACAATCACAAATTGGTTCCTGAATAACATTTCTCCAAAATCACGCTCAATCCGAGAAACCTTATTTGTCGCTTTATAAGCATTATCTTCTTTGTTTAACCCCCACTGTCCTTAGGTTAGGTTAGGTGGCAGCCCGATGTATCAGGCTCACTTAGACTATTCAGTCCATTGTGATACCACATTGGTGAACTTCTCTCTTATCACTGAGTGCTGCCCGATTCTATGTTAAGCTCAATGACAAGGGACCTCCTTTTTATAGCCGAGTCCGAACGGCGTTCCATGCATGTTGCAGTGAAACCACTTAGAGAAGCTTTGAAACCCTCAGAAATGTCACCAGCATTACTGAGGTGGGATAATCCACCGCTGAAAAACTTTTTGGTATTCGGTCGAAGCAGGAATCGAACCCACGACCTTGTGTATGCAAGGCGGGCATGCTAACCATTGCACCACGGTCGCCCCTAACTCCCACTGTCCTTAAATATCTGATACTCATTTTTATATGACATCCCTATATGGCATAATATATGCCAACAATGTGTGAGATGTATGCTATAGGTGCGGCAGATATGCAAAATTTTGCAAGAAAGAAAATTTTTTTCAGGAACCAGCCAAACCAACTAGTCAACCATACAATTATGTGTACAATGTTGCATCATCGTCATTGGTGAATACCAAAGTAATGGACCTTTTGAAGAGAACACACTCGCACACAAACATAAACGTATACACACACTCGCACAAGTAGTGATAAACTTCCTGTGTGACAAACACAAAAAGGAAGGAATAAACTACCAAGGGAACCTAGTGCTTTGTCCTTTTGTTCTTAGTTGTCCAAAGAATGATGGCCAATTTAATGATGAGAGAGGGGTTAGGGCATTCAAATGTTAGGACTCACTGTGGGGGAAGTTACAGAGTATTTAAAAAGGTATAACCCACATATATTCATTCTCTTCCCAGTATAAAAACGATTTATTGATAATTGTTGTGAAACTAAAATTCGTTGTCCGTCTTAACCTATACATGCACAGGGTGGTTGATATATAATGCAGCAAATTAAAGCGCTATATTTTTTAATTTTGTTTTTAATTTTATTTTTTAAAAGTAAACAAGTAAGGAAAGTCTAAAGTCGGGCGGGGCCGACTATATTATACCTTGCACCACTTTGTAGATCTAAATTTTCGATACCATATCACATCCGTCAAATGTGTTGGGGGCTATATATAAAGGTTTGTCCCAAATACATACATTTAAATATCACTCGATCTGGACAGAATTTGATAGACTTCTACAAATCTATAGACTCAAAATTTAAGTCGGCTAATGCACTAGGGTGGAACACAATATTAGTAAAAAACAAGTAAGGAAAGTCTAAAGTCGGGCGGGGCCGACTATATTATACCCTGCACCACTTTGTAGATCTGAATTTTCGATACCATATCACATCCGTCAAATGTGTTGGGGGCTATATATAAAGGTTTGTCCCAAATACATATTATTAAATATCGCTCGATTTGGACAGAATTTGATAGACTTCTACAAAATCTATAGCCTCAAAATTTAAGATGGCTAATGCACTAGGGTGGAACACAATTTTAGTAAAAAAATATGGGAAACATTTAAATCTGAAGTAATTTTAAGGAAACTTCGCAAAAGTTTATTTATGATTTATCGCTCGATATATATGTATTAGAAGTTTAGGAAAATTAGAGTCATTTTTACAACTTTGAGACTAAGCAGTGGCGATTTTACAAGGAAAATGTTGGTCGAAATCAGAAAAACATATATATGGGAGCTAAATCTAAATCTGAACCGATGTCAACCAAATTTGGCACGCATAGCTACAATGCTAATTCTACTCCCTGTGCAAAATTTCAACTAAATCGGAGTTAAAAATTGGCCTCTGTGGTCATATGAGTGTAAATCGGGCGAAAGCTATATATGGGAGATATATCTAAATCTGAATAGATTTCAACCAAAATTGGCACGCATAACTACAATGCTAATTCTACTCCCAGTGCAAAATTTCAACTAAATCGGAGTTAAAAATTGGCCTCTGTGGTCATATGAGTGTAAATCGGGCGAAAGCTATATATGGGAGATATATCCAAATCTGAACCGATTTCAACCAAATTTGGTATGTATAGCTACAATGCTAATTCTACTCCCTGTGCAAAATTTCAACTAAATCGGAGTTAAAAATTGGCCTCTGTGGTCATATGAATGTAAATCGGGCGAAAGCTATATATGGGAGCTATATCTAAATCTGAACCGATTTCAACCAAATTTGACACGCATAGCAACAATGCTAATTATACTCCCTGTGCAAAATTTCAACTAAATCGGAGAAAAATATTGGCCTCTGTGGTCATTTGAGTGTAAATCGGGTGAAAGCTATATATGGGAGCTATATCTAATTCTGAACCGATTTCAACCAAATTTGGCACGCATAGCTATAATGCAAATTCTACTCCCTGTGCAAAATTTCAACTAAATCGGAGCAAAAACTTGGCCTCTGTGGGCAAATGAGTGTAAATCGGGCGAAAGCTATATATGGGAGCTATATCTAAATCTGAACCGATTTTGCTGATATTTTGCAAGTTTTTCGAGACTCATAAAATATTCGGATGTGCGGAATTTGAGGAAGATCGGTTGATATACACGCCAATTATGACCAGATCGGTGAAAAATATATATGTCAGCTATATCTAAATCTGAACCGATTGCAACCAAATTTGGCACGCATAGTTACAATGCTAATTCTACTCCCTGTGCAAAATTTCAACTAAATCGGAGTTAAAAATTGGCCTCTGTGGTCATATGAGTGTAAATCGGGCGAAAGCTATATATGGGAGATATATCTTAATATGAACCGATTTCAACCAACTTTGGAACGCATGGCTACAATGCTAATTCTACTCTCTGTGCAACATTTCAACTAAATCGGAGTTAAAAATTGGCCTCTGTGGTCATATGAGTGTAAATCGGGCGAAAGCTATATATGGGAGATATATCCAAATCTGAACCGATTTCAACCAAATTTGGCACGCATACTTACAATGCTAATTCTACTCCCTATGCAAAATTTAAACTAAATCTGAGTAAAAAATTGGCCTCTGTGGGCAAATGTGTGTAAATCGGGCGAAAGCTATATATGGGAGCTATATATAAATCTGAACCGATTTGGCTGATGTTTTTCAAGTTTTTCGAGACCCATAAAATATTCGGATGTACGGAATTTGAGGAAGATCTGTTGATATACACGCCAATTATGACCAGATCGGTGAAAAATATATATGGCAGCTATATCTAAATCTGAACCGATATTTTCCAAAATCAATAGGGATCGTCTTTGAGCCGAAACAGGACCCTATACCAAATTTTGGGACAATCGGACTAAAACTGCGGGCTGTACTTTGCACACAAAAATACATCAACAGACAGACAGACGGACAGACAGACAGACAGACAGACAGACGGACATCGCTAAATCGACTCAGAATTTAATTCTAAGCCGATCCGTATACTAAAAGGTTGGTCTATGATTACTCCTTCTTGGCGTTACATACAAATGCACAAACTTATTATACCCTGTACCACAGTAGTGGTGAAGGGTATAAAAATATTGGAAATATCAAATTTTAGAATCAGATTTGATTTTTTGGTTCCTATGACACGAAATATGGTCCTCAACTCAAGCTGCACGAAAGTTGCCCCGCGGCGGTGTTTTGGCCCATTCTCCGTGAAACGCCTTCTTGAAATGATCGACAATTTGGTATTTTTAGTGTCGCCTTACCCTCCAAAATGATCCAGACGTACTGAGTGCGACGGTTCCACTCCATGGTCTGCAGCCGAAATTTTTGTCTGTCCAGAGCTTCAATACTTCCTTTAGCATATTTTTCCCACAATATTCAGTATTTATTTTGACCCCACCATGCTCTAATTTTTGCATGCCCTTGCATACAAATGGTCACGGATTCAATCCTATTTTTGACCAAACACCAAAATATTTTTCATCGGTTGAGAGATCCCTTCAATAATGCTGGCAATGTTGTTCCGAAGCTTCTATAAGTGCGCACAACGCAATGTGAAACTCCGTTCAGACTCAGCTGTAAATAATTTTTGATGGTTTGATAGATTTAGCAAAATATTCCTTTCCAACAAGGAAATACTTCAAAAATTTTCTATGGACATAAAATTTTGACAAAATTTTCTACAGAAATAAAATTTTTAACAACATTTTCTATAGAAATAAAATTTTGCCACAATATTCTATAGAAATAACATTTTGACAATATTTTCTATAGAAATAAAATTTTGATAAAATTTTCTATTTGAATAAAATTCTGACAAAATTTTCTAGTGAAATAAAATTCTGCCAAAATTGTCTAAAAAAAAATTGACAAAATTTTCTATTGAAATAAAATTTTGACAAAATTTTCTATAAAAAACAAAATTTGCAAAATTGTCTATAGAAATAAAATTTTGACAAAATTTTCTACAGAAATAAAATTTGGACAAAAATTTTCTATAAAACTGAAATTTTGACCAAATTTTTTATAGTAATAAAATTGTATTTCTATAGAAAATTTTTTCAAAATTTTTTTTTGTACAGAGAACTAAAATTTATTTCTATAGCAAAATTTTACAAAAAGTTTTTTGTAAAGAGAAGTAACATTTTGATAAAATTTTCTATAGAACTAAAATGTTGGCACAATTTTCTACTAGCAAAATTTTACAAAAAGTTTTTTGTAAAGAGAAGTAACATTTTGATAAAATTTTCTATAGAACTAAAATGTTGACACAATTTTCTACAGAAATAAGATTTTGTCAAAATGTTTTATAGAAATAAAATTTTGACAAAATTTTCTATAGAAATAAAATTTTGACAAAATTTTCTATAAAAATAAAGTTTTGACAAAATTTTCTATAGAAATAAAATTTTGACAAAATTTTCTATAGAAATAAAATTTTAACAAGATTTTCTATAGAAATAAAATTTTGACAAAATTTTCTAAAAATATACAATGTTGACAAAATTTTCTATATAACTAAAATTTTGACAAAATTTCTTACAGAAATTAAATTTTGACAAATTTTTCAATATAAATAAAATTGTAGCAAATTTTTCTAAATAAATAAAATTTTGACAAAATTATCTACTGAAATAAAATTTTGACAAAATTTTGTCAAATTTGATTGTCTATAGAAATAAAATTTTGACAAAATTTTCTATAAAAATAAAGTTTTGACAAAATTTTCTATAGAAATAAAATTTTAACAAAATTTTCTATAGAAATAAAATTTTGAAAAATTTTCTAAAAAGATACAATTTTGACAAAATTTTCTATAGAAATAAACTTTTGACAAAATTTTCTATATAACTAAAATTTTGACAAAATTTCCTACAGAAATAAAATTTTGACAAATTTTTCTACATAAATAAAATTTTGACAAATTTTCTATATAAATAAAATGTTGACAAAATTTTCTATAGAAATAAAATTTTGACAAAATTTTCTATAGAAATAAAATTTTGACAAAATTTTCTATAGAAATAAAATTTTGACAAAATTTTCTATAGAAATAAAGTTTTGACAAAATTTTCTATAGAAATAAAATTTTGACAAAATTTTCTATATAACTAAAATTTTGACAAAATTTCCTACAGAAATAAAATTTTGACACAATTTTCCACAGCAATAAAATTTTAAGAAAAATTTTTATAGAAATAAAATTTTGGAAAAAATTTCTATAGAAATAAAATTTTGACAAAATTTTCTATAGAAATAAAATTTTGATAAAATTTTCTATAGAAATAAAATTTTGACAAAATTTTCTATAGAAATAAAGTTTTGACAAAATTTTCTATAGAAATAAAATTTTAACAAAATTTTCTATAGAAATAAAATTTTCACATAATTTTCTAAAAAGATACCATTTTGACAAAATTTTCTATAGAAATAAACTTTTGACAAAATTTTCTATATAACTAAAATTTTGACAAAATTTCCTACAGCAATAAAATTTTGACAAATTTTTCTACATAAATAAAATTTTGACAAAATTTTCTATAGAAATAAAATGTTGACAAAATTTTCTATAGAAATAAAATTTTGACAAAATTTTCTATAGAAATAAAATTTTGACAAAATTTTCCACAGCAATAAAATATTAAGAAAAATTTTTATAGAAATAAAATTTTGGAAAAATTGTCTATAGAAATAAAATTGTAACAAATTTTTCTATAGACATAAAATTTTGAAAAATTTTTCTATAGAATTAAAATTTTGACAAAATTTTCTATAGAATTAAAATTTTGACAAAATTTTCTATAGAAATAAAGTTTTGACAAAATTTTCTACAGAAATCAAATTTTGACAAAATTTTCGATAGAAATAAAATTTTGACAAAATTTTCTATAGAAATAAAATTTTACAAAATTTTCTATAGAAATAAAATTTTGACAACATTTTCTATAGAACTAAAATTTTGACAAAATTTCCTGCAGAAATAAAATTTTGCCACAATTTTCCACAGCAATAAAATTTTAAGAAAATTTTTTATAGAAATAAAATTTTGGCAAAATTTTCTATAGAAATAAAATGTTAGCAAAATTTTCTATAGAAATAAAATTTTGAAAAAAATGTCTATAGAAATAAAATTTTAACAAAATTTTCTTATGAATAAAATCTTGACAAAATTTTCTACAGAAATACAATTTTGACAAATTTTTCTATATAAATAATATTTTTACAAAAATTTCTTTATAAATAAAATTTTGACAAAATTTTCTATAGTTGCTTAGTAAAAGTTTTTCCAAATTTTGTTAGATTATTCTGGAAGCTGTACATTTTCAGCTGAAACCGTGTCCTCTTCACCAGGACAATGTGAGATCTCACACTTCGGCTCAATCAACTGAATTTATGTGCACTCAAAACAACGTATTGATGGGTCATCAGCCATATAGTCCTGACTTGGTACTGGATGACTGTTTTTATTCATATACGTAAAAAATTACATGATAGGTCAACGTTTTTCGATGCCTTAAAAAGTCGGTTGATCGTTAAGAGTGCATGTTTTCGAGATACCTCTATCGAAGCACTTGTGACAATCTGAGTGAATGCTAAATGTATAAATAATGCAAAATGAAAAATAATTAAGCAAATCTGTTTTCATCTGGTTTGCTCGAATTCGTTAGAAGACGTTAGTGATCGCCTTCAGTTCACCACTTTGGTATCACAATTAACTAGTCTATGTGAGCCTGAAAAAACGGCCTGCCACTGTACCTAGCGTATCTATTATCCGATCCATTTCAAATCCAATACATGAAATAAGCCTTAAAGTATAAGGGATTATCCGAAGTCGCCTTGTGAGTTGATCGAAATAACAATAAAAATGTTGTTAAGAAATAATTGTTAAGACATTTTTTCATTCTCTCCCACTGTACACCGTACAAAAGCCCATTTGCTTGAAGTCGAAACACTTGTGAGTTTTGTGGTTAAAGTTTTGCCTTTACATACACTTGCTTCCGTTTCCTCACTACACCGCCCGAGTATGTCAACTCATCTTAATGACATGCCAAGCAATTTAACCGTTACACATAAATTGTAATAACATGGGAGCATGCAAAGCAAGATTGGGGTCCATCCTTGCCCAGCGAGTGTTTGGAGGCGGACGTTAGCAAGAACCGTAAATAGAGGGGAAGATGATTGCGTACAATGTACATTCACATTGACTTCCAAATGTAGTGGAGAGTACTTTAAGGATACGCTTCATCGACACATGCATATGGGATGTTGTAAATGCAAAGTCCTTGTTGGGTTACTTACTCGAACGAGTTCTTCAAAAGTATGTAATGCAAAGTTTCATTACATTTCATCGCTGTCGCTCAGCGACCACAAATGATGGTGAAGCAATTTGCCAAAAGGCTTATTTGCCAAATGTTATGCAGAAGAATCAGATTAACTCAACAAGGGAAAAACATTGGATCAATATCTTAGGAGGAATTGAGATTTTTTTCTTTAAGAGGCTAATAGTTCAAGAATGATATGAGATTTCTTCGGATTGTGGATTGGTAAAATTTTGAATTTATGTTATATTCCCCTGACGTTATTTTGTAATGCAGAGTAAAATTAAAGTGAAAATGAACCAGCTACAAATATTGGATATAGTGGAGACACTTCTTCATCGAGAAACAAAGACAACACCGACAAAAAAGTATGCTTTTTATATATCCAGATGTACAAAACATGTGTCTTGGTACTAACTTGTTTTAACACAATATTTTAAGGTGCAAGTATATGATCTTCATTAATGATTATGAAATGTTTGGGACAAATATCCGGAGGTCAAATCTGGGGATCGGTTTATATGGGGGTTGTATATAATTATGGAAGTATGCGGACCAATTTTATCATGAATGTTAGAGACTATAGACTAACATCACCTATCAAATTTCAACCGGATCGGATGAATTTTGTTCCTCCAAGAGGCTCCGGAGGTCAAATCTGGGGATCGGTTTATAGGGGGGGCTATATATAACTATGGACCAATTGTTGCATGGTTGTTAGATACCATATACTAACACTAAGTAACAAATTTCAACTGGATTCCGAAAGTCAAATCTGGGTTTCGGTTTATATGGGGGCTATATATAATTATGGACCCATACAGACCAATTTTAGCATGAATGTTAGAGACCATAGACTAACACCACGTACCAAATTTCAAGAGGATCGGATGAAATTTGCTCATCCATTAGGATCCGCAAACAAAATCTAAGGATCGGTTTATATATAGGATATATATAATTATGGACCAATTTTTGCATGGGTGTTAGAGGTCATATACTAAGTTTGTACGTAAACTTTCAACCAGATCTGATGAAATTTGCTCCTCGTAGAGAGTCAGCAAGCCAAATCTGGGGTCGCTTTATATGGGGGCTATACGTAAACGTGGTCCGATATGGCCCATTTGCAATGCCATCCGACCTACATAAATAACAACTACTTGTGCCAAGTTTCAAGTCGATAGCTTCTTTCGTTCGTAATTAGCGTGATTTCCACAGACGGACGGACAGCCGGATAGACGGACAAAGCTAGATCGACTCAGAATTTCACCACGACCCAGAATGTATATACTTTATGGGGTCTTAGACCAATTATTCGATGTGTTATGGTAGAGGGTAAAAAAAGTAGATCCTTGTGTCTCTCAACGAGATGAATAAGAAGTCCAATATTAACCTGATATGCCTGCTTTAATACCCTTCCATTGGAACAGTGGCTACGTTGTTCCTCCGAACATCACCCATCATTGAATCTGATTCATTTGCCTTCTCTCCTTAGAGAACTGTTTTTTTCTCGTGAATTTAAAATTCCTTTCAAACGTCATTATTGGCGACAGTATAGCACAATAAGAATGAGTAACAAGTATTAATGGCGATTTTACTTGGCTTAAATAAAATGTCAGTCACGTTTGCATTCCTACTGCATTCTGATGTCAAAACGAGCATGCCTTCTTTCATTTTTACTTCAGTTTAACATCAAAAAATGTCATTCGTCTGAATGCTTCATCAACATTCTTGAATGGTTTTAAAATTGTGTTTTAATTGTTATGGGGAAAAGAAATAGAATTGCATGTCAATACATAAAAATCTCATTTGTTTTATGTCAATACAAGTGAAATGTATACGAATGCATTTACAAGAATGTTTTAATTTTGAGGACATGCAAACACAAATCCTATACACTATACACATATTATGTTGTGAGATGATGCAATTAATTTTCTTGTTTTTGAGTTTAATCGAATATGGATGTAACATAAAACGCCTTGGGAATAAATGATTCACCATACCAAAAGCAATATATTTTTAGTATATAAGTACTAATTTTCGATGCAAATACGTCCAAATACAATGAAGTATATACTTCGGAAAGTTCGACTGAGCCAGTGATGAGTCTCAATTTGGCCTATAGCAAACAAAAAATAAACGACCTAAATAAACCAAATATGTTGTTATAGAAAATAAAAATAGAATTGAAATTTCAAGCAAATCGAATCTAAAAATGAGGCAAACATGCCTTCAACAAGTCTCAAGGGGAACTCTAATTAACAAATTTCATATATATATAGATCTTTTTTGACCTAAAATATTTCTAGTCTTCAACCAAGAAATCAAATTGGGAGATCTGTCTGTATGGGGGTTGGATTAAAACTTGACAAAAACTAAACTCAGTAAATCTCTTTATGAACCTAAAATACCTTATTACTTCAAAATGTCTAATCAATATGTGGGCGTCCATGCTTTCAAGCAACCAAATAAGTAGTTCGGTCCCTATGGTGATATAAAAAATATTAACCATTACAAACCAAAATTTAGCACACCTTTTTATACATCTAAAATATCTTCATTCGTTTTGTTTGTTATTGTTGGCTTCTCTTCAATCGTTATTGTTGTTTTTTTGTTTTTTGATCTCAGCTTAAAGCCATGCATTGACTAAACTACAAGTGTAGCTTAACCAACAGAGGAAAAGTATGCTTGTCAAATTTATTTGGGCAAAGCCCTATAGACTGCAAGATGGTTGGATGTACAGCTGTTTCGGAATTACCACATTCCTCATCAGCATCCTCTACTTGCAGCAAAACTATCAACCAATTATCAGAATAAATTCGGGTAATTCACTCAACCCAACGTGAACTACACTTGAACCTCCCGAAAAAGGGTTTGATAGTCGGCTACTGCCTAAACAAATTTGCCAGCATATCTCTTTTCCTTTGCCAAACTCAAATCATCGATTTGTATGTATTTGGCTGGGTTTGTTTTTGAGCGTGCTTCCTCTATCTTCATTCGTTTTGTTTGTTATTGTTGGCTTCTCTTCAATCGTTATTGTTGTTTTTTTGATCTCAGCTTAAAGCCATGCAAATTTGACAAGCATACTTTTCCTCTGTTGGTTAAGCTACACTTGTAGGTTAGTCAATGCATGGCTTTAAGCTGAGATCAAAAAACAAAAAAACAACAATAACGATTGAAGAGAAGCCAACAATAACAAACAAAACGAATGAAGATAGAGGAAGCACGCTCAAAAACAATCCCAGCCAAATACATACAAATCGATGATTTGAGTTTGGCAAAGGAAAAGAGATATGCTGGCAAATTTGTTTAGGCAGTAGCCGACTATCAAACCCTTTTTCGGGAGGTTCAAGTGTAGTTCACGTTGGGTTGAGTGAATTACCCGAATTTATTCTGATAATTGGTTGATAGTTTTGCAAGTAGAGGATGCTGATGAAGAATGTGGTAATTCCGAAACAGCTGTACATCCAACCATCTTGCAGTCTATAGGGCTTTGCCCAAATAAATTTGACAAGCATACTTTTCCTCTGTTGGTTAAGCTACACTTGTAGTTTAGTCAATGCATGGCTTTAAGCTGAGATCAAAAAAACAAAAAAACAACAATAACGATCTAAAATATCTCCACATTTCAAATTGCACGCAATTATTATGGAACCGTTGCTTCCATGCTCTCAAGTAGTCAAATCGGGAGATCGATCAATATGAAGGCTATTTCTAAATATCGACACATGCAATATCGACACATGGACCGATACATACCAATTTTGGAATAGCTTTTTACTGACTACTGACTAAATGCTCAAAAAACGTACAAAGATGTCAGTTTAAAGGGGCCTTCATCAAAATCTGAACCAATGCAACTCATCTTCATCATCGCACATAACTTGCTTTCAAAAAAAAAAAAACAAGTATATACGGCTGTAAGTTCGGCCAGGCCGAATCTTATGTACCCTCCACCATGGATTGCGTAGAAACTTCTACGAAAGACTGCCATCCACAAATAATAACGAATCGATGAATGGTACTTTTGCACGGTACGTAGGGAGCCAGAATTGAAATATGGTGCTCGTTTATATGGGGGCTATATACAATTATGAACTTGATATGGACAAATTTTTGTGTGATTGGGGAACGATTTACCTGAGGGCTATATATAACTATAGACCGATATGGACCTAGTTAGGCATGGTTGTTAACGGCCATATACTACCACAATGTACCAAATTTCAAGTGACTCGGATGAAATTTGCTCCTCCAAGAGGTTTCAAAACCAAATCTTGGGATCGGTTTATATGGGGGCTATATATGGTTATGGACTGATATGGACCACTTTTGGCATGGTTGTTAAATATCATATAGTAAAACAACGTACCAAATTTCAACCAGATCGGATGAATTTTGCTTCTATATAAGGCACCGGAGGTCAAATCTGGGGAACGGTTTATATGAGGGCTTTAAATAATATGGACTGATATGAATCAATTCATGCATGGCTGTTGGATACCATATACTAACATCACGTACCAAATTTCAACCAAATCGGATGAATTTTGCTATTCCAAGGGTCTCCAGAGGTCAAATCTGGGAATCGGTTTATATGGGGGCTATATATAATTATGGACCGTTGTAGACCAATTGTTGCACGGTTGTTAGAGACCATATACTTACACCAGGTACCAAATTTCAGCCGGATCGGATTAAATTTGCTTCTCTTAGAGGCTCCGCAAGCCAAATCGGTGGATCGGTTTATATGGGGGCTATATATAATTATAGACCGATGTCGACCAATTTGTGCATGGTTGTTAGAGACCATATACTAACACCATGTACCAAATTTCAGCCGGATCGGATGAAATTTTCTTCTCTTAGAGGCTACACAAGCCAAATTTTGGGGTCCGTTTATATGAGGGCTATACGTAAAAGTGGACCGATATGGCTCATTTGCAATACCATCCGACCTACATCAATAACAACTATTTGTGCCAAGTTTCAAGTCGATAGCTTGTTTCGTTCGGAAGTTAGCGTGATTTCAACAGACGGACGGACGGACATGCTTAAATCGACTCAGAAAATCACCACGACCCAGAATATATATATACTTTATGGGGTCTTAGAGCAATATTTCGATATGTTACAAACGGAATGACAAAGTTAATATACCTTCCATCCTATGGTGGAGGGTATAAAAACACCAAACACTGCCAAAATCTTATGGTGTTTTCTTGTAAAAAAATGCGCACTTTTTTGCATTTTGCCCGGAAAATTGACTTTTTAGGTTCTTTTCTTTTTCAGCACTGCCGACAAACAAGAGTACTGCGCATAAGCGTAGGAAGGCCTCTGGGGAGGGGGCTTAGACCCCCCCCAGAGAAATTTTAGCCTCCCCCAGAATTTGAAAACCTATTTACGATTTTCCATTTTTATAAAAAATAAACAATCCCAGCCAAAAAAGCGTCGCCAAAAACGTAATGAAAATGATCTTTTTGGATCCGGAAGTGGTGCAAAATTGGGCTTTTCATAGGACGGAAGTCCTCCATTTCAACAGCCGTTGCACTGAATTTGCATCACTTCTTTAGGTGTGATCCGGATTCAATGTTTTGAATGTAAATTAAAAAATTCTGTTATATTTTGTCAAATAAATAATTTTTATAATTTTTAATGGATTCTAATGCTTGTCGGAAACGTTTGACCTCAAATATTTTCAAAAATTCACAAGTTTTTCAGATTGGATTTAGATTTTTTTTCGACAAAATTTAAATTATTTGTACCATTTTATGAATTCTTACTTCGTTTTTAAGGCATTTGAAACAAAAAAGTTAAAATTCCCATTAAAAGTATGAAAAAACCAAGTTAAAAAAATTGAATTTAAAGAACTTCCTGAGTAGTTAAAATACAGAACATCATTGGGAGTACATCTTCTGGAAGTGCTTTTAAAGTTGTGCCTTTGGAAGAACTTCCAAATTTTTTTGCTGGGAAATGTGTGGAACTACTTTTAGTTGCTTTATTTTAAATTAATTTTCGAGTTATTTTGATGTCTAATTTTTTTTATTCATTTTTATGAAATAAAACATTAATTGAAATATAAATAAATGAAATATAAATTTTTAGCTAGGGTGGCTATAGCCCCCCTAGGAAAATTGCTTAGCTACGCTAATGGTACTGCGATTGCCCTGTTTTCTTCTTTGAATTCTTTTCTGCTCGTCGAAATGATCGCATTTGTTCAGGTTGCTGGTAACATTTGAAAAATGCGCATTCTGTACAAACAAAATGAAAGCAAAGCACTTCTTTCAGAAAAGAAAACACCATTACTTTAAAATTTCTCCCCGTTGTGACAGACGAGAATCATTTTATCGTTTTAGAGTTTCTCCCTATTGACATAGACGAAAATCGTTTTAGAATTTCTCCATGTTGAGACAGACGGACAAATTCTTTTAGAATTTCTCATTGTTCAAGTAGACGGACAGACGATAATTATTTTATCGTTTTAGAATATCTCCCTGTTCATACAGACTGACAAATAAGATCCGTTTTATCGTTTTAGAATTTCTCCTTGTTGAGATAGACGAAAAGCGTTTTAGAATTACTCTCTGTTCAGACAGACAACAGTCGTTTAAAAATGTCTCCCTGTTGAGACAGACGGACTGCCAAGAAACTTTTTATCGTCTTAGAATTTCTGCCAGTGTGGCTGATATGTATTATAAAGGAACTTCAGTGTGCTATCGTTTCTAAACTTATCATCTGATATCTTCGAGATTTATTCCACAGAAAGTTCAGGTTGGAAAAAAGTGTCTATCGTTAGAGCTATCCAGCATTTACATATGACTACATTTTTTCTTTCCCGTACCGTTAGTCGTGACTATAAAATTGACGGTGTTGCATCGCGTACGTCAATTGGAAGGGAAAACGGAAACAACACCAGAAATTATCAGAAAAGTTAGTGTGACTTCGCATTGCTAGAAAACTTATTCATGAGCTGAACAATGGATGCAAGAATGGATGCAACACATATTAAAAAATGAGCTTGGACCAAAGCCATTGATGTTCCAAAACGTGCAAAACCTCACAAAAAATAGACTAGAGAGAGTCAAGGAGTTGCTTCATTTGTTTGAATGTGGCCAGTTAACAAATTTCATGTTTTGATGAGAAGTTATTCCAAATTGAGCAGTGTGTGGACAAAGGAAATGATCGGCTCTAATTGCCAAAGAGGTCCGCAGAAAATTTAAACCTTCGATTGGCCAACAGTACTCAAGAGCCGCAGATGGTGGGCCACCGTAATGGCCAATGGTCGCTACCCGCTCGCATTCATCGAGCATGTGGTCAATATATATGTCTAATATTATCGGAAAAGTGTCATAATGATAGTATTGAACTTCCCAGCATAGACATTCCAGCTGGAAGGCCCCATCACACTTACCATACGTCAACCAAGAATGGCTTAAAAACGAGGTTCCTCGCTTCAGTTCTACCGCACAATGGACACCAAAATCTCCAGAACTCAGAATGTTGGTCTGATGCAAATTCCATAAAGTCATTTTCGTGGAGCGTGTGATGGCTTTGCCGGCATTGTCGTTGAAGGCAATAATTCGTGGCAAACCTACAAACCTAAACTATTCTTTTGTGTTGTTTCCTACATTTTTTGCTTTTGAACAATAACATTTAAGAAACAATGAAAAAAATATTACTTTGTTGCATTATCAGCCACCTTATGTACAAATTACACCCCCATCTCATGTCATACAAAAATTATAAAAACCATACATCTCATACTCCAGGAATCAAATGGTGATATCAGTTTTTAATTTGTTTTTAATTCCATCCTATTGTGCACCACTGTACTAGAAATTCTTTCCACATTTTTATTGCCTTAGGAATTCAGTGCAATTTAAGTTAAATCAATCTCAAAGCGCATTCATCCTATTGCATTGCATCGTCATTACATCCTTTCAAGTAACACAAAAATAATTACTTTGTCCTTTGAAAGTAAAACAAAAACTTTTTATGCCCAACTCATTGGAAAAATAAATTTTAATTGCAGACAAGATTAAAAACATGCCCACAAAACTATCCCAAGAAAATACTAAAGGAGAAGATAAAGTTTTCTCATAGATTTTCTTCGCCTTTGGCCGTAAAAGAAAAGACTTCATTTTGTAAATTTATAACACAAAGGACAAAAGATGTGAAATTATAACGTATAATAATGAAGACATCATGTCTCGTCATACGAGTAAGAATACAAAATATTTTAATATTAAAACACCATATTCAGATAAAGGAAAACTAATGGGTTTTATATTGTGTTTTCTTGAAATTTGAGGAGTCTAATAAAATACTAGGGAGAATAGAATATAGTAAATATTGGGTATGTAAATATATTTTAGAAAGCATCTGGTTATGGTGAAGTGATATTTTTCTATCCTCAAAGAAAACAATATTGCCAAATTTTCCACTTAAAATTTTATCCATTAATTTCTTAATCAAAACAGAAATTTCTTTTGATCACCACGGTTGCTACAGTTCGACCAAATTAGTAGATTTTTTAATGTGTGGTAGATTGGTAGAATTCCTGATGTTTTAGTAGATTTTACAAAATATTCCTCTCCTATTAAGAGGTACTCCAACTTTCTATAGAAATAACATTTTGAAAAAATATTCTATAGAAATAAAAGTTTGACAAAATTTTCTATAGATATAAAGACTAAAGTTTCTATAGAAATAAAATTTTGACTAAATTTTCTATAGAAATAAAATTATGACAAAATTTTCTATAGAAACAACATTTTGACAAAATTTTCTATAGAAATACAATTCTATAGAAATAAAATGTTAACAAAGTTTTCTATAGAAATAAAATTTTGACAAAATTTTCTATAGAAATAAGATTTTGACAAACTTTTCTATAGAAACAACATTTTGACAAAATTTTCTATAGAAATAAAATTTTGACAAACTTTTCTATAGAAACAACATTTTGACAAAATTTTCTATAGAAATAAAATTTTGACAACATTTTCTATAGAAATAAAGTTTTTAACAAAATGTTCTAAAAAAATAAAATTTTGACAAAATTTTCTATAGAAATAAAATTTTGACTAAATTTTCTATAGAAATAAAATTTTACAAAATTTTCTATAGAAATAGAATGTTGACAAAATTTTCTATAGTAATACAATTTTGACAAAATTTTCTATAGAAATAAAATTTTGACAAACTTTTCTATAGAAACAACATTTTGACAAAATTTTCTATAGAAATAAAATTTTGACAACATTTTCTATAGAAATAAAGTTTTTAACAAAATGTTCTAAAAAAATAAAATTTTGACAAAATTTTCTATAGAAATAAATTTGTGACAAAATTTTCTATAGAAATAAAATTTTGACAAAATTTTCTATAGAAATAGAATGTTGACAAAATTTTCTATAGTAATACAATTTTGACAAAATTTTCTATAGAAATAAAATTTTGACAAACTTTTCTATAGAAACAACATTTTGACAAAATTTTCTATAGAAATAAAATTTTGACGACATTTTCTATAGAAATAAAGTTTTTAACAAAATGTTCTATAAAAATAAAATTTTGACAAAATTTTCTATAGAAATAAAATTTTGACAAAATTTTCTATAGAAATAAAATTTTGACAAAATTTTCTATAGAAATAACATTTTGACAAAATTTTCTATAGAAATAAAATTTTGACAAAATTTTCTATAGAAATAAAATTTTGACAAAATTTTCTATAGAAATAAAATTTTGACAAAATTTTCTATAGAAATAAAATTTTGACAAAATTTTCTATAGAAATAAAATTTTGACAAAATTTTCTATAGAAATAGAATTTTGACAAAATTTTCTATAGAAATAAAATTTTGACAAAGTTTTCTATAGAAATAAAATTTTGACAAAATTTTATTTCTATAGAAAATTTTGTCAAACTTTTCTATAGAAACAACATTTTGTCAAAATTTTCTATGGAAATAAAATTTTGACAAAATTTTCTATAGAAATAAAATTTTGACAAAATTTTCTATAGAAATAAAATTTTGACAAAATTTTCTATAGAAATACAATTTTTGCAAAATTTTCTATAGAAATAAAATTTTGACAAAATCTTCTATAGAAATAAAATTTTGACAAAATTTTCTATAGAAATAAAATGCTGACTAAATTTTCTATAGAAATAAAATATTGACCAAATTTTCTATAGAAATAAAATTTGGACAAACTTTTCTATGGAAACAACATTTTAACAAAATTTTCTATACAAACAACAGAAATAAAATTTTGACAAAATTTTAACAAAATTTTCTATACAAACAACAGAAATAAAATTTTGACAAAATTTTCAAAAGAAATAAAATTTTGACAAAATCTTCTATAGAAACAAAATTTTGGCAAAATTTTATATAAAAATAAAATTTGACAAAATTTTTTCTAGAAATTAAATTTTGACAAAATTTTCGATAGAACTAAATTTCTGACAAAATTTTCTATAGAAATAAAATGTTGACAAAATTTTCAATAGAAATAACATTTTGACAAAATTTTCTATAGAAATAAAATTTTTACAAAATTTACTATAGAAATAAAGTTTTGACAAAATTCTTTATAGAAATACAATTTTGATAAAATTTCCTATAGAAAAAAAATTTTACAAAATTTTCTATAGAAATAAAATTTTGACAAAATTTTCTATAGAAATAAAATTTTGACAAAATTTTCTATAGAAATAAAACGTTGACAAAATTTTCTATAGAAATAAAATTTTGACAAAATTTTCTATAGAAATAAAATTTTGACAAAATTTTCTATAGAAATAAAATTTTGACAAACTTTTCTATAGAAACAACATTTTGACAAAATTTTCTATAGAAATAAAATTTTGACAAAATTTTCTATAGAAATAAAATTTTGACAAAATTTTCTATAGAAATAAAATTTTGACAAAATTTTCTATAGAAACAACAGAAACAAAATTTTGACAAAATTTTCTATAGAAATAAAACGTTGACAAAATTTTCAATAGAAATAACATTTTGACAAAATTTTCTATAGAAATAAAATTTTAACAAAATTTACTATAGAAATAAAGTTTTGACAAAATTCTTTATAGAAATACAATTTTGATAAAATTTCCTGTAGAAAAAATTTTTGACAAAATTTTCTATAGAAATAAAATTTTGACAAAATTTTCTATAGAAATGAAATTTTGACAAAATTTTCAATAGAAATAAAATTTTGACAAAATTTTCAATAGAAATAAAATTTTGACAAAATTTTCAATAGAAATAAAATTTTGACAAAATTTTCTATAGAAATACATTTTTGACAAAATTTTCTATAGAAATCAAATGTTTACAAAATTTTCTATAGAAATAAAATTTTGATAAAATTTTCTGTACAAATAAAATTTTGACAAAATTTTCTATAGGAATAAAATTTTCTTCAGAAATAAAATGTTGACAAGTTTTTCTATAGTAGTACAAGTACAATTTTGACAACATTTTCTATAGAAATAAAATGTTGGCAAAATTTTCTATTGAAATAAAATTTTGACAAAACTTTGCATAGAAATAAAATTTTGACAAAATTTTCTATAGAAATACATTTTTGACAAAATTTTCTATAGAAATAAAATGTTGACAAAATTTTCTATAGAAATAAAATTTTGACAACATTTTCTATAGAAATAAAATTTTGACTAAATTTTCTATAGAAACGAAATTTTAACAAAAAATAAAAAATGACAAAAATGTTTATAAAAATAAAATTTTGACAAAATTTCGTATAGAAATAAAATTTTTACAAAATTTACTATAATAATAAAATTTTGACAAAATTGTCGAGTCTGAGTTTACAATACCAGAATAACCTTATGCTCTTGAGGCGACCATATTCCTTCTCTGCGTGCAGGTACTAAACTGCGAGATGAATATTCAACACCATTTTCACTTGTCATATTTCTATTCATCCGATAAAGTGGCAAAATACAATAACACAGCTCAATTTTAAACCCCCTACAAAAGCTTCAATATCCCGCATAGAAAAAAATAACTTTTGTATAAACCTGGCAATTGCCAAAAAAAAACTTGAAAATAACAAGGACACTATATGTCGACAAAAACATTTCCAAATATTTTTAGTTCAAAACCACAAACACAACAAGCATAAACTTCAAAATACGTATCCTTTATTTTTTGAAGGATTATATTGATTGTGTTATTGTGTTGTGGTGTGTACAAAAGCAGTGAGGAGAAGATCTCACAATACATTTTAAAGTGCAGACTTAATGACGCAATGCAATATTCAAATACTATAGCATACTAAATGAAATTTTAGGAGGGGGCGGTAGGTGTTAATGCATTTCACACATATAAAAATAAAAATAAATTTAATAAAAAATTGTCAATAGGACATGATATATCCTACAAAACAACATACATTCATAAATATTGATGGCAGATTAAAAGGAGCTTACATACATGGAACCATGTACAAGACAAAATTTGATTGGAGCATTCCATTTGCTCGACTTTTAGTCTCAAGAGTCGAAATATATTTCGTGCTATCTTAAAAAAGATAAACCGATTTTCGATTTTTTGAAAATTGAGTCAAATCGACTTATGATGACCAAAATCGACATTAACGAAAACTAATGAACTATAAGACATACACCAACAATTTGACGCAAAGCTTCAGAAATCTCATTACAAAAACCAAAGCACAGAAAGAGATATTACCAACATTTCCAAAAATCGATCACAAAAATTAATTGATTGAAGGCAAAAAAATATTCTTTTCTCTGTAGTTAGAACAATAGACCTCGAGTTGTATATTATAGTAATATATCTTATAGTAAGCGTTTTCAATGTAAGAAAATGTTTCAAATCAAGGACCGTGGTGCAATGGTTAGCATGTCCGCTTTGCATACACAAGGTCATGGGTTTGATTCCTGCTTCGACCAAACACAAAAAAAAAAAGTTTTTCAGTGGTGGATTATCCCACCTCAGTAATGCTGGTGACATTTCTGAGGGTTTCAAACCTTTTCTAAATTGTTTCACCACAATGTGGAACGCCGTTCGGACTCGGCTATAAAAAGGAGGTCCCTTGTCATTGAACTTAACATGGAATCGGGCAGCACTCAGTGATAAGAGAGAAGTTCACCTATGTGGTATCACAATGAACTGAATAGTCTAAGTGAGCCTGATACATCGGGCTGCAACCTAACCTAAGGACCGGTACAGACTCGTTTCGATAATATTAGGCCTATATTTTGACCTTACGGTTGATGAGCATGATCGGAGTTTGAGTTTTGTTGGCCAATCACAGGTGTACATTTTAGCTGACCTTGTTGCCAAGTAAAACTCATAGGTTACATTAAAGTGGGTTAGGTTTAGTCCATTGTGATACCACATTAAGGAAAACTGCTCTATTTGGGTTCACATCGGAGACAACAAAATTCGGTAACCAAATTCAAGTCAACCTTTTTTATACATCGGATGAACTTTTGCACTTCAAGAACTGGAAGTTATTTTTGGGACGCAATTCAGCATTGTCAACAATTCAATTCCTACATAAATAAAATTTTGACAATATATCCCACTCTAACTGACAAACGCATAATACGTGTATTCTCAAGGCTTTGAATGGTCCACACAATCTCAACCCATCACCATTTACTTGATGATTCCTTGGACAACAAATGACAGTATTGCGGCAACGGCAAAACTGTAAAACACATATTAAATTCCTGCTCATATCTCAAGTTCCCAGCAAAAAAATTTGGAAGTTCTTCATTTGGAAGTACTCCCAATGATGTTCTTTATTTTAACTACACAGGAAGTTCTTTTCATTCAAGTTTTTATAACATGCATTTTTCATATTTTTAATGGGTAATTGTAAATTTTTTGTTTCAAATTGGTTAAAAACAGTTTAAGAATGCATAAAATGTTACAAATTATTTAAAATTTTTCGAAAAAAAATGCTAAATCCAATCTGAAAAAATTGTGAATTTTTGAAAATATTTGAGGCCAAATGTTTCAGACAAGCGTTAGAATTCATTAAAAATTATAAAAAATCATAAAAATTATTTATTTGACAAAATATCACAGAATTTTTTAATTTACATTCAAAACATTGAATTCGAATCACACCTAAAGAAGTGATGCAAATTCAGTGCATCGGCTGTTGAAATGGAGGACTTCCGTCCTATGACAAGCCCATGTTAAATTCATCGCTTCTGCGTCAATTTTGCACCACTTCCGGATACAAAAAGAAAATTTTCATTACTTTTTTGGCGACGCTTTTTTTGCTGGATTTAAACATAACAAATGGCTTAATAATAATGGATTCGACATCTTGAAATCTCCTACAGCAAAAAATATCAAAACTATGAACAAATTTATCTCAGAATTGGAAATCTGGAAACATATTATTATTATAAACTAGCTGATCGCTTCAGTTGCTAAAGCTTCCCTCTATTACTCACATACACATATTTACTATAAGTTTAGTAGAGTTTAAAAAGCTAAATAAATAAATAATAATAAATTACTATTGTCGGAATAAATAATTCATTACGTCTACACATTTTTCTCATTTGAATAATAACAAAATGTTTTCAACCAAAATAATATTGAATTTTGAATTGGTACCACTTTGTGTCATCTACACTTTATTATCCCTGATACTGTATATCTCAATTATATACATACAGCCAGATCATAATACAATAGCTTTATTGAATATTCAATATGTAAGAAATTCGATGAAGGTTGATTGCATTCACTCGATACTTTCCACTGAAATTGATTGGTGAGACGTCAAGCACATCACCCGTGAATTCATGAACATAAATTGTATAGTGAACAGCAACGAAAGCGCAGCACATGGATATAGAATGTGCACAGATAATGGAAGAATCTCTCTCCTACATCCATACATATACCATAGCTTTGTACAAATTTCCCTATGGCAAGATGGTGCGTAGACAATAGCAGATAGACCATGAAGGCTCTGTAAGAGCTGATACAAAATAACGGCTTGGAGGAAAGCAGCGAATAAGGTATCGCAGTTGATTTAACTCCTCTATTGAAGGCAGCTCAACATCTGCTCTATTATTGCCATCATGAACATTGTTTAGAAACTATGGCTTTGGGTATGGACCACACATTAAAAGGGAGTTGAATCAGCAAGAGCAAGAACAATAGAAGCTTTCTCATTTATGATGTTACAATGCTTTGCAATGCTAGGACAAAACCCAGCAAAAAACATTTCAGCAAAATAAGCTACATTTGGAAGACGAATAGTTTTGCAGTACACCTGCACTACATATGCCGTCAAATGGGTTGGGGGCTATATATAAAGGTTTGTCCCAAATACATACATTTAAATATCACTCGACTGGACAGAATTTGATAGACTTCTACAAATCTATAGACTCAAAATTTAAGTCGGCTAATGCACTAGGGTGGAACACAATATTAGTAAAAAAATATGTGAAATATGTGATTTAACAAGGAAAATGTTGGTATTTTGACCATTTTTGTCGAAATCAGAAAAAACATATATATGGGAGCTATATCTAAATCTGAACCGATTTCAATCAAATTTGGCACACATGACTATATTACTAATCGTACTCCAAGTGCAAAATTTCAACCAAATTGGGCCAAAATTCTGGTTTCTGGGGCCATATGAGTCCATATCGGGCGAAAAATACATATGGGAGCTATATCTAAATTTGAACTGATTTCAACCAAATTTAGCACGCATAGCTACAATGCTAAATCTACTCCCTGTGCAAAATTTCAACCAAATTGGGCCAAAACTTTGGCTTTTAGGACCATATTAGTCCATATCGGGCGAAAGATATATATGGGAGCTATATCTAAATCTGAATTGATTTCAACAAAATTTGGCACGCATAGCTACAATGCCAAATCTACTCCCTGTGCAAAATTTCAACCAAATTCGGTCAAAAATCTGGCTTCTGGGACCGTATTAGTCCATATCGGGCGAAGGATATATATGCTAGCTATATCTAAATCTGAACCGATTTGAATAAAACTTGGCACACTTGACTATAGTACTAATTGTTCTTCTTGTGCTCAATTTTAAGCAAATTGGGGTAAAACTCTGGCTTCTGGGGCCATATAAGTCCATATCGGGCGAAATATATATATATGGGAGCTATATCTAAATCTGAACCGAATTTTCCAAAATCAATAGGGTTCTATTCTGAGCCAAAACACATACTTGTGCCAAATTTGAAGTCGATTGGACTAAACTGCGACCTAGACTTTGATTACAAAAATGTGTTCACGGACTGACGGACATGGCTATATCGACTCAAGAGCCCACCCTGAGCATTTTTGCCAAAGACACCATGTATCTATCTCGTCTGCTTCTGGGTGTTGCAAACATATGCACTAACTTATAATACCCTGTTCCACAGTGTGGCGCAGGGTATAAAAATACTTTTCCTCTGTTGGTAAAGCTACACTTGTAGTTTAGTCAATGCATGGTTTTAAGTTGAAATCAAGAACAAAAATAATGATTCAAGAGAAAACAACAATAACTAACAAAACGAATGCAGATAGAGGAAGCACGCTCAAAAACAAACCCAGCCAACTACATTCAAATCGATGATTTGAGTTTGACAAAGGAAAAGAGATATGATTGCAAATTTGTTTAGGCAGTAGCCGACTATCAAACCATTTTTCGGAAGGTTCAAGTGTAGTTCACTTTGGGCTGTGTGAATTACCCGAATTTATTCTGATAATTGGTTGATAGTTTTGCTGCAAGTAGAGGATGCTGATGAGGAATGTGGTAATTCCGAAACATCTGTACATCCAACCATCTTGCAGTCTATAGGGCTTTGCCCAAATAAATTTGACAACCATACTTTTCCTCTGTTGGTTAAGCTACACTTGTAGTTTAGTCAATGCATGGTTTTAAGCTGAAATCAAAAACAACAACAACAAAAAATATGTATATACGGACTTAAGTTCGGCAGGGCCGAATCTTAAATACCCACTACCATGAAACAAATATATAATTGTTTCCGTAGAAAACTCTTCGTCAGGTTATTTGAAAATACATACATAGAATTTCAAGTGAATTTGATGACAGATACTCTGCCAGGCAAACATATATACCAACATGGAAATCGGGATACTAAGCCCATGGGAGCTATACCAAATCATGGACCGATCCACACCATATATTTATGGACCAAATATAACTCTAAATTTTAAATTTCCGGCAAATCGGATAAAAATTGCTATGTCTCGAAGTCAAATCAGAGATCGGTCTCTATGGTGGGTATATCAAAATCGAACGATACGATTGATACATAACTGCTGGACAGCCAGTTATGTATTAATTAATTCAGCGGTGTCTAGAAGCTGCATTAAATCGGGATATATCCCTCTAAAATCACAGCTGATTTGTTCCTTTGGTAAGCACTTATTATTGTTTCTCTCCTTTACAATCCTGTTGAAAATTTGATGCATTTTTTGCTGGGAATCCAGCCACTGCCACCAACACTATACTACTACAACATTGCGATGAGTATACGTTACCTAGGTTATGAACACCTATAGAGACATTAGGATCAGATAACTGGGTAGTATACGCACACATCTGAGTCCATGAAAGCATCTCTATTCTTTTCATATTTAACAACATTGCAAAGAAGCATTTCGATGCATTAGACGCAAATTGTGGCATTTTTTTGAGATTATGATGCTGCATTGAATGGAAACTGGATGGAAAAAAGTTAAGGAATTCTGTATGATTTTTAAGGTAATTGAAGAAAATTAAAAATTTAATATGAAATTGAAAGTTAGGACAGTTTTATAGTAATGAAAACCAAAACCAATGGAGTAGATAAGGCTGCTAGATAAGTATGTTAA
Source organism: Haematobia irritans (assembly GCF_050003625.1). Classification (NCBI taxonomy): domain Eukaryota; kingdom Metazoa; phylum Arthropoda; class Insecta; order Diptera; family Muscidae; genus Haematobia; species Haematobia irritans. Next base: position 167,952,491 of record NC_134398.1, read on the forward strand.
TAAAGTCTCACTAAGATGGAAATTCTAGCCATTTGACTAAGATGGACTTATAAAAGTAGACCTAAATTAGCCACTATAGGGAGCCACCGTGGTGCAATGGTTAGCATGCCCGCCTTGCATACACAAGGTCGTGGGTTTGATTCCTGCTTCGAACGAACACCAAAAAGTTTTTCAGCGGTGGATTATCCCACCTCAGTAATGCTGGTAACATTTCTGAGGGTTTCAAAGCTTCTCTAAGGGGTTTCACTGCAATGTGGAACGCCGTTCGGACTCGGCTATAAAAAGGAGGTCCCTTTTCATTGAGCTTAACATGGAATCGGGCAGCACTCAGTGATAAGAGAGAAGTTCACCAATGTGGTATCACAATGGACTGAATAGTCTAAGTGAGCCTGATACATCGGGCTGCCACCTAACCTACTATAGGGAGCCACCCGTCTGCTATAGAAATGGTTCGGGGTTGAATCACTGTTTCGACCGATTTTTTTTTCAGCTTTGGATTACCATCTCTCACTAATGCAGGTGACATTTCTGAGAGTTCCAAAGCTTCTCTATGTGATTTCATTGTAATGCGAAAAGCCGTCCGGACTCGAAATAAAAAGCTCTCACTATACGGAAACTAACCCAATCTAGCTTCTTTATTACAGGGGACATATAGCTTTCATATATAAAAACGAGTAAGGAAAGTCTAAAGTCGGGCGAGGCCGACCATATTTTCGATATCATATCAAATCCGTCAAATGTGTTGGTTGGTATATAGAAGTTTTTGTCCCAAATTCATAAATTGAATTCTGACTCGATTTAGACAAATTTTTTAGACTTCTAACATACAAATTCTATAGACTTAAAATTTTAGTAGGCCCATGTCCTGGGGTGGGACACAATGTTAGTAAACAAATATGGGAAATACTTAAAGCTGAAGCAATTTTTAGGCTACTTCGGTCAAAAGATATGTATTAGAATTATAGGAAAATTTAAATCATTCTTATTATACCCTCCACCATAGGATGGGGGTATATTAACTTTGTCATTCCGTTTGTAACACATCGAAATATTGCTCTAAGACCCCATAAAGTATATATATTCTGGGTCGTGGTGAAATTCTGAGTCGATCTAAGCATGTCCGTCCGTCCGTACGTCTGTTGAAAACACGCTAACTTCCGAACGAAACAAGCAATCGACTTGAAACTTATCACAAGTAGTTGTTCTCCAGATTTGACCTCCGGAGCCTCTTGGAGGAGCAAAATTCATCCGATCCGGTTCAAATTTGGAACGTTGTGTTAGTATGTGGCCGCTAACAACCATACCAAAATTGGTCCATATAGGTCTATAGTTATATATAGCCGATCTCCAATCACACAAAAATTGGTCCATATCGGTTCATAATCATGGTTGCCACTCGAGCCAAAAATAATCTACGAAAATTTCTATAGAATATTTTTTCAACATTTTATTTCTATAGAAAATTTTGTCAAAATTTTAATTCTATAGAAAATTTTGTCAAAATTTTATTTCTATAGAAAATTTTGCCAAAATGTTATTTCTATAGAAAATTTTGTTAAAATTTTATTTCTATTAAAAATTTTTGTTAAAATTTTATTTCTATAGAAAATTTTGTAAAAAAATTTTTGAAAATTTTATTTCTATAGAAAATTTTGTTAAAATTTAATTTCTATAGAAAATTTTGTCAAAATTTTATGTCTATAGAAAAGTTTGTAAAACTGAATTATATACGTATTTGATCGATCTTTTTGTACCCACCACCATAGAATGGTGACGGGGGTATAATAAGTTTGTCATTCCGTTTGTAACACATCGAAATATCAATTTCAGACTATAAAAAGTATATATATACTTGATCAGGGAGAAATTCTAAGACGATATAACGATGTCCGTCTGTCCGTCTGTCTGTCTCTCTGTCTGTCTGTCTGTCTGTCTGTCTGTCTGTCTGTCTGTCTGGCTGTCTGTTGTAATCACGCTACAGTCTTCCATAATGAAGCAATCGTGCTGAAATTTTGCACAAACACGTCTTTTGTCTGCAGGCAGGTCAAGTTCGAAGATGGGCTATATCGGTCCAGGTTTTGATATAGTCCCCATATAAATCGACCTCCCGATTTGGGGTCTTGGGCTTATAGAAATCGTAATTTTTATCCAATTTGCCTGAAATTTCAAATCTAGAGGTATTTTATGACCATAAAGAGGTGTGCCAAAAATGGTGAGTATCGATCCATGTTTTGGTATAGCCCCCATATAGACCGATCTCCCGATTTTACTTCTTGGGCTTATAGAAACCGCAGTTTTTATTCAATTTACCTGAAATTGGACATCTACAGGTATTTTATGACCATAAAGAGGTGTGCCAAAAATGGTGAGTATCGATCCATGTTTTGGTATAGCCCCCATATAGACCGATCTCCCGATTTTACTACTTGGGCTTATAGAAACCGCAGTTTTTATTCAATTTACCTGAAATTGAAAATCTAGAGGTATCTTAGGACTACAAAAAGGTGTGCCAAAAATGATGAGTATCGGTCCATGTTTTGGTATAGTCCCCTATATAGACCGATCTCTTGATTTTACTTCTTGGGCTTATAGAAATCGTAGTAGTTTTTATCCAATTTGCCTGAAATTGGAAATCTAGAGGTATTTTAGCACCATAAGAAGGTGTGCCGAAAATGGTGAATATAGGTCCATGTTTTGATATAGCCCCCATATAGACCGATCTCTATATTTTACTTCTTGGGCTTATAGAAACCGTAGCTTTTATCCAATTTGCATGAAATTGGAAATCTAGAGGTATTATAGGAAATCTATTATAGGAGCGCCGAAAATGGTAAGTATTGGTCAAAATTTTAGTATAGCCGATCTCCTGATTTTACTTTTTGTACTAGTTGAACTGCTCAGCTTGGGAGAATATCTCTCACCAAACCCCCCTGTAATTTCAAAGGAAACTATAATATTTGATTCATGGTGGCGGGTATTTAAGATTCGGCCGAACTTACTGCTTTATGCTTGTTATACCCTCCACCATAGGATAGGAGTCGATCTGAGCATGTCCGTCCGTCCGTCTGTTGAAATCACGCTAACTTCCGAACGAAACAAGCTATCGACTTGAAACTCGGCACAAGTAGTTATTGATGTAGGTCGGATGGTATTGCCATATTGGTCCACTTTTACGTATATCCCCCATATAAACTTGGGGGTCCGTTTATATTGGGCTTGCAGACCCTCTAAGAGAAGCAAACTTCATCCGATCCGGCTGAAATTTGGTACATGGTATTAGTATATGGTCTCTAACAACTACCCAAAATTGGTCCACATCGGTCCATAATTATATATAGCCCCCATATAAACCGATCCCCCGATTTGGCTTTCGGAGCCTCTAAGAGAAGCAAATTTCATCCGATCCGCCTGAAATTTGGTACATGGTGTTAGTATATAGTCTTTAACAACCACGCAAAAAAGTATCCACATCGGTGCATAATTATATATAGCCCCCATATAAATCGATCCCCAGATTTGACCTCCACAGCCCCTTGGAAGAGCAAGGTTGAAATTTGGTACGTGATGTTAGTATATTGTATCCAAGAACCATGCAGGAATTGGTTCATATCAGTCCATAATTATATATAACCCCCAAATAAACCGATCACCAGATTTGACCTCCGGTGCCTTTTGGAGAAGCAAAATTCATCCGATCTGGTTGAAATTTGGTACGTGAGGGTAGTATATGATATTTAACAACCATGCCATAAGTGGTCCATATCAGTCCCGATCCCGAGATTTGGTTTTGGAGCCACTTGGAGGAGCAAATTTCATCCGAGTCAGTTGAAAGTTGGTACATTGTGCTAGTATATGGCCGTTAACAACCATGCCTAACTAGGTCCATATCGGTCTATAGTTATATATAGCCCTCAGATAAATCGATCCCCAATCACACAAAAATTGGTCCATATCAAGTTCATAATTGTTTATAGTCCCTACATAAGCGACCCCATATTTTAATTCTGGCTCCCTACGTACCGTGTAAAAGTCCATATCGATTCGTAATTATTTGTAGACTTACCTACATATACCACGTATGGACTAACTCACAATTTAGAAAACCCAAGTAATTCGATTGTGGATGACAGTCTTTCGTAGAAGTTTCCACGCTATGCATGGTGTAGGGAACATAAGATTCGGCCTGGCCGAACTTACGGCCATATATACATGTTTTTTGTCTAAATTGATTCAGTTGCTTTTAAATCTGTTAACCAAAATTTTAAATTCCAATGTTTCAAAAAATGCCTCCCATATCGGAATGCTTTTTAATCAAGCTTTATGGTCAAACTACAAAAAATCAACGAATTTAAGGATGATTTCTATTTAATTTTATGAACTTTTTCACATTAAAACGAAGTTGATCTCAGTTCAAAGAAATTCAAGAATACCAATTTTAGGGTCGAATCGCTTATTATAAAAACAAAAGTCTTCAATGAAAAATATCACATTCGTATTCTGAGGACAAGAAATCTTTGTGCTTAACACAAAAAATTTTTCAGTATTATCTAGCATACCCATTTTTGATTCAATGTGAGCATTTGTAATTTTAGTTTCTTACTTTGCTAATTAGTATATTTATATGAAATTTTTATAAGTACCATAAAATGATTTTACGTGTCATTAAAATCAAAATTTCCACCCCTTAATATGTAGCTTAGTTTCATAAATACTAATTAAGTTGTTTACACACTCTCAATCGCTCTTCCTCTAACTCTATGTAAAACGTAACTCTCCATTTACCATGTGACAGTGTTAATGTTGAATGAAATGTATTTAATTACCAAGTATGTAATACCAATTAGAGATAATCATCTAAGTAATTTTTGTGAAGATAATAAATAATACATTCTCTGTTGATTGCTGTCATTCTTTAGGTTATTAGTAAAAATATGAAATGTGTTAGGAATTTATAATGGAATTAAGTTACAATTCACTCAGCTAAGCAATCACTCAGAGAATTTCTCCCTTCTCGTTTATAGCCTTCGAAAGGCATTAACTTAATTGAATTACCAATAATTAATAAAATCACATTGAGGGAATTTTTCACTGACAGCCTAAGAATTCTAGCCAATAAACAAGACTAATTAACCTCCGTTGCTGTTCCATAAAACTGTTTTAAAAAATTTCAAAGTACATAAAATATTCAGCATATAAAAGCTTCTTGTTTGATATGAGTTGGGAGATTTTATTAGAATTCTTCTTTTTCACTCAGAATAAGTAGAAAACGACATTTACAGCAAAAGAGAAATTTAGAAGCCAAATACGCGTAGACAAAGAAATAGGAGTGGAAATTATCTCCACAGCCAGTGTTGCCAGTATTAGGAATATTTCCTAAAGTGGGGATATTTTTTATTGGTAGGACGACATTTTTGATTTGGGGACTTAAGGATTTGGTGGGGAATTTTCTCAAATTTCTCAAATTCTATTTGGAATGGAAAATAGATTCAGTATAATGAGGTTTAGGCAATAAAAATTAAATAAAAAGAAAAACTTGGTTCCTCTTTATTCCATGCCATACAAAATGGTGATAATGGAGCATCTGTACGAGGTATAGTGGTAAGGTATAGTGGCAGTCCGATATTTTAGACCTACTTAGACTATTCACTCCATCTGCATTAGAAACGGACCTTTTTTTGGAATCTCAAGTCCTAATTTATAATTCTACTAAGCCTTTCTGTTTTCTACAATTGAGTTTTCTACAATTGAAAATATTCATTGGAAAATCAGTGATAGACTTGAGTACCTAGAAGAAAATTTTCGTTCATAAATACACGGTAGGTTCGTGTATTTTTTTTTTTCATTTCCAGCACATTCGGAAGACGATCTATGATCTCCAGGGTCTATGTTTCGAAATCTTAAGGTAGAATTACATACCGTGCCTTCAATGCGTCCGATGATTGAAGAGTTGAAATTTCTCTTTGAAATCAAAAGCTCGAATAGTCTGCCGCAAAGAGAAAAAAATCAACCCTTCCATCAACGCATGAATTGACGCATGGTGTGTAATTCAACCTTTAATCTTATTGCAACTCGCAAGCAGGTGTGACATAAATTTTATATATATTTTTCAATTTGTAAATTATTCCCAATTTTCTACAGCAGAGCCTTATTTTTTATTTGCTTCTTAAAAACTTCTCAAACATTTATTTGGGATATTTAGGGATTTGTGAGGAATTTTTATTTAAATTTTATTTCTATAGAAAATTTGTCAAAATTTTATCTCTATAGAATATTTTGTCAAAATTTTATTTCTATAGAAAATTTTGTCATAATTTTATTTCTATAGAAGATTTTGTCAAAATTTTATTTCTATGGAAGATTTTGTCAAAAATTTATTTCTATTGAAAATATTGTCAAAATTTTATTTCTAAAGAAAATTTTGTCAAAATATTATTTGTATAGAAAATTTTGTCCAAATTTTTTTTCTATAGCAAATTTTGTCAAAATTGTATTGCTGTAGAAAATTTGGACAAAATTTTATTTCTATAGAAAATTTGGTCAAAATTTTATTTCTGTAGAAAATTTTGTCGAAATTTTATTTCTATAGAAAATTTTGTCAAAATTTTATTTCTATAGAAAATTTTGTCAAAATTGTATTGCTGTAGAAAATTTGGACAAAATTTTAATTCTATGGAAAATTTTGTCAAAATTTTAATTCTATGGAAAATTTTGTCAAAATTGTATTTCTATAGAAAGTTTTGTCAAAACTTTATCTTTATAGAAAATTTTCTCAAAAATTTATTTCGATAGAAAATTTTGTCAAAGATTTATTTCGATAGAAAATTTTGTCAAAATTTTAATTCTATGGAAAATTTTGTCAAAATTTTAATTCTATGGAAAATTTTGTCAAAATTGTATTTCTATAGAAAATTTTTTCAAAATTTTAATTCTATAAAAATTTTGTCAAAATTTTATTTTTATAGAAAATTTTTTATCTCTATAGAATTTTTTTTTTTAAATTTTAATTCTACAAAAAAATTTTTCAAAATTTTATCTCTATAGAAAATTATGTCAAAAATGTATTTCTATAGAAAATTTTGTCAAAAATTTATTTCCATAGAAACTTTTGTCAAAATTTTATTTCTATAGAAAATTTTGTCAAAATTTAATTTCTGAAGAAAAAAAATTTCAAAATTTTTTTTCTTTAGAAAATTTTGTCATAAGTTTATTTCTATAGAAATTTTTTTCTATAGAAAATTTTGCAAAATTTTTATATCTGTAGATTCTATGGAAGATTTTGTCAAAATCTTATTTCTATTGAAAATTTTGTCAAAATTTTATTTCTATAGAAAATTTTGTCAAAATATTATTTGTATAGAAAATTTTGTCAAAATTTTATTTCTATAGCAAATGTTGTCAAAATTTTACTGCTGTAGAAAATTTGGTCAAAATTTTATTTCTATAGAAAATTTGGTCAAAATTTTATTTCTGTAGAAAATTTTGTCAAAATTTAATTTCTATAGAAAATTTTGTCAAAATTTAGTTCTATAGAAAATTTTGTCAAAATTTTATTTCTATAGAAAATTTTGTCAAAATTTTTTTCTATGGCAAATTTTGTCAAAATTTTATTTCTATATAAAATTTTGTCAAAATTTTATCTTTATAGAAAATTTTGTCAAAAATTTATTTCGATAGAAAATTTTGTCAAAATTTTAATTCTATGGAAAATTTTGTCAAAATTGTGTATCTATAAAAAATTCTTTCAAAATTTTAATTCTATAGAAAATTTTGTCAAAATTTTATTTTTATAGAAAATTTTTTATTTCTATAGATTTTTTTTTTAATTTTTATTCTATAAGAAAATTTGTCAAAATTTTTTCTCTATAGAAAATTTGTCAAAAATTTATTTCTATAAGAAATTTTGTCAAAAATTTATTTCTATAGAAAATGTTGTCCAAATTTTATCTCTACAGAAAATTTTGTCAAAATTTTATTTCTATAGAAAAATTTTTCAAAATTTTATTTCTATAAAAAAATTTCAAAATTTTATTTCTATAGAAAATTTTATCATAATTTTATTTCTATAGAATTTTTTTTTCTATAGAAAATTTTGTCAAAATTTTTATTTCTGTAGAAAATACGGCCGCTTGAAGGCCATAGGTAGTTCCAAAGATAGCCAATTCGTACAAATCTAAACTGATTCTAAAATTTAATACTATTTCTTTTTTTTTTTTTTCTTTTGAATAATAAAATTTTTTATTATACGAAGTTTGTGGTGGTACAATTTCGAACATCTCGAAGAGAATACTATAATAAAAGAAATAGGCTTACTACACTTGTTTTTCAAACGTTGTATTTCTTTGCATATAGTAACGCCCATACATTAAGCATAGTATGTGAAGGTGAACTATCAGGGCCAAATTTTCGATAATATCGAAATCAGAAGCCTAATGGACACCCTTGTATTTCCTAGCATGCTGTTTCTACAGCATTATACACCGTAACACCGCATTATAAATTATTAACAGCCAACTATTATGGTGAGAGTCAAATTGAAAAGTTGTTTATTTACAATCTCTAATATTTAAATGTTATTCCAAAAAAAAAAAAAAAAACAACAACAAAAAACGGGTTAGGAACCAAATAAAACTTCGTTTGTCTAACATTTCGTTTGTCAGAAACGAAATCTATTCCTTTAGTGAATGCTATAATATATTGGAAATTTTCTCCTCCAGGAAATAAAATATGGAAATCGGCTTATATAAGCCAAATGTGGAAATCGGTTAATATGGGGGCTATATATAATTTTGGAACGAAATTTACCAATTTTTGCGTGAATGATAGAGAGCATATTTGCAATTCCAATAGACCCACATCAATAAAAGCTACCTGTGAAAGTTGCAAGCCGATAGCTTGTTTGGTTCAGAAGCGTAATTTTAACAGACAGACGGACGGACATCACTTGGTCTACTAAGAAATTCAACACCACACACCGAAAATTCATACTTTGTGGGGTATAACCCCAATATATTTTAAATACAAATGACATATAGAAAAACTTTTATTTAAATAGGCAATTGTTGAGAAATTATTTCTTATGGGATAAATT